>NC_044304.2:132739366-133095616 GCF_007474595.2 Lynx canadensis
CTAAATTATTTTGTTAAAGTTAAAAATAATAACGATATGGCAACCTAAATCTAACTGAACAGAAGAGAAATACAGGTGGCAAGTCACATTCTAAACATTTTCTCCAGGCAGGAGAAATCAAAGCTAAGTCTTCAAGTCTTTACTGTTTCAAATCTTTTATAAAATGATATTCAGACAAATTCTAACATTTAAATGCCAATGACAGAAAAGAACCTAAACTACATCTTTTTGCCATTAATCAGGTGTTTTGAATTTTTTTTTAGTGTTTATTTATTTTTGAGAGAGAGAGAGAGAGTGGGGGAGGGGGAGGGAGAGGGAAACACAGAATCCAAAGCAGGCTCCAGGCTCTGAGCTGTCAGCACAGAGCCTGATGCGGGACTCAAGCCCACGAACCATGAGATCATGACCTGAGCCGAAGTCGCACGCTCACCTGACTGAGCCACCCAGGTACCCCACCATTATTCAGTTTTTAAATTGTGTACAGGGGCACCTGGATGGCTCAGTAAGTTATGTATCTGACTTGATCTCAGCTCAGGTCAAGATCTCACGGTCGGTGAGTTCCAGCCCCATGCCCGGCTCTGAGCTGACAGCAGGGAACCTGCTTAGGATTCTCTCTCTCCTCTCTCTTTCTGCCCATCCCACACTCGTGCATGCTTTCATATGCTTGGCCTATAAACAAAAAAACAAACAAACATTAGTTTGCATACAAAAAATTTTAAGAGATAATAAAGTATGGTTTACCCCCAATTTGATATATATTCCCTTCACTCTCTATATTCAGTCACTAACAACACAAAGAGGAGCAATGTGAATGGAAAGTAAATGGAAAGATCAGTAGTGAGTAAAGAGTTTATAGTTTTCTGGGGAATTTGCCTCTTGTATTGATGCTGATGTGTTAAGTCAGGATGCATACACATGCATACTTTAGAAATAAAACCATAACTTTAAGCCCTAAATGTATATTGTTGATTCCACACTTTTATGTGAAGGTTTGGTTGAGAGTCTTTGAAATAAATATCCTCCAGTCTCCTAAAGTTGAAGCTGATCTGATCTTTCAAATTCATGGGTCTTTAGTTTTCCATGCTCATGTAGAAAATAAAAACATCTACGTAAGAGAAATGACTGTCCTGTCTTCATATTTGAGGATCAGTGAGGTCAAAAGGTTTGATAGAGAACATTCACTTGTAGAGGGTAGGGTGCTAAGAAAGGAGAAGACATACTCAAAAAGTTGCTAAAGAAAATGTACCTGCTACGTACCTGACACGATACGTAATTGTTTACCTCTTCATGTCACGATTATAAAATAGAAGAGGTCATCAGTTTGAAACTTGACTAGCTCTGTGGTTCTCTTCTCAATCCCTTGCAGATTGATCTGTGCGTTCAGTAACAATTTGCTATTGCCCTGGGGCGATTGCACTGAGCAGCTAGCATGTTCCCGTAACACTACACAGGATGCTGATCTGAGGCCAAGCCCCTGAGCTATCACTCTCTTCCTACCTCCAAAGGCAGGCAACATCTTTAGTATCATGGGGCATGAGACACACGGGAGCGAACACCTGACCTGCCTCTCCTGCTTAATTATCCTTTAAATATATATATATATATATATATATATATATATATATATATGATGCTATAGAAAATGCAACATTTAAAAGCTCTCAATCCTTTTAGATAAAATGTGCTAAAAAAATTAACAAGACATCTTAGGGGAAAAAGTCATAAAATTTAAAAATGACATTTCGCCTAATATAGAGTTATTATGATCATATATTCACAGAGTCTCCAGAGCCAAAAAAAAAAGAAAAAAAGCTTTGGGGGGAAAAATTGAAAACTTTTTTCAAAAATTTGAGTAAGCACCAAGCTGAGAGTCCTTGGAATTGAAATCTACAACAATATAGAGATGCTCTATTGGTTGCCCATCATCAGAGAAGTGACAACTAAACAGCTAATCCGCAAGAAACCAAATCAACAGAATCTCAATAGAAACATTTCATCTGGAGATATTGGACCTAGATGTTAAAAGTCTTGTAATAATATCAAAAGCTTGCTACTAATGCCACACATTGATTTATAGTTTTGACCTCTTTGATAATAGAATTCAGTTCAAAGTGAATATAAAGGAATAAGATTGCATAGAATTAAATAAATTTTAAAATACTTCTATAGGTCAAACTTGTTTCCCAACAGCCATGAAAATCTGTGTGAGTCTCATTAAAGAATCCAACGTTTTGGTTGTTTCCGGTCTCTGACACCTGGTTCTCACATATATTCTCCTCATCTGCCACTATTGAATGTTGATTTAATACTCATTCTGATGCATTTTTTCAGCTCAGCTTCTCCTCTAAATGAAGGGACCTGGAAGACCTATTACATGAGAACCCCCGAAGTGCTACCTTAATGAAAAGTCTCAGTTTGCCCTTCGTCATGTTTATCTAACCATGTTTCTTAGACCCCATCTGGATGGAGGGGTAGACGACACGAGTACGTGTTACAACAGTAGCCTCTGGATCCAATCTCTTTTATCCCAGTCTCTGGAATGATTCCTGAAGCCCTTGCTCTGGTGATTATGGAGAACACTGTGTAGCTCATAAGATCCCACAGCTGGCCATGCCAGTCCCCACTCATCAGCACACAGTTTCTGTCCCACCTTCCCCTGTGCTGCCTGTTGTTAGGCCCTAAGGAAAATAGACTCTCTTCCCAATCAAGAAACCAACAGTGATGGTCACAGTAAATCCATATCAAATAGACAGAACAGACTCAATTTTGACCCTCTCAACGGACTATGCTAGGGCAATCGTATGTAAGAGCAGCTTCTGGCTGTAGGTGGCAGATAGCCTGAGCCACCTCAGGGTTTCCCTCAGAGTAGAATTTTCTGCCTCCTCACCATCCTTCCACTGGGCCACGGGTTCCTCAAGTCAGTTAGGCAGTATTAAGGTGAAGTGTTGGCAAGGATTTCTTTCCTTGAAAGGTGCTGGGTTAGGAGTGTGATTTCACTGTGTTCTCAATGTACTTGTCCAAACATATTATTTATATTTCGGAGTTGAATTTCTTGCCACTCACCTCTTCCTGCACCCCCCTCAAAAAGGTGTTTGTTATATAAGGACCTCAAAAAATTCTGTATCCCCTTAGTGGGCATTCAATTTCTAATATCCTTTTCTGGGTACAGAATTGTGGGATGTGAGCCTGTTCTGACTTGAGAATTGTGTAGGACCTTACAGAATACATGTAATAGGGGAGCATAAAAGTCATTCCAGTACTAAGTGGTAGGTAGCAAACTGCCACATATTTTTTCCTGTTGCCACTTTTCAAAAAAGCAAATAGGTAGAAGAAAATCATTGGTCTCATCCAACTTGACGTGTCCTGTTCTAAAATTGGTGTGTAGTGAATCAAATGCATGAAAGATGAACTCCGTGACGAGGCAGCCAGCCTAAATCATGGATGTGGAAGGCATGGGACTAGGTCTCTGGAGGCTTAGTGTCTTCCTGTGATTTTTTCACTGACTCTGTGGAATACCTTGAACAGGTTCCCTCTCCCTTTGTGTCACAGTTTGCTCATATGTTTAGGAAAAAAAGTGTTTCACCAATGTCCGTGAAAGTTTCTTTCAGCTTTACTATCATCTGATTCACTTTATTACAAATATAAACCTAAAAAAAAATCTAAACCTAATGACTAAACTTAGTAATCATGACCTAAGTAATTATCTTTTCAGTGGTTAAAACTAACAAACAAAAACCCAGCAAAAGTGCACAGCTTTCAAGAGCTAATCAATATCCAGCTTCAAGAAATAATGAGTTCTTTGTTCTGGTTGGGGCAAACTGGCTTGGAATGAGGAGACTAGGTGACTCAGAATCACAAATTTTGGCTCCTAAGTATCTTCACCACTAATTGGCTCTACAGCTGTGGGTCATAGCTGCTGGCTTGGCCTTTTTGCATTGAAAGTGCTGTGAGGGGGACAGGAACTAGACAAAGAAGTAGAGCAGGGGCACCTGGGTGCCTCAGTCAGTTAAGCATCCGACTTTTGATTTTGGCTCGGATCATGCTCTCATGGTGATCTCATGGTCATGGAGCCTGCTTGGGATTCTCCATCTACCTCTCTCTCTGTTCCTCTCTCGCTAGCATGCACACCTGTATGCGTGTGCACACACGTGTTCTGTCTGTCACACTGAATGAATAAATACACGGTAAAAAGAAGTAGAACCAACAATGAGAGCCAGAGGGCAAGTCATCACAGGCTAGTCTGAGTAGATGCAGAGGCCACTGGAAGAAACCTGAGGGCCTCGTAGTTCAGTAGATCAGGTTCATGAACTGTCGGACGAGTGCGATGAACATGCCTACCTCAAAGGGCTTTGTGAGAGAAGGCCCAATGAGTCCATTCCCTCACTTATTCAACAAATATTTATTCGGTGTCGATGACAAACCAGACCATGCTTGAGGCCCGGGAGAGCATAGCCATGAACAAAGTCCAAGAGAGAGCCTTACCCTCAATAAGCCTGCATCCTATTTGTAAGAATATATAAGAAAATATCCTATTTAGGAGAATAAAGTGACCGTGAGTATTCCAGTACATGAGAACTGTTCAGTGAATGTTAGTAGTATCATTATGGCTGTTATTGTGGGAAGGAAGAAAGAGATAAAATTTTAAATTTTGACTTTTCAACATCAATATGTTATTCACTTTCTCTCCCATTGTTTTCCTTTTTAAAAAAGAAATGCTCTGTGGTTTGGTATTATTAAATATACCCAACTCTTGAGATGCCTGGGTGGCTCAGTCAGTTGAGAGTCTGACTCTTGATTTCGGTTCAGGTCATGATCCTAGCGTTGTGGGATTAAGCCCTGCACTGGGCTTTGTAATGAGTGTGGAGTCTGCTTAAGATTCTCTCTCCCTCAAGGTACCTGAGTGGCTCAGGGAGCCGAGCGTCTAATTTTAGCTCAGATCAAGATCTCAGCCCAACTCAGGTTGCCTGTCAACTGACAAACAGGTAATGAATTTACAAATAAAATAGGAAAAGGCCTGAATATAAAGAAAAAGAAATACGAATATGAATTAGGTTGAAAAAATGTAGTACCATCACCTCGCTCTACCTGCATGTGATGGAGAGGGTGGTCCATTGATTATCTTTCCAATGTATTGTTATGGCTTATACCTCCTATGCCTCACTGAGCTTTCTCTTTCTCAAGAGTCCAGTTGGGAAGTCAATATAAAACATTAACTCTTTCTCTTTGGAATTGCTGTACTTTTCAAAGCATATTTAATGGGGACATAGAGGCTCAGATTCAGTTAAGGAAACATAGTCAGTTTGATGAAGACCTCAACCAAAGCAGAGTTTAGCATGAAGACGAAGGAATAAGTTAAAACATTTCACAAGTAAAATCTCTAGGTTTTGATTGGCAGAGGAAATGTGGAAGATGAGAAAAAGGGAGGAGTCTAGGGTGTTTCTTGGATGTCCAACTTAGGTGACCAAGTGTATGAAACGTAAATTGAACAGCAATCACTACAAGTGTGTAATGAAAAGGTAATTAATTCATTTTGGTCACTTTCTATGCTTTATTTAGTGGGATGATCTGCTGTACCAGATTAGAACTTGGGCAAGTCTCATGGCTCCTCAGCTCACTTTTTGGTAGTAAACATTTCCATTATCACTTGAGGTCACAAGATGCCCCGATAGGACATTTAGAGCACAGTTTCATGTTTTAGTCAAAACACTGATCTTGACTTTGAATGACATCCTCTGCCCTCCTGTAGCTCAGCTTTGCTTTGGGCTGCAGCTGTGTTACGGGGTGAGTACCATGGTTACCTTCATCTGCTTCGTAGCCCCGCCCATCTCCCTCCTCACAGCTGCACATTCTGGTCAGCAGGATCAAAATAGCTAGGGAGAGGTAAGTGGCTAGGGGATGGTTCTGAAAAGGTTGAGGCAGGAAAGGCACAAAGCTCCAGCCCTTACTTGCTTCGGAGGTTCATTCTGGGCCTAGCTTATATATAAGTTGCCTTTTTTTTTTTAAAGGGGGAATCCTTTTGGGAGGCAAAAACAATAACTAGAAAGCCTTTATTCAAAGTGGTTGCTTTCTGATTCTTCCACCAAGCCCACATGCTCTCCTTTTCCAGCCTCTTACTGCCATAGTCAGGCAGGACTCCACTAACCCCCACACTGGCTCTCCGACCAATGCAGACCAAATTTTGTCTATTAAAGAGTCAGGCACCAGTCCTTCCAGTCTCCCAACTTCAGGGAACACATTGAAAAGTTCTTGGCGTTGTCTCCCAGAAGCCCCCTTACTAGGTTTGAAATGAGAAGTTAGCACAACTTCCAATCCCTCCCCACAAAAGGCAATCGTCTCCCCCTCCCTCCCAAAAAAGTCCCTTTAGCAATCTTTCGATGAATACTTCAACCTGAACATCCTATTAGAGGAGCACGTTGGAGACATTAACCAAAACAGAGATTCCTAGCAGAGGAGCTGATTGTGGAAAGAAAGAAAAGAGCCTTTTCATGAACACAACTGAGAGCAATCAGTGGTTAACCCACTTTGGATGGGTTACAAGCAGCTGCTGGAGCCCAGAGTCCTTCATCACCAGGCATACCAGGTTTTCACTGGAAAGCTCTGCCTGCCTCAGTGCCTCATCAGACTTCTCAGCCTCCCACATCTCGACCTCCCAGATATGGTCTGGTATAGGAGAAAATAAAAATTTCTTCAGTAGTCTTCTGGCTTTTCATCAAATCATTTCCCCAGAAACCACAAACCTCAATAGGACAATTGTCCCTCTTGAGTCTGCCTTTGTGTCTGAAGTTCCCTGTGCTTGCACAGCCTCCTCCCTACACACACATTCTGGTTACCCTGACGTCTACAATAACCCCTGTTGGTGGTTTTTATCCTTGCCCATGTTTTTCCCACTATGTCTCTGTTTGTTCATGGGGAGGATGTCCTGCCTCTGCTTTCCTTAAGAATGATCTTCTGGGCTTAGGATTGCCTTTTGGACTCCTGGCCTACGTCCTATACTTGAATCACCACCCACTGGTGAGGTTATCGGTCAGCCCCTGATATATCCCGGGCTTTTAGCCCAGTCTGTATCTTATACAATTCAAAACACCCCTGCCCAAGCCCTGGTGATACATGGCATTACTCTGACTCAAAAGGGAAGAATATGGGGCGCCTGGGTGGCGCAGTCGGTTATGCGTCCGACTTCAGCCAGGTCACGATCTCGCGGTCCGTGAGTTCGAGCCCCGCGTCGGGCTCTGGGCTGATGGCTCAGAGCCTGGAGCCTGCTTCCGATTCTGTATCTCCCTCTCTCTCTGCGCCTCCCCCGTTCATGCTCTGTCTCTCTCTGTCCCAAAAATAAATAAACGTTGAAAAAAAAAAAAAAAAGGGAAGAATATGATATGAGAAAGTCAACCAAGAAAATTAGTCACAGTGTCTGGCAGTGGAAGTAAGAGCTAAGTCTGCATGAACACTCACTGTGTTGATTTCTGTGCCTCCAAAAATCATGGGCTATTTCCAGGAGAGTAAGAGCACTTTAAAGATCAGGAAGTTGGTGTTTATTTTTATGAGCAATAATTGACTATACTGGGAAGAATTTCAGCGAAAGTAAAATCTAAGCTCATTGTGTATGTTCATTTGCTAAGTGTGACAGTGAATGTTAAATGTGATTCTTTTCATTGATACCTCCAAACTTCAAAGTCATGCAGATATACAAAAGGCCAGGATGGCCGTGAAAACTCCTTCAAGGTGACATCATCTTACCAGTTCTCAATAAGGTAAACTATACTTTTAACGCTGAACACCAGAGAAATTCATACAATCACCTTCAATACTAAACCTCCATTGTCATGTAAAGCCATGAAATCTTCTTGACAGAGTTTACAAATATATTTTGAAAATCTTACTGTCCGTACTTACTTCGACTCATTAATAAGGCTTAGGGATAGAAAGAAAAAAAAAAAAAAAAGTCGGCGCCTGCGCACTGGAGCACAGCACGTGGTGCGCGGAAAGATGGGACCCAGCAGCCTCTCCCTCGGAAGGCGTCCTAGCGGGCCTGCGGATTCTCACCAAACTAGACGCCTGCTCCCCAGACCAATGCTCCAAGACCAGCAAATATGTCTCTCAGTCTGATCACTTCTCTACTGGCTGCTTCTGTGCTGGACCTTTGGGCAGGTGAGTCCACAAGGGGGGTCGCGGGCCCTTTAAGAGCCCTCTTGGTTTGCGAAGCCTGTGAGTGTTGGTGTGGAGCCCTGTTGATTTTTGAAGCTAGATGTTTCGGGGGTTCCTCATTCAGATGTAGGTCTTCGGAGATTCTCTGTGCGCCCAGGCACTCTCCTAGGCCAATTCCCGTATGTCATATTTGATGCTCATAACCAGTCTGTGATAGGAGAAATTTCCTACCCCACTTATCAGATGGGAAAGGGCTACAGTGACATCCCTAGTGTTGCAGAATTGGCAAAAGAGCTGGAATTCAAATGTCGAGCTTATAGTTTCCCACAACTGCTTACACAGGAAACATGAGTTTGGCTTTGCACATGGAGACATTTTAATAAAAGAATAAGTTCTCAGGTTGAAATTCTGAAGTGCTTTTGTGTGCAATGTCTGCAGGAAGTGATTGCAAGCCCAAGTGTTTATAGAGACCTGAATTCTGTATTTCTGTGAAAGATATGGCTGTTTTTAATTTTTTTGTTTGTTTGCGGTCTGCCTAATTTCCCAAATGAGTTGAGGCAACAACATGACTACTTTTTCTTAGCACCCAGTGAGTTAATGGGTAACAGTTTTGAGATTAATTAGCAACATGATGTGTTAGATGGGCTGCAGAAATCTTAGTGAATGCTAAGGTATGGACTGGTTATTGAAAAGCAAAATATTCAGAACCTGTGGTTTTGGGTTATCATTCTTTTGGAAATGAACAGTATTATTTCATGAAATTTCAGGTGATTCAGACATTTAGCCAGTAGAAAGGCCTACTTGAACAGATGTTTCTTAAGGTTAGGGACCACAGTGTTACTCTTCAATACTCAGAATCAATCCTGTGGCTGAGTACAGGCTGAGTACAGAGAGATACTCAGTACAATTAATCACATATAAATAATGTAGTTTAATGCAAACATGTAGGCTTTTTTTTATCAGAAGTTGTTTTATTACCCAAACTATTTTTACTACCCACTGTGTTTCTTTTTCTCTTTGTTATCTATTTTATGTGGTGTTTGGAGGTATAATAAACCGTGGATCTATTGGCTAGCTTAATTGAAAAATGTTTTGAAAAGAAAAGTTAAAAAGCAAAACAAAACATACTGAAAACCATTTTCATACAATTTCTTCCCTCTGTTAGTTCAGTTGTAAGAAATGGAGAACAAAAGCATTACCAACCAGGGCTTTTAGCAGAAACATAATTGCTTACACATCCAAATACATCAGCCAAGTTTGCAACACGCGATTAGGCAGCCAATTGTGTTGAAAATGTGCTTGCTCATTCAGAGAAGACCACGCCCCAGGGCTCACCCACTCGCTCCTCCTCAGTCCTGAAGTTCAGTTAGCACCAGACCATGCCCATTAGCCACTTGTTGAAAATATAACAGGGCCACCAGGTAGTAAGAATCATTGGGGTGCAAATGAACGAGACAGTATCTTTAATAAACCCCACCTTAGTCTCTCTCCAATCTTTTCTAATAACTTTAGTAGTGTCTATGAAAGGATGTAGATCATTAATGAATAGTTATGTGCCATGTGCTGTGAATAGTGCAGTATATTTAAAAACATATGATGTCATTCATAGAGATGGATCAAATCCTAAATAGTTTAGCTTACATGTCGCATGAAGAGTCATTCAAATTAAAAGCAGGGTCACGTTGGATATTTGATCTCAGGTACATTTTTCCATTCTCATTTTGCCACCTAAACTTAATTTAGTTTTCATTTCTCAGGTGAATGTGTTTTGGTGATTTGGAAACCCAGCTTTCCCTGTCTTGGAGTTCTTTTCTAGCTATAACACTGACTTTTTTGAATGACCTTGAAAGTGGTATGGCCAGTGTTTTTTCCGTAACCTTGTCCTGAATATGAAAGTAAAACAGGACCATCTTCTCCACCCCACCCCCAGGAGTGCAGAGAGCAGTATTTTGCACCAGCTGGGCTTCCGGTGTTCAGAAAACTCAAGATGACAGGTGACTGTCCCATTCTTTGGTCGAATGGCCTTTAGCTATATGGTTGATCCCTTAACAGGTCATCCCTTAGGATCAACCTAGCAGTGTAGGATCAACTATGTGTTGAAAATTAGTTCTCCTGGGATAATAAGTGCTAAATGTTATTCTCATTCCCAGCTGTTTACCACATAAAATGCAGGAGATGAAACCAGGATGCTAGCTAGCCAACCAAGCAGAAAGAGTAACATGCCTTCCATTTAGGCAACAAATTCCATTTTCTTTTCCTCAAGTGTTTGTTGATTTCCTGGCAGTCATCATCCCAGACAGAGCTTAATGAAAAAACTGCACCTTTACATGTCAAGCAACTCTTCGGCTCTGTATTAGTTTCCCATTGCTGTTCTAATAAATTACCACCAACTAAGTGACAGAAAACAACACAAATTTATTATCTTCTACTTGGTGATCATGAGCTCAGTGAAGTAAAGGCAAGGTATAGACAGAGCTGTGTTCTCTTTTGGAAGCTCTAAGGGAGAATCTGCTTCCTTGCTGGTACCACAGTTCTTGGTTCATGGCCTTCTTGGTTCGTCTTCAAAGCCAGCAACAGCCAGCACCTTCTTCTGCCTTCCTCTTCCACTTATAAGCACCCAGTGTGATTATACTAGGACCATGAGTATAATCCAGAATAATCTATTTATTTTAGGTTTAGCTGATTATCAACCTTAATTCCATCTACATCCTTAATTCCCCTTTGCCACATAACCTAACATATCCACAGGTTCTGCAAATTAGAATGAAGACCTCTCTAGGGGCCATTAATTCTGCCTACCCCAGATTCATTTTCATTTTGGCTGATAACATTTTTTTCACTAAAATTTCCAAAAACTACCTGCACATAGTAAACAGGAAAACACATCTTCCTGCCAAGTCCATTCTTTGCTCTTTGCCCTTACCAATATCTTTAAATTACTTTGCTCGTAGCCCGCAGATTTTAAGATTCAGCAATCTCTGGTTCCATATTGTCTGCATTCTAACCTCACTGAGCCCCTTCCCTCTCTACTTGCCTTTGTGTGGGCAGTGAAGCTCTTCTCTCAGTAACGAGCCCCTCTGCCACAGAGCAGACCTTTTGAAGAGTACCTACTTTTCATCATGCCAAAGTATGAGCTCACACACGTTCACACTTGCCTTTGTTCCCTCCAGGCTTCCATACCTCATGAGTTGCCTCTTTGCTTTCAGGGGAATCAAGGTAGCAGACCTCAACAGCATTCTGTTTCAGGGGTTGAGGAGAGGCAGCGGAGAGGGGATTTAGGTTATATCCAATGACCACCTCTTTCCTGGGTTTGCCCTCACAGCAGCTGGAGGGCTTGGAGGTGCTAAGCCCTCTGATTTAGAACTACACAGGTCTGAAGGCTGAGCATTTTCTATGAAGGGCCTTCATCTTTGGAATTCCCTCTCCAAAGCTATTGACCTATATGGCCTGAAGTAAATTCTATCTCACTAGTAAAGTGGATTTCACAGTTAATATGGCCAAGCTGATTTGGATTATTTATTTTCAATGTTAGCCACAGTTGTAGAACTCTCAGATGTGTGCAGGAATTGAACACATCTTTAGAAATCTCAGGAACAAATAGCACTGCCTGAGACAGGAGAGGGTTTGGCTGTAATCTTCCTTTTGTATTGCCTGTGACTTGCTCTAAATACTGAATAGCAGCCTCTGCTCCATAGTTATTTCTTCCATGTTGTTTTTTTTTTGTCAAACTAACTTACCTGACCCGTTCCTGTGCTTGCTTTCTTAGGGCATCTCTCTCGATATCTTGATAACAAATGACTGATAAAAATCAATGTAAATAGAGCACACACACATACCTGCATATTGAGTCAGCTGCACTCGCCTGTGTGGGGGACTGAAGTAAGGTGAACCTGAAGGAAGTTATTAGCTCTCCAGCAGGGGCGAAGAGAAAAGCCAGTTCTGTCAAAAGTGAATGTTGAAACAAAAGAAAATAACCCCGTCCCAAATGCTCTGGGCTGAATCAGCTTTCCTGGGGTCTTATTCTGGTTCAGAGATAGCTCTGTCCTTGAAGTACTCTCTGTTGAGTGGCACTAGTCCACGGTATCAAGTAGTGTTTAAAATACCTAGATTAAAAGCCGTCTGCATTTAATGTCTCAGCTCCAACAGGTATATAAACCAAAATGAACTTGCAAATTTCATTGAAGCTTTATCCTCCAGCCCAGGCTAGTCCCTAATGTCACAATTTCCACATTCCTGACAAAGAATCTTTTACTCTAACCAAGTTCCCGTTCACAGTTGGCAGCTGGCCCATCCAGCGGGGGAAGGTGACTTTAGTGGTGTCCTCGCTCTTGCAGGGGTGCAGGTTAACATCCTCCTTGGGCAATGAGGGGACTAATATTCTGTTCTTTGTTCAAAGCTCTGAAGGATCAATGTATGAGATGTGATACTCAAATTGATGCTATTCCTGTCCTGAAAGCATTAACTCCAGTTCCCTTCCCAGTGGAAGAGGTGAGAGGATGTGACTCTTGGTTCAGCACTGCCCAAGTAAATACTTTTTGTCAAATTGCAGCCTGAAATGCATTGAGGGTCCAATTACAACACGTAACAGACCTTCTTAGAGGTTCATGCTAATGCAAAATAGGCCAGGGATTTCAAATACATTCAGACCGAGCAGTGCAGCTGTTTTTACAGATCCAATGACTGTTCAACTAAATGTGGCCAGTGTGTTCCTTTAGCCTGGACACCATGTCACAGTGGGGGGCTCCCTTCTAGTCACACTGCTTTTGGAAATATCCCAGAAAATGTTGCATCTCTGGCAGAATTTTCGCACCTAAGGGGTAACGTATTTATAGACCCCCATGATCCCTGCCTACAGAGTAGTATTGGTAAAATGGCTTTTTTTGGTTTTGGACACATGAAGTAGAAGCATTGGTTTGATTGTACAGCTATCCTCCTCTCCCCTGAGCCTTTCCATTAGAAACAGCAAGTCGAAGAGCACAGTGATAGGTGATGTGGTCAGAGATGGTTGAAACCAGAAGCAGGTTCAAGTCAGATCTGCCGAAGTGAATGAATCTGTTCTAGAGACAGCAGTGACCCAAAGTTACCAATGCTTTCTTCCGAAGAAAAGAGGATAGTCGCTGTCAGAGCTATTCGCAAAACTAACTTCGCCTCAGCATCAGACCAGGTGTGGTCTATAGCTCACCGACCCATAGAAAGCATTTTTGTGTACCCCAAGCCCTGATGGACTGAATGGTCAGTGATTGCTTTGTATCCTCGCCCCCCAGCTTTATTGAAATATAATTGGCAAATAATACTGTAAGATATTTTAAGTGTATGTGATGATTTAATACACACACACACACACACACACACACACACACATTTGAAAGGATTTCCTCCACTGAGTTAACACATCTCTTGGTTTTGTAGAACCTCCTAACCCACTAGTCCCAATGCAGTCCTCCCATGGTACTCTTGCTCTCTCCTGTTACTGTGCTCATTCTGGCCCCTGGCAGGTGCTTACCCTGTTCTTGAAATGGTCCAGTTACACCTGTGGCCAATCAGGCTTCATGGGGTTGAATTGACATGCTACAACGGATATGCTAAACATTTCTAAATAACCCTTTTGAGACTATTTTCTTTACATGTTAATTAGAAAACATGGACTTTTAATGGTAGGCAGCAATTTTTCTTCAAGTATGTTCATGTTGTGTGTCAAAGACTTATGGAGGCAGCCTGTATAACAATTGGCTTTGTCCTTGCAACTAAAAACTGTCCCCAGCACCATCTGGATATCTTGCTTTAAACTTTCACTGCTCTATTTTATCCACCGCTCCATAGGCATTGGGTCTCATGTAGAAAATTTCAGTGTCCAAGTGATGATCTAGAGCCATGATGAATCCAGAAAGCAGAAACCATGATGGTTTGAAACATGTTCCGTTAACCCACAGTCTGCCTCTTCTTTATCAGATTCTGCCATATCTTTGTGTGATGCTCTCCACTAAAAGGAATTGTGGTCTTTATCTTTTAACCTTTTTTATGTGGCTGGAGCCCCTTTCATTTCAATCATCTTACTGCTGAAAGTTTTCCTCTCTTATTTCTTTTAACTTCCTTTGCTTTAACAAGGTTCCAACAACTGGGTGATATTCTGTCTCATTAGTAATTGGTTCAGAACTAGAATAATTTTCCCTGATTTTTATTCTCTGAGTGTATTTTTTGCTTTCTGGAATATTTTATTGCATTCTCTTATTGTAATTAGACATTAGGGTAAAGGTTAGACATTTTCTCCTCTATAATTTTTGGACCCTTGTGCCTTTGTCAAATTATCATTGAGAATGCAGTCACAGGAAAAGAGATTTTGGCCTTCACTTCCCCCCACCTTGAAATTCTATTTATAAGTCACTTGTCTTTCCATGCGGTTCTGCTGACCAAGTCATACTTGATTTAATTGCCCATCTTACATTGAAATTAGCTGCAACTCCCCCACATTCTCCACTCACCTTTTAACCCCTCAAGGCTCTATTCTTGTACTGTGATTATGCAGTTGTTCAGATGAAATGAATCAGAAATGAATCAGGTCATTCAGGTTGTATCCACACAAATAAACACTAGGGTGGGGAGTAAACTATAGGAGAAGGTTTTGAGCCATAGATTTTTTATTTGAAAACGGATACCATCACTTTCTTCAGAGATCCTTATGGGGGAGTCAAAATGGCATGATTCCTGATTATTTTCCACTGCATCAGGTTTGGGTTTGCCTGCTCTAGTTTGGTACCCTCAACCTTTCTATAGTTCCTTGAGATGATTCTCTAGGTAGTAGGTTAAAATCATTCAGGCTGAAGCCTACTCCTAAATTTGGCGTGCATAGAACTTACCTACAAATGTCCCCATTGCCATAAATGTACTCCTTTTAGCAGTAGACTGACTTTTAAAATATTTTTATTTGCACAAGAGTGATATTCAGCAGCCCCTTAGAGTAGAAATTTTTCCTCAACATAAAGGAAAATTTTGGCCAACATAACTTGGATATTAATAGTGCCTCCAAATTAGGAAGGGAGTGTCATGGGGAGGAGTCTTTCTGGCTCTTTGGGTTTGCATAGCTGTTGGCACTCCAGGTTCAGGGTCTGAAAAGTAGGCTATGACCATGTCTTATTGGATTCACCAGAGTCTGGGAATCTGTCTTGTGGAGGGGACCAAGCCACACAATCATGCCTCCTCAGTTCCCCAAACACCTTGAATAACACTAAAGTCATCCAGAGGATCATAAATCTGTAAACTCACTAAAATTCAGAGTTGATATGAGGGAGTGAGTTGGGAATAGAAGTCTACCAAAAACAAGTATCTGGAAAGGGTCATAATGATGGATAAATTAGAATAGAAAGAACCAAAGAGAGACAAAGTCAGAGGAAGCAAAAGCAGTTTTTCACAGCAGAGTTTTCCAAAGTTGGCAGATGAGGAGAATAGGACTTGGAAAAAGGGCAGAAACCCATATAACAGACTAAAGAATATCTCTGATGTCCACTGTTGCCCATTCTCATTTCTGAGTCTGCTTCTACCATAGCAATGTTGATCTCAAGGTTAAAGTTAGAAAGATTACCTCCAGAGGGGCCTAGGTGGCTCAGTCAGTTAAGCATTCAGCTCTTGATTTCTGCTCAGGTCATGATCTCACATTTCCTGGGACTGAGCCTGGCCTCGGGCTCTGCGCTGACAGTGTGGAGCCTGCTTGGAATTCTCTCTCTCCGTCTCTCTCTGCCCCTCCCCCCCACTGTCTCTCTCAAAAGAAATCAACATTAAAAAAACGATAACCTCCACTATAATAATCCACCACCCATTTCTACCACACAACTTAAAAAAAAAGCATTTTCTTAGTCTAGCTCACATATATATAATTATTTAGTTTTCTGAATTACATATCTGTATACCATACTAATAGATAACCTGCATTATAAAACATAAAATAGAAATTCTTAAAAAGGATGAGAAAAAAATCCTAATATAAATTCTAATACAGGACTCTTTCGATTAACGTTGGAATACATGTGTGAAAAATTTGATGTTCCATGTGAAAATATTAATCCTATGCACAGTCTTCTTATTTGACTGAGAATAGTTATAATTTTTTATGTTTATTTATTTTTGAGAGAGACAGAGACAGAATGTGAGTGGGTTAGGGGCAGAGAGAGAGGGAGACACAGAATCCGAAAAACTGAGAATAATTATAATGTGTTAACTCAAAACTCTCAACCAATTTGCTACAATGTAGCTAAGACATAGTAAACTAACTACATATAAGTAATAAATTCTTAAAATGTAAAATATGAAAGTATCATTTCCTGATATCTGAAAAATTGTAGTTACCAACAAATAGTTGCTTTGAATGCAGTAACATGCACTCTGAGCTTCAGTATAGATATACATGGCTTTTGTTGACACATGTTGACCATGTGTAGACACATGGCTTTTAAAAACCTCTACATGTGATTCTAAGATTTTACCAATTATATGTAAGTGTATTTCGGGATGTTTGGTGTAAAAGGTAGTGAGTTTTAGGGATATAATTTTTTTTTTTCTACACAATGTTGGCCCAAAGTGTTGGATTGATAGAGGTGAATGTTCTGTGAAGATTGGGTATAGAAATCATGGGGCATTTCATTGGGAAAATATCAATTAGTGACACTTTCTGCAGACTGCAGAAATATTCCTGTATTTTCTTCAATTACCCCCCCAAAAACAAATGTGTACTCTGAGGTGAAGTTGTCCCTTTTGGAGATGACTCCTTTCTAAAGACATTGGATGGTATACCAGCGAGGCTACTGTTGGAGTTGCCATCTTGGATCAGGGCCTTTCTGATATTAGTAATGGCTAATTGGGAAGACATCCATATAACCTCATGTATAAAGTCTGCCAGTCCCCACACCTTGCCCTCACAGCCAGAACTGGCAGTCATTTCTCTCTTCAGGGAAGAATGTGAGTCGGATACAGAAACCATGTGACAGTTACATAGACTGGTCATCCACTCCTTTATTCAGGTGCATGAAGGCAAAACCATGCATTTGTAGTCACTTGAGGACAATTGACAGCATAAAAGAGAAAGAGATGAACAAGCAGGAAACAACAGATGCTGGAAAATGGATAATTTAGGAAAGAAAATATACTTTAAAAATTACTATCCTACAGAGATTTAAGAAAATACAGTATCCATATGACAGGAGCAGGCTGCTAAGAAAAAGAATCAATCATAGAATACAAAAGAGTTGATGAAAATTTAAAACACAGATTGCAAAAATAAATCAGCAAAAAGGTGAAAAGAAAATGTTAAGCAAATTACAAAGAACAGAGGACATGAGAAAGTGAGATGGAGACACAAAATATTTAAAAAATCAAGGGCATAGAAACAAATAATAGATAAAATATTTGATGTTTATGTGTGATTGTATATTAAAATAACGTAATACAAAATTACTCAACATATGGAAGAAGAGTTTAGAACTGTTTTCTTTTTGTTTGTTTAAACAGGGAAGGGAAGAAGATTTTCCTTTGCTTTTAATTGTAAATCTTCTGGGACAGAAGCCTAAGGATCTCTATAATTCATATTAAAATATTGAAGGAGAAATCAAGAAAGAGAACAAGCAGCTTTCTACATTTTCCATTGTTTCTATGCCTGTTTCACCCTGTAGTTAGTGAGGAATATTCTGACTAATTTCTAGAGAAAGCCATTCCTTTCTGTAGTAGGAAGAGAAGTGTTGAAGATAAACCCAGCAACCTATGCAGGAAGTTTTACTTTGCTGTTAAGAAATACTGATATATTGGCACAGGTCAAAGCTGAAGGCATTTCATGGTAGATGTATTTAAACAAAAATGTTCTCATTAATGTTCCAGGTGCCCATTTAACTCTATGCATGGTCACCTTGCTATCTCAGTCTCAAACCACTATTATCCAGAAAGGATGATTTAGCTATCCATATAGGGGGAAAAAAAAAGCCTCTCTCTGGCATTTGATAAGACGATGTAGGGTCTGAAGGGAATGTTCTACAAAATACCATGGGTCACGGAGTGAATATCTTCAGAAGACTGGTGTGTTGGAAAAAATTCAGTGAAATCAAGCTGGGGAAAGCTGGAGGAGTCTGTTCTCCTTCAGAGGAGTTCCAGTCAGGCTATGCTAGTCCTGGGTCTCATCCAGGAAGAATGAATGTTACTGGAGACCAGGTCAATTCAGGGGCAGACCCGGAAGCGTAAGTGAGCCTAAGACCACCCAAAGTTGTTGATGGTCATTGTAAATCATGGGAAGCTATAATTTAACGTAGCCGAGATAGCCCTCTGCACCAAGTAGGGCCACAGCTGACTGAGACACGGGATTAGACAGAAGGCAGTGTTCACAAAAGATTGTTATTCCAAGCACTACTTAATTAAAAGAAATTTGTACCAGATTAGCTTTGCCATTACTTTCAGTAATTGTCAAAAACACAACAAAACTCCATTATTGCTTGGTGCTTTCTATGATCTTATCTTCGTATGTATCTTCATTTGTTAAATAGATTTCAGAAACTGTGCCACCTCATTTTTCAGTCTTTCAGAAGTAAAACATATGATGTGCAGGGAGACTTACTTAATAGCATTTGCCTTTCAATACACTTAAACAATTATAAAGAAAATTTTTAGTGTTATTGATTATTATATTTTTTGTATTTATAATCTAGTCAAGTATATTTATACAGATTATAGTAAATTAATAAATAGTATCTCTTCTCCATATAAACAGTGTCCTGAATTGTGCTGCCTACATTTGCTATTATTTTATGATTTGCTTTATAATAATAGCTTTTACCACCTTGAACATATCTGACTGGTTAATACAATGGAAATGTTCAACATTTTAAATGAACAGAATAGCATTTGAAAATAGCTTTTGATTTTAAAGCAACAGGTCTTACTAAAACATTATTCTAACTCGATAGTCCAATTGCTCTATAATTAATAAATATGATGCTATATAGAAAATAGAGGCAATACTAGAACACTTCCTGAGTATGTAAAGATGAAAAACATGCAAGAATAGTATGAGATAGATTGAATTGAGAAAAAAAATTGTTATTCCAAACACTATTTAATTAAAAGAAATTTATACCAGATTAGCTTTGCCATTACTTTCAGTAATTGTCAAAAACACAACAAAACTCCATTATTGCTTGGTGCTTTCTATTATCTTATCTTCATATGTATTAATTTGTTAATTACACTTTACATAAATCAGTGGAAAACAGCTTAATTTGTCTAAGCATGGCAGAATTTCTAAGCCTATGAAGAGTCACTTGCCTAGGTTTACTTGCTTTCTCTATAACCCAAAAAAATGTTACCAATAAACTAATACAGAGAATATATTCTTTATTAAACTGTATAGTGCCCAAAGAAAAAGAATTATTCAGATAATATACTTTGGGTGCAGTTATAGCAAAAATCATGTGTATATGAGAAAATAGATCTAACGTAGATATTTTCTCATATATGAATTAAGATTTGCCATTATTCACACATGCTTATTAACAATGATCGCATACATATTCTTGTCACAATAATTTTAGATCATCTAAGAATTATATATTAATGTTGCATCTGCATGAGGAAATTATTTGGAAGGCTGATTTTTACCTGAGGTGAAAATCTAAACTTGTGCTAAAGTCTCAAACTATGTAGTAACTTGAATAGTATCCTCCCAATATTCATATCAATCCAGACCTCAGCATGTGTCTGTCTTTGGAAATAGGGTCTTTATAGATATAATGAGACTTGATAAGGTAAATCTAATTTAGAGTGGACCCTGAATCCAATGACTTGTGTCCTTATTATTGAATAATAAATGAAGATTGAATGTAGATTCTTTTTTACTAAAATTGTAAACTTTCCAAGGACAGATACAAAGTCTTACTCATCTTTGATCTATAGTGGGTATTGGTTTTGATTTGTTATTCTTCTTTCAGTTTTGTTTTGAGTTTCTGTTGTCCTTTTTGTTTGTTTGTTTGTTTGTTTTTGGCTGCATAGCAGTCATTTCCTCTTCTTCCAATAATTCATCCCTATTTCCTTTTGAGGAATTGCCACTATCCCAATAGGTGGAGTCTTGAAGGGGAACATCAATAAACTTTCCTTCTCCCCTCTATTCGAGGAATGGGCATGAGATCCAAGTGAAGCCAGCTGGATTCTCTATTCCAAAACTGAATCTTCAGCAGAATGATGTTAAGTAACAGAAGGGAGTTCGAAATAATTTATCCAAGTGTTGGTACCTTAAGTTTTTAATCTATGAAGACTCAGAAATTTTCTAATTCCTTCTCTTGGCAGGCCTAATTCTTTAGCTGACAATCCATCATTATGTAAGCTACCCCAGAGCCTTGAAATAAATTCAGATTTCTGTTGCTTGCACCCAAAGAATTTTAACTCCTATCTTCACAAAGCCCAGTTAATTGCCCTGCATGAAGTAGCTGCTTAGTGTAGTAGCCAGGGTTGATGGAATCCACTCTGGGTACTTGGAACAGAAAGAATTCTGGAGAGCTCACAGAACCTTGGAGAAGGTTGTAGAAACATGCCCAAGCCCCTGAAGCAGAACTATCCTGGTAAGGAAACCAGTCCCTATAGCCAAATGATGAATGCGAGATACATGGTTTGCAAATAACTCTCCCATTCTGTTGGTTGTCTTTCTGTTCTGTTGATTGTTTTTTGTTTTATTTTGTTTTGTTTTTTTGATGTGCAGATGCTTTTAGTTTGATGTAGTCCCACTTGTCTAATTTTGCTTTTGTTTCTTGTGCTTTTGCTGTCATAGCCAAAAGATTATTGTCAAACTTAATGTCAAGAAGCTTTTCCTTTATGTTTCTTCTAGGGATTTTACAGTTCAAGGTCTTATGTTTAAATATTTAGTTTATTTTGAATTAGTTCTTGTGTTTGGTATATGATAAACATCTATTTTCATTCTTTTGGGTATAGACATCCAGTTTCTCCAATACCATTTGTTAAAGACAGTGATAAGAGATTAATATCTGAAACATAAAGAGTTCCTACACCTCAAAAGCAAACAACCTGATTTTAAAAAAATGGGGAAAGTACTTGAATAGGCATTTCTCCAAAGAAGATATACAGATGGTCAAGAAGTATATGAAAGATGCTCAACACTAATCATCAAGGAAATGCAAATCAAAACCACAATGAGATGTCACCCCATTCCTATTAGGATGGCTGTCATAGCCAAAAAACATATAACAAGAGATAACAAGTGACAAGTATGTGGAATTGGAATTCTTTTTTTTCTAATTTTTAAAAATGTTTTGTTTATTTTTGAGAGAGAGGGAGAGAGCATGAGTGAGGGAGGGGCAGAGAGAGAGAGAGAGGGAGATACAGAAACTGAAGCAGGCTCCAAGGTCTGAGCTCTCAGCACAGAGCCGTACGCAGAGCTCGAACTCTCAAACCATGAGATCACGACCTGACCCAAAGTCAGATGCTAACCGACTGAGCCACCCAGGCATCCCAGAAAAATTGGAATTCTTATACACTGTTGAAGGGAATGTAAAATAGTGTAGCTTCTATGAAAAACAGGATGGTGGTTTCTCAAAAAATTAAAAATAGAATTACCATACAATCCAGCAATTATGCTTTGAGTACATATTCAAAAGATTCAAAATCAAGAGCTCGAAGAGCTATATGCACTCTCATGTCCATTATACCATTATTCATAATAGCCAAAATATGAAAACAAAATCAATGTCCATCAACAGATGAATGGATGAAGACGATGTGGTGCATACTACACTGGAATAACATCCAGTCTTCAAAAGAAGGAAATCCTGCCGTATATAACAGCACGATGAAGCTGGAGGACATTATGCTAAGTGAAGTCAGCCAATCACAGAAGGACAAATATTGCATGATCCTACTTATGTGGGGTACCTAGAATAGTGCCTAGAATGTTCCTAGAAACAGAGAGTAAAATGGTGGTTGCCAGGGCCTGGTGGGAGGGAGAAATGGAAAGTTATTCAATGAATATAAAGTTTCAGTTCTACAGGATGAAGAAACTCTAGGGACCTACTGTATGGCAGTGCCTGTCATTAACAGTGCTGTGGTGTGCACTAAAACATTTGTTAGAGGGGTAAATCTCATTTTAGTGTTCTTACCACAATAAATAAATTAAAATGAATGCCAGAAATTTATTTTTGCCATGGTCCCAGTGCACCTTGTGCCCGAGCAGTTCAACCTGGCAGCTGCTAGAAAGCCCCTGCTGCTACTGGCATCCAAGTGTTCTTTGCCCACCATGGCTAGCAAAATGGAAGCTCCATCCCACATGAAGCACCTGCTTTGTTTGTCTTGACATCTCAAATGGGGATTTGAATACATTCCCCCCAAGATATAGAAAAGCTATTTACAGAATGATAGGCAGATAAAAGGGGGGAGTCACCTTGAGTATGACAGATTTTTACTACACCCAGCAAATTTTAAATGAATATGTTAATAAAGAATGGAAAACAACATGAGAATGTGGTAACTTCAGAGCTTCAGAATCATTACAGAATGTGTAGCTATAAAATTGTTATACAGCAATGGCTAACAGGCACAGAGACGGAAAATAAAAATTAGTCAAGACTGACACTCTTTCAGTACCCTCTTTCCTTCCCCAAAACTTTGTTATTAAAGCAAACTTAAAAAGACAAGTACACAGAGTAAGCAGTAGCTCATACGTTGCGTGGAAGGCAACTTTGATGGCTAACCTTTAAATTGAGGGCCAATTATTGTCACCATTCCTGCTTCACATATTATGGCACCTTTCTTTTAAAAATATATGAAGAGAATTGTATAGATGCATACTCAAAATTTGACTCACTGTCTTCTACTCTGGCCCCTAGCAAATGATTTTGTCTTGATCATCATACTGTGTTTAAAATCACACTACACAACAGAGATCCATGGGAAAGTCATTAAAAATCAGGGTAAGAATAATTCAGTTTTACCTTACTGTTCAATAAAATATGGTGACTTGATTCTAGAATTTTTTTTAGCTAATGTTATGACTCGCTGAACTGTGACGGATTATGTCATCTGAAAATGTGCAGTGACAGTGTTTCTCCAACACAACTTTATCAAGTGGTACTAGAATAGGGTCTAATTAGGAAGATTTTGAAGTTTTAAATCTAGTCGTTAGCACTAGTCCCCGTATTGTTTGTAGGAGATGCTTTCCTTCTGCCCACTGGAGTGTGTCCAGGTTAAAAAAAAAAAAATCACTAACTGTAACCTTTATTTTTTCTCCATCATCTTTTAACTTCACTTGGAATTAGAAAATAACCATTTACGGGTCTCAAAGTCACTTGTGACTGCTCATCAATGTTAAAATGCTGATAGCTGATTGTGACACAGCCATTATAGAAAGAATATCTTTCTATCCTGTCTTTGATCTTTTGAGATTTAATTAAGCTCAGGTACAAAGTGTGATAGTGTCTGTAGAAACCCTCTTAATTACTTATCAATCAATATTTCTGGAAGAACCTTGTCAGATATTATAGGAGATAGAGAAAATTAATAGTTATGGTCCTTAAGCCAAAGGAGTTTATAATTTGGTAGGGGAAGCAAGATCAAAACATGTGGAAAGTAAAATTGCAGATGTGGCATCAGTACTTGAGATGTCAAAGATCAGTTTATGATTGGGAGACAACTTTATGACCCACGTCACTAGTCCTGTGGGTTCAGGCAAGGAAGGGAGAACTGAGCATTTGGGTGATCTGGGAAGACTTCCTGGAAGAGAACAACTTAGAATGGGACCTTGAAGCCTGAACAGGATTTACTTACGTATGGAGTGGCAAAGAACAGGGCAGTTAAGAAATAGCTTGCGTTTGCTGCATAAGACAATTATATGATGGCTTGAAAAGCATTAGGATAATTATTTAGATGAAGATGAGTTGCACTGGTAATTCGATAAAACCTATGCCTCAAAGCACCTGAAATGTTTGTTATGCCATTACATTGTATACTGTGGGTGTTCATTTGCTAGGGCTGCCTTACAAAATACTACAGTCTGGGTGGCTTTTACAACAGATATTTATTTTCTCACTGGAAACTGGGAGTCCAAGATCAAAATACCAGCAGGGTTGGTTTCCTCTGAGGACCCCCTTCTTGGTTTGCAGAAGGCTGCCTTCTTGCTGTGTCCTCACGTGGGTATAGCTTTGTGCACACACACCACTGGTGTCTCTTTGTGTACCCAGATTTCCTGTTCTTAGAAGGGCACCAGTAAGATCAGATTAGGGCTTCATTTTAACGTAATCACCTCTTTAAACTTCCTTTAAACAGTCACATTCTGAGATACTGGGAGTTAGGGCTTCAACATACAAATTTGAAGGGACACAGTTCAGCCAGTAACACTATTTTAACATTGATAACCAATCAGATATTGACACCTGGGGAAAAAGATGAACATTTCCTCCCATGAAGTAAGACTACCAATGGGTACTACTCCCATCCCTCACCCGCATTTCTCCAGGACCGTCTGCCACTAAAGCCCTGCCTCCTCACCTCATTCTTCCTCTGCCTCCTTCGGTGCCAATTACTCCAGATTTTTCTGCCACTAATTCCTTTATCAGAAATCTCCTGCACCTGATGATCACACCGAAACCTGCCACTAACTACTAGACCTTTGCTCTACACTGGAATTTCTCATGGATCTTGAAAATTTGCTGATCTCAGATTCCTCCCACAGACATTTTGTCTTAATTGGTATGAGGGAGGATTTTTAAAGTTCTCCCGGTGATTCTAATGTGTGGCAAAGTTTGTGAACCACTGGCATAGGAGAAAGGGAAAGCTGACGTGTTCTAATGGAGTATATTTTATGATCCTAAGAAGTGATCCTACTTAGGTAAATAGCATTGAACCATAGGAGTTACTTGTGCAAAACACCTGGCATTCCAAAGTCTTCAAATGTATGCTGTTACCCTAAGAAAAGTGGATGGCCATACTTTGCATCACATCATAAAAAATATAGGGAGATAAATACAGAAATACTAATCTCTAGGTACCTCTCTCCTCTCATAACCTTCCCTAGTCAGAAGATCCTTCATAGTGTTGGGTGTTGGGAGAATTACAATCATTAGAACAGAAATATGGAGCATTGGTTTCCTTTGACTCCCGAACTGTGCTCTTGCAAATTAAAAGGGAAAGTCTTGAGGGGTGTGGCACTTAGACTTTCTACCATAATAAGGAAGGATGTATCAAATATCATGGAGAAGCTGAGATAGAGTCCATGGACTTCCTGGCCCTTAGAGCCAAACCACATCAACTGATCTTACTCCTGTTAAGCAAAGGCTGTCAGTAGATTATGGCCAGCACTGACTCTAGCCCATTTAGCAGGATACCTCCCCACGTCTAGAGCCTCTACTGAGTCTCTCTTCACAGGTGTTAGTGTGCCCTTCTTAGGTATGAAAATACCCTTTATTAATAGCCCAGAACACTAGAAGCCTCTCCTGGATCCTCATAGGAACAGTGTTGGTGTACAATGGAAAGTGGAGTTCGGACAGTCAATGAAGAAATCTGCCTTTAAAAAGTATATAGCTATAATATGGGGCACCTGGGTGGCTCAGTCAGTTAAGCATCCAATTCTTAATGTTGGCTCAGGTCATGATCTCATGGTTCAGGAGATCAAGCCCGGCGTAGGGGTTTGCACTGACAGTGCGGAGCCTGCTTGGGATTCTCTCTTTCTCCCCCTGTGACTGCCCCTCCCCCACTGTCTCTCTCTCTCTTAAAATAAGTTAACTTAAAAAAAAGAAACAGAAAACTTAAATAGGAAGAGTACTACCCGAGAGACAATTTCTGTGTCCTAGAACAGTTAGATGTGACCCTGATCAAAACAGACTGTGCAAGTACACCTGGTGATCTATTTATACTAAAAAGAAAAATTGACAAATATGTTTTAATATTTGAATTTCAATTTATTTATAAAGCTGGTAAATGTCATCAGCCTTCATGTTGCCTTCTTTCCTAATTTCCAGACCAAAGGTGGATCGTGTGTATCTGGTGTCAAGAAACCTAACGGGACTCAGCAACAATATTTGCAGAAATATTGTAGCTAATAAGGTGATAGTGATGGAAAGAGGGAAAAAAATGAAGATCATGATAAAGTAGAAGTCCACAAAAGTCGTGCAGTCAAGCACACTATCCTAATCATATTGCTAGCTTTCTGTTTCTTATGCCCTAAGTCGTTGGGGCCACTTTGCTATTTTTTCAAGAGAAAACTCTTCCTGGACTAGTCTTTGTCATCATTTCTTGGAAATATCTGACATGCTTCTATTCAAGTAGGAGCATACATAAGTGCACAGGTTGGTCATTATGTTGAAAATCTTCAAAGTCATAACCATAAATTTAACTTTGAAGTCTACTTAGTGCTTTAAATTTTTTTACTAGGGGTAAGTAGCACTTCTTCCTGGTCCACTTCATTCAGGAAAAAGCCTTTGCCTTCATCTCCACTGCTCAGAACTAACTGCATCCCTACAAGTCCCCCTTAGAAATGATTTATGCCTCAAGCTTGCAGAACCGCCATTCATTTCTGCCTTGAATTTATAGAGCTATAATGTGGTATCCACAGATCAAGCTCCTCAAAGATCTTCCAATGCTCTGAATCTTTTCATTGCAATCTTTATGTTCCTATAACTCAGTATCCTCATATGTTGCACTTTGAGGTTGGTTATCCTTTGCCCTCCAGTGATAAGACCCTTGACATGTTATTCATTTGTTCCTAATATGGTTTTCTTCATTTTTTCCAAATTCGCAGTTTCTTCTTTATATTATAATTCAAACATCCTTTCTAGAAAAGCAGATTTGACAATTCACAGCAAAGCCTTCACCTCACACCTTCTCAGAAGAAGAGACCAGTACAGAACACCCTACTTTCTCTGAATAGTAAACGAGTTCAGATTTTCTACTGCTTAGTTTTTGTTTCATCTTGGGGGAAACTTTGTACATCTACATTAAGATATTCAGTATAAATGGCTCCAGCTGCCCCTGGCAACTATAGATTATGGTATTACTACATTAACCTTGAAACCTACCTAGCTATCAGGAAATAGCTTGCATTTTAAAATAGCACCTGTTAGGTACTGGGCTTGAAGGATCCCTTACTGATCAATACATTCTACTTTGTAGAGAGTTTTGACATTTCTAAGCAACCTGCTCAGTCCTTTTTATCATGAAATCAGAATGAAAGTGCCATCAGATTATATAGTGACTGTATTGTCTGGACAAATCACTTTTCTAGTTAAGCAAGCTAACTGGTAATCCAGTATTGCTTTGGCACAATGTTAAATTTAGCTCTTAGAATAGTTTTTGATTTCCTTCCCTTTTAGTTGTCTCTGATTGAGGAAACGTCAAGGCATCACTTGATGATGAAGGACATTAGAGCAATGGTGGATCATTTCTTCAGTCTCTTATTTTGTGTTGCTCTAATTTGTAAACTCCTACCAGAATTTAAGAGCAGCGTGAAGTAGCACCTCCTGTTGATGCCATTTCTGGCAGAGTCGGGCCATATGTACCTTCTCTTTTTCTGTCCATAGATAATAATTTACCTCTACATTTCCATATTATCATGTGCATTTTCATTGTTACCATTTTTTTCTCCAGATTATGAACTTAGAAAAGTTTATTTGGTGGCAGCTAACCCCCAAATCTCAGGGGTTTAACACAAGAGGTGCTTTTGTCTCACAGTCTGATGGAGATGGAGTGAACCTCTTGCATCTCATAGCCTCTACTGTCTGAAATAGTAGGTCTCCAACAAGAGAGAGGGGGAGAGGTGACAGATCATGAGGGAGGTTTTTAAGGGCCAGGACTGAAAGCTGTTTACATCACTTCTACCAACATACTATTGGCCAAAACTCAATCACACGGCCATACATAATTGGAAGGAGACTGAGAAATGTCATTTTCTTCCAGTGTGCCTAGGGAGAAATGGTATAATGAATATATGGCATTGTTTTGTGGCATAAGGTCCTTTTATGTTTCCATCCTATTCTTTAGTTTCTAAAATTTTACTTGACACATGATGAGCACTCAATACCTACTGATGAGGAAACACATTTGTAAGAAATGTATTTTTGGAGGGGATGCCATTTGTTAGTGTCCTGTCAATGTTGGGAACATGTGGTTAATTGATTTTTTTCTGTTAGTTGATATATGGTGATTTAATTCTGCTTCCATTTGATGTCATTTCCTTAGAATAAAAATGTTGTTTCCATTAACATAAGAGGAAGTCGGGTTCAAAAGGCAATGAGGAAAAGACTGGTATACAGTGTGTATGCTAGGCCTACTGGGCCTCTTTCCTTATGGGTGAATTTAAGTTAAATCTAAATAGGCCACATCTCCTCTATTTTTTACTAATATTATTAGTTTGGTGTGAAATGTTAATTGCTCTCATTACGGACAAAATGATTATTGCTGAAATTAAAAATTCATATTTTACACTTAGTGAGTAGGAAATGGCAACTTATCGTGAAAAACAAGCAATAATTAGTTTTGAGAATATACATTTCTCCTATATATCCACATGTGTTGCCCTTGATGTATGTATATATATTATTTATGTTTTGTGTGTGTGTGTGTGTGTGTGTGTGTGTGTGTATGAAAATCATTTGTTTATATAGTTCCAAATATATCTTGAACTTAAATTTTCTCTCTTGGATCTTATAGTTCCCAAATCAAATATCCTCTGATTACAGTTCCTTACTTAATTCCTCAAGAAAATAAATGATTGATTCAGTGGGAGAAGGAAGGAAGGAAGGAAGGAAGGAAGGAAGGAAGGAAGGAAGGAAGGAAAGAAAGAGAGAGAGGTGGGTGGTGGAGAAAGATGGTACTTCATTTGGAGCTATTGGTGATGGGCTTTTTCTGTCTGCCTGGCTCTTGTGTCCTTTGTGAGGGTTTCCTTGCTTGCCCCTCTCCCTTTTTCCCTCTTTATGTTCTTCATTTTCACTAGTTGGATAATATTGTCAAACCTTGCCATATTTCCCATTCCACCTCCTCTCCCACCATCAAGAAAGTACTTGAGAACTTTTACTTGGAACCTCCAGACAAGGAGACCAGGTGGAAAATCCAAGCAGAATTTAATAAAGCCTTCCAGTGGTAGAAAAGGGTTTGGACTATATTCCATAGGCCACCATAGGTCATTTCCTTTCTAAATTAAGTGCAATAAATTTTCATACTTCTTACCTTGTTAACCATAAATAAAATGAAAATTAGGAGAAGGTAGAAAATATTTCATATTGAAAAGCCTAGGCATTTAATGATCTCAAAAATGACATTTTGAAGATCATTGGTAAGACAGCTATAGTTGGATTTTGCTCTTTAAACTGTGTTGGTGTTTGACTTCTATTTTTCTTAGTGTTTTTCTTTTAAAGTTTATTTTTTGAGAGAGAGAGTGAGAGAGTGTGTGTGAGAGAGTGGGGGAGGGGCAGAGAGAGGGGGTGAGAGAGAATCCCAAGCAGGGACCATGGTGTCAGCACAGAGCCCAATGTGGGGCTCGATGCAGGGCTCAATGCAGGGCTTGATCTCACGAACCAAACCATGAGATCATGACCTGAGCCGAAACCAAGAGTAGTCAGATGCTTAACCAACTAAGCCACCCAGGTGCTCCTCAGTGTTGTCTGTTCTATTCCCTGTTTTCTGCTCATTCCTGTCTGCCCTCCTTCTGTCCATCTTCCCAAACTGATCAGTGTTTGGAAGCGATCTTGCTAAAATCAGATGATTGTTGTGGGAAAGGGCATTAGCCATTTAGCTCTGCAAATTTATAGCCATTTCCCTGTTGAGCCTCTTATGTTCCTCCTTTCTGGAGTGGTTTTGGGGCAAAAATGTTTGTGTATCTGAAGGGCACAGGGAAAAGGCTCAACTGTAGAATTGGCTTCAGTGGTAAGGCTTCAGCTTTGTCCAAATTCTCTGTCTTGGAATTTGGCCTAGCTCAGATATGTCTTGATGTTTTGAACATATAAAATCCTTAAAACAGTTGTGAATAGGAAGTGTATTAAAGAAGCTAGAGCAGTGTTACAAGATGAACAGAACATCATTGTGAGGACTGGTGATAGCTCAGTAATCCTCACAATGCTATTCATTTTTGGTATAAACACTGCTGAATTTCCATTAGAGTCATAAAACTCCTGGAAATTGAATCTGTTGAATCTGAGAAAGGGCATTCAAGAGGCATAGCTATACAAGCAAAGGCAAAGGCAGGAAAGTGAGTGATTGACTGAAAGTGCATGTCTGACCATACTTTTCTGGGGCTTAAAATCCTTCAATGGCTGTCCATTGCTTACAGAATAAAGTCTAATTTGCTTAGCAAGATTTATAAGGCCCTCCAGGATCTGGCCCTTACAAGCTACTTTTTGCTCCTTCTGTTGCCACTCCTGCCTTGTCCTGTGTGCTGATATGGCCCTTTGCATTCACTTCCCACCCCTGTCACTTGCCATCCCCAATGTCTCCACAACATGTACAACTGGGGTTTGGGGCTCGAATCTTGGTCATGATTTTTCCTCCGCCTGCAGTGCCCTTTTAATCTTGCTCTGTCACCACCCATCTTGGCCATCCCTGGCTCAGCATTTCATCCTCCAGGATGTCTCATTATTCGAGCGGTCTACTCCCAATGCTCCCATAGCACCATGGGCATATCTCTCTTGGCCCTTAAAATGTTATCATGAAGTATGGCTCCATGCACATGTCCTACACTAAGTTGTTCAGGTACAGAACAGAGACCTGTTGATAAAATTTAACTAAGTAGAAACCCCCAGGATTTTCGAATAAGGGTTTTAGAGAGTCTGTGTTATTACCTGTATATAGAACCCTCATGAGCTGAGATATCCTGTACTCATTCACAGTCTCCTTGAAAGACATCCATTTTCCACATAGGTTTCTCCAGGGGGCCCATTTTGTTAAACACTGAGGGATCTCATTTGTAAAAATCAAATTTGATGAAGGCAAATAGGCAAGGCCTGTGTTGGTAATGTTTCCTCAAAAAAGGTAAATAATAAGAGTTTTTGCTACAACTTTAGAAATGGAAGCTCACAGTCAGAAAATACTGTTTACCCTTCCCATAATTACCCAGCCAGGACCTGGTTTTCCCAGAATGATACACTGAACAAATTGCACATAATACATACAAACATTCTGAAAATGCTACATATTTGGAACAGAAACACATTTATGTCTCAGAGTGATGCCAACTAGTTCTATGGTGTTTTTTGTTAAGCATAATTGCAGTTCTTCACAAAGAGCCTGGGGAAGGGGAACAAATGCCTGGCATATTTCTTTTGGTCTTTCAGCGTGTGCGTAATTTATTTGTTTGCCACTGAGAAGCACTGTGTTTTTCTTGCTGGGCACCGAGGCAGTGTGATAAGTACTGTGATTTCGGTTGCATTTTCTTACACTCGGGCTCCTGGATTTATGAAGTGGGAGTCAGTGTTCAGAGTCCACGTTTTATGCTGTTGAGAGTTGGCACTGTTTCAGCTCTCCTATGCCCTCTTTTAACAGCACTTTTTAACACTTGCAACTTGTCATGAAGAAGTCTTCCCCCCACAGAGGCCAGGGACACGATGAAGTCCCATACACGGAGTGCCCAAGTGAGAATCGCTCAGAAGCATAGACGGTTCTGAGGGTGAGGGCAGTGCATTTGTTTTCCAGAAAGGGAGGGAATTTAAGCTTTGAGAGCTTTCTTCGTTCATATATTATAAGGTATAGTTTATGAATATGCATTACATTACCTCTTTTGAACTTCCTTGAAACAAATTCTCATAAATAAACAAGGAATGTACCATACTAACTGACAGAGTCATTTAAACTAGATGTATTGTGCTAATGGAGTGAAAAGAATAAAAATTTTCAAGGGCTTCAACCCTCAATTTTAATAAATTTCATGGAAATCGGATCAAGCCCTAATTGCTAATTCATCTGAAATTATTAAAAAGAGATTTCAATTACATACCACCATTGAATTTTGATGTACCAAATTAAATTAGGACACTAGATTGTATCTTTTCTTAAATCCAGACCTATTTAAAAACCTTTTCCTGTAAATTCTGAAAAGGAACTTTGTGTTCGGTTATGTTGCTAAAAAAAAAAAAAAAATCCAGCATTAGTACAAAATAGTAGGTTAAATCTCTTAGTGAAGATTTTTAATGACATTTCAGTGTTCCTCTTATAATTACTCTTCATCTAAGATATCCCATAATGATGTTGGACACTCTTGGTTCAGGCTCACTGGCTTGCTTCATTAGCATGTCATTCCCATTCCACATCACAAGATTTAATTGTAATGCCGGATATGCACAGCTCTCCACAGAAGTCTAATCAAAGTGGATTCACTTGTATTATTAATATCAAAAATCAGTCCACTTGCTATTTTTATAAATAAAAGAATCCAGATACATAAATCAGCTGTCATTTATTAGCATGTTACTGGCATATCTGCCAGACATATGAGCGGCCCTATCACAGTTCCTTAGGATTATTTTCATCAAGATTAAAACCCTTCTACATTAAATATACATACTAATTCCTCCATAAAGTAATCAGATTACAGAGCAGGTGACATTGTGTGCTGGAATTCAAATGATTTGCAGTAATGAGCTGGAAAGGTGTGCTTGGAGTCAGGCAGAGAAAAGGGAAGAGGAAAGATGAGGAAAGAAGGATGACTTTGGTTTTAAATTCCGGCTTGCACATCTGTTGTTTTACTGTTTTGCTAACTTCTACTTACTTATTTATTTTTAAATAAGTAAAGGACTCAGACAAGCATCCATGATACTTAGCAACCTGTAGTGTCAATCATTTATACTATCAAATGCTACATGCTTCTAGTTTATGACCCTGTCTTGCTTTCTTTGTCCACACACCATTTAAAGACAGGGCAGGGATATACTTCCTGAGGCTGAGTGGTGCTCATAGGTCAGTGCCTGTGGACATCTTTTCTGTCCAATGGGAATGTTTTACCTCCTCACATCATCGCCCTTTCTGTTTTTAAAATTTCCTTCCTTATGAAAATTCAATAAAACACGAACAATACACCAATATACAATATAGCCGCTCTCATATTTGTGAAAAGGATTATAAAATACTGCTTTGAAAGTAAAATAAAATGGCTACAGATTGGCTCAAAAAATGTTTTTATTTCTCAGTAAGGATGTTTTATAAGGCTCAGTTTGAAAACTGCCTTATAGTCTTATTGAAAAAAAATGCAAAAGCTTGTGGACAATACCTGGATTTTCAACTTCGTTTCAAAATATTTTTCTTGGCCTGTTTTTGAAAACAAGAATCTGTAGGTTGCTTTACACACACACACACTTCACATATCCCAATATCTGATCAACAACTTGGAAGGAAACCACATTTGGTGCTAGACTACCCTAGAGTTTGGAAAATTTACTCAGTCCTCTTGAAATCTGGGATTGTTGCCCTTGTGTGTGATTTTTTTCATTTCTAATATTGGGCTAATTTTACTCTATTACATAATAATAAAAGACATATTTGACTTATGCTTATGATTTCTAAATACCTTTTTATGTAATCACACACACTATATACATACATATGTATATAAATGTATGTATTCATTGCATAATTACCTATGTTTGTCTTTTTGGTTGTAAAATAGATCCTTTCATTATGTCAGTTTTTGGTATCTGAACATCCATTGTCCCATCTGCTGTACAGATTTATAGTAAGGATGAAATGACACCATATATGAGAAGGAGTCTTTTAAGGCATAAATATCTTTTTTTTTTTTTTTAATTTTTTTTTCAACGTTTATTTATTTTTGGGACAGAGAGAGACAGAGCATGAACGGGGGAGGGGCAGAGAGAGAGGGAGACACAGAACCGGAAACAGGCTCCAGGCTCTGAGCCATCAGCCCAGAGCCCGACGCGGGGCTCGAACTCACGGACCGCGAGATCGTGACCTGGCTGAAGTCGGACGCTTAACCGACTGCGCCACCCAGGCGCCCCGATAAATATCTTTTTTAAGGCATAAATATCTTAATAAGTTATATTGTGATCGGTATAATAAAAATCTGTCCTTCTGTATATATCATTTGTGATCCATTTATCAGAGCCTCTTTACCATGTTGTGATGTTAAATGGGACAGCTTTAAAATAACCCATTCTAAATATCCAGCCTATCAGAATACTTATTGCATTGCTAATAAGAAATTACAAGAAAGAATACACACACACACACACACACACACTCACACACATACACTCACACACACACACACACACACACACACACACACATGCTATTGCATGCAGCATTTGGGGCTTCAATTTGTTATTCAATAAGAATGCATCTGACCTCGGTGTGTTGATGACTCTTTTTTCAGAAAGTATATTCCTCAGCTAGGCTAATCAAACTATGTACAGTTCATTTAGAATAATTTCTCATTTAATTCCTTTAACTGTTTGGAGACAGAAAGTGGCCTGTCCTTTGTAGAATAAAAAGTAAACAGCAGCTCCCATTGTATGATAAGCAAATAGAAAGGCTAACAGCTAATGTGCTGATTCAATAACCATCTCTATATTATCCTTTTAACTTACAGACATCCTCAGTATATTTTAAATTATTTCCATCAGAGATTCAGACATGGCTCAGAAAAGCAATAGGAAAAGAAAACAAACAATTTTGATATTAGTTATAAAGAGTGAGCTATTTTATGCTGATTCTCTATAAATGATTTAACGTTTAGGAGGGTGTATTGATGGTGATCCTAGCAACCCTGTAAAGGATGTAAGAACTTAACTGGGGAGGAATGAGTGTCAAAGAAGAGAGCAGGCATCATTTCTGCTCATCTTACATTTATATTTGGGAGCAGACCCCAGCCTTATCATAGAAATAGACAACCACCTCACCCACGAAATACATGTATTAATATACATTTATTCATTCCCATTCTCCTTGTGGCTGAGTTTAACGTCTCTAATGGAAATTAAAAAGAGAGGTGTTTTTGTTATTATCTTATGTCACAAATCTTTTGTTGTTGCCTTTGTATTTCTATAGAGCGTTTTTGTCAGTACATCACACATTTGTAAAACTGGCCATCATTCTTGGAGCAGAAATGAGAAGGAAAAGTGAGTGGATCATCCTGACCGAGGGAATGCAGCGTTTCTCTGAGGGTTACCGAATGGTGCAGGAGCACACAGTGCCTGCTAGGATTCCGCGTTTACAAGAGAAGCCCTTATCGCCCGCGGTGGAATCCTCTTAGTGTGCAGATTTATCCCCTCCGTCCCTATTTACTGCATTCCCAAAACAATCAGAAAGAAGTGGGGAGAATTAATTTGTGACATACCCACAACCTCTGAATAACTATCTCAACTGAGGCAACTCCTTACCTGTACTGCAACTTTGGGCAGGTTAGCAAAATGTGCCTCCCACACCCCGTAAGCTCAGCTCTGAGAGCACACTACTGGCAACCAGATGGCCTTGTGAAGAAAAATAAATGTCTTTCTCCTGGCAAGGAAATTCCGTAGTCAAAATGTGGGTAGTCCTGGTATTAACTCACTTGAAGAGACTGTAAAAGGCTACTTGAAGTGGAGTATAGTCATGGATGCTAGAAGGCCATATGTGTTCTGAAAAACTTTGGGGTCTGCAGAATCTTACCCTAAGGATTAAGGGGTTGTGGGAAAACAGGGATTAGGGCAGACACTCAAAGCATGAATTTAATACCAAAACCGAATTAAAGAATCCTAATAAAAACTCTGGCATCATTAAATGTCTCTGAGCATTTACACCAAGCATCGTGGTCCATTTGTTCTTTGCGCTCTTAAAATGTTGAGCTTGTATTTTCTCCTCCAGGTAGCAGGTGTTGGAGGACATTTGCTTTTAAGAGAGACTATGTTCATTAAATTCTGATTCAGGGCGTAGGCTTTTGGTAAATCCATTGTTTTAGTACAGGGAAGAAGCCTTACAATTTCATCACCTACACTGTGGCTTTGCCAGTAGCTTAAAATGGTGGAAAGCCTCAAATTCTTGAAGCCATTCAACCAACAATTATTCCCATTAAAAGAAATCTCATTTATAATTTTCTAGCTTTTTATCCCTTAAAATCTTTTATCAATTGCTAAGACTTTCTGTTTGGCTGTATCAGAGTTCCCCCATGCTTGCTTCAAAAGTTCATGCTAGAGAAAAATGTACCAACACTTTCTGAGTTGTATTGTCTCTGTTCCTCTATTCACCATTTGTGCAGGAGGAAATTCATGTTAATTCAGATAATTCACATAAAGAACAAATGTATCTTGCAGCCAGTTGTGCCTAGTTGTGCCACCTGTCCATGGCAGAATGCAGTATTTACCTGGCTTAATCAAATGCTCACTCTACTTTGGGAACAGTTTGTTCCATACTTTAGCATTACAATCTGTCCTGTATGTCAATTAGCATATTAGTCATTTAACTCTGTTTTATAAAACAGAACTTCAGAGGGGCGCCTGGGCGGCTCAGTCGGTAAGGTGTCCAACTTCGGCTCAGGTCATGATCTCACAGTTTGTGAGTTCGAGCCCCATGTTGGGCTCTGTGCTGACATCCTGGAGCCTGCTTTTGATTCTGTGTATGTGTCCTTCTCTGCCCCTCCCTTGTTCATGCTTTGTCTCTCTCTCTCTCTCTCTCTCTCTCTCTCTCTCTCTCTCTCTTTCTCTCACTCTCAAAAATAAATAAACATTAAAATATTAAAAAACATAACGTCAGAAATATGTTAAAGACCTCATTATTTTATCATTATTTTCATAAAACTATGTTAAGAATATTTTCTCTAGGGTTGTAGTCCTAAATAACTCTTTAAATTGCATAAATCCTCCTAGTTTTTTCAGGATAATAATGTTTATTTAACATCGTATCAAGAATTATTTGAGTGCTTTTTGTAGGAAGGGAGGCCTGGATTTTATTTCTCCACATTGTTTGTCAGAATGAGCAAGGTACTGTGTGTACAAGCTCTTTATCAGCGGAGCTTCCTCAGCTAGCCAACCTCGGGGCGATCGCCTCATCCAGTTCTCTCCCTTATGAGAATTAACTTGGATGTCAAGTCACCAAGAAATCCAAGACAAAATGAAGGAATAGATGTTTTCCCCCTAAGTTCCTTCCTGCTTATATCAAACAACATCGACTCTGAGTTCCTAACACGTACATGTCCTGTCTGCCCTGAGCTTCACCCAGGATGTCTGAGCTGAGGATTTACACCTCTCGGTCTCCTGTTTTATAATTACTAGAAAATTCGCGTTCAGAGATAATGATAGGAAGTGATCAAACCCCAAAAGTGGAGGTTAAAAACGTGATAAAAAATAATTGTATGCCACCAGAAGGATTTTAAAATAGCCAATTAGTCTCTGACAATTTCTAAATTCTAAATTTCAAAGACTGTATTTCTTGTACTTTGTGGTAAATTGGTGGATTTTTAATATTCAGTCCATGCAAGGTCAACCACTTAGTGTTTAAAAAGGATTATTTTTATAGAAATGGCTATGCATTGATTGGTTCATTCATTCATTCTCCAACTGTTTATGACTGCGAATATCTCTTCCCTTGAGAGCCTCCGCGCAAGAGCTAACAGGACCTTGGCCCCTGCCCAAGCTTTTCCCCTAGGTCCTGCGAAGAGGTGCCTCTCACTTCTCCAAAAGACAAAATTCAGCTACAGTCATTGAACTTCCTTTGTCCTTTTGTTTCCGACACTCCGTTTCTCCCTCGTCTATGAATGCTGCCAACCGTGGACTCTGGACAAGATTGGCTAGTGCTGTAAGAAATGAACGCTTCCGCCAACTGGTGCTCCCCAGGGTTTCCGGTCATTGTAGCTACCACGGGGTGTGGGATTCTCTGCTGTACTGAGAATATGGCCCTCTCAGCTCTGAACCCACGTGGCCTCGGGCTCCCCAGAGGCAGCTGCCCTTACTCCCAGACTCTCATCCACTTCTGCATCTTAAACCTATTGTCCAAGAAGGTCCAAAGTAGTCCACTGGTGCTTGGAAATGGATAATGCCTTTGCATCTCCCTCTACTTTTACTTTGCATCATACCCACCATAAAATATTTTCTTCTTCCCTCCTTCAGTTAAAAATAGTCCCTTCCCATTCAAACAGAGACTGAGATGCTCAGAATGAGAGAGGTGGTCATGTGTGAGTGTGTGGGGGAGTATTGCGTACACTGGTGATAGAGCACTGTTTCATGTATTGTTTGCCTGAAACGGACAAGATCTTTTAATGACACTTTATTCTCCCAGTGCCACCAAATTACTAATGATCCTACATTAAGAGAAATGATGACAGATAGTGCTGATCTCTTTACACTATTTTGCAATAAGAATCCAAGTCTCATGAGTAGGATGGTGATACTTGCAATATTCTATGGCTCAGGCAACAACTACAGAATATTCTCCTGGGACCACAGAAAATAGAATATGATGCTGTTAGTATCCTTCTAAAATTGTTTCCTTTTTTATCCTGATTTCTTTTAACTACTGTGTTTTCCATTGCATCCTCTTTCTTCCTTAGTTTCTTGGTCTTCACCTGTGACTCCCTACTCTGAGAGGTGAGAGAAAAAATATATACAAATTTAGGGTATGATAAAGATGGTTTTTCAAAACATTGTGGAAAAGATGGATTATTTAGTAGACAGTATTGGAACAACTGACTAGCCATTTGGAAAAAAAATGAAACTGGAGCTTTATCTCCTTAATCAAAATGAATTCTACTTGGTTCAAAAATTTGAGCAGAAAAATGAAATCGTTAAAGGTTGGAAATAAGATTCTGATTAAAAAAATAAGTTTAGGGCTCTCAGGCATGATAAAACTAGAAGCCAAAGGTTAAATAAAAAAATAAAATAAATCTTACTACTTACTAAAAAATAAATCTTCAGATACAAAATCTGAAGACATTCTATATATCCTTTGATGGTGAAATGATTAAAATATGATGGAACACCCGTAAAGTGGAATAATATGAAGGATACACAGAACTATGTAGGAGGCTCTCAAGGGAAGAGATATTCGCAGCCATAAATAAAGTAAAAAGAGAAACAAAAAGACTAGGGAAAATATTTGAAAGTAATAGGGTAAAGAAAATAATTTCAAAAGTCATTTAGTAAAGGACTAGCAACCCATTAGAAAGTGATCATGAATAGGTAATTTCCAGAAAAAAAAATCTGAATAGGCAATGAACATATATACGAAGCATGCTTTTTAATTAATAAAAAATAAGAGTTTCCAAAAATCAAATTAGTATGGTAATGAGATACTAGTTTTAAAAGCTGTGAGTCTGGCAAAAATTTTTAAAGTTTGATCGAACCTGGTATTGACGAAGGTTCGGGAAAGCGGGCATTGATCTGCATGTTGGTGGGATTAAAAATCTGTCCAGTTTCTCAGGATCCACATAAGAGTGAAACCATATGGTATCTGTCTTTCTCTGTATGGCTTATTTCACTTAGCATTACACTCTCCAGTTCCATCCACGTTGCTACAAAAGGCCATATTTCATTTTTTCTCATTGCCACATAGTATTCCATTGTGTATATAAACCACAATTTCTTTATCCATTCATCAGTTGATGGACATTTAGGCTCTTTCCATAATTTGGCTATTGTTGAGAGTGCTGCTATGAACATTGGGGTACAAGTGCCCCTATGCATCCTGAGAAACTTAACAGGAACCCATGGGGGAGGGGAAGGAAAAAAAAAAAAAAAAAAAAAAAAGGACGTTAGAGTGGGAGAGAGCCAAAGCATAAGAGACTGTTAAAAACTGAGAACAAACTGAGGGTTGATGGGGGGTGGGAGGGAGGGGAGGGTGGGTGATGGGTATTGAGGAGGGCACCTTTTGGGATGAGCACTGGGTGTTGTATGGAAACCAATTTGTCAATAAATTTCATATAAAAAAAAAAAAAATCTGTCCAGGCTTCTGGTAGGACAATTTAAAAACAACAACAACAACAACAACAACAACAACAACAACAATGCTACTTTAAGAATTTATTACAAAACTGTAATTGCAAGGATATTTACAGTTACACATGTAAAGATGTTATTTAAAGGCTCTTGTATACAGGTACAAAATCTGAAGACAGTCTATATATCCTTTGATGGTGAAATGATTAAAATATTATGGAGCACCTGTAAAGTGGAATAATACGAAGGATACACAAAATTATGAATAATGCTTCTGCAAGGTGGAGTTCTAGGAGGATCCTGCTTTCTGGGGAGCCTACAGGTAGAAGCAGGGGGACAAGGTGATTGTGGTGAGAATTATTACTGTTGTCTTTGTGTTATTCAAGAAATGAAGGTTAAGAACTTGAGTTATCTTCAAGTTGCTTTTGATTACTAACTCTTTTATTGGGATAACTATTTTAGACTGAACTATATGTTGGCATCTTTATCAGAGTTACATGGATTGCTGAAGGGAAGTCAGAAAAAAATGGAATCACATTTCCATATTATAAATATGAGAATTAAGAGATTTGATCAAAGTTAAGGGCAGAACACTTTCTGGTACAAACCCTTGTACCTTGGCTCACCACAACTATCATTGTCCTAATAACCCAGCAGAGCATCAGCCAAAGCACTGAGATTTAGAGATCCTAGACCTTCTGAAGGACTGTAATTTTCAATTTAACATGCATACATATATATAGTTAACATATGAAAGTAAAAATTGAAGTGTTCACACATCTTCCTAATCAACTTAATTACAACAGGCATTTACCTGGAATGTGATAACATTGAAAATTGGACATACTAGGATCAATTAATCAGGGACCACAGTTTTAAACATAGAGGTCATGGGGGACCAAACATTAAAAAACTGAAGGGAAAAAAAAAAATCTTTCAGGCACCACCCAGATACACTGTTTAAATATTTTGTTTGTAGCCATGGATCTCGAACTCTTGGTTTTACCATTCCTTTAGACTCTTAAAATGAGGACCCCAAAAGAGCTTTTTTTTTTTTTTTTTAATTTGGGTAATATCTATAAGTAGTTACCATGAAAGAAGTTAAAAGCATACATCTTTTATATGCCCATTATTGATTCATTTAAAAGTATGGGGCACCTGGGTGGCTCAGTTAAGTGTCCAGCTCTTGGTTTTGGCTCAGATTTGTGAGTTTGAGGCCCATATCAAGCTCTACACTGACCGTGTAGTGTGGAACCTACTTGGGATTCTCTCTCTCCTTTCTCCCTCTTTCTGTCCCTTCCCTGCTTATGCTCACTCTCTCTCTCTTTTCAAAATAAATAAATACTTCTTTAAAAAAAGTAATAATTCTATTTCATGTTTATATGATTAATATTTGCTATGAAAAACAACTGTATCTTACAAAAAATTACTGAGAATAGCATCATTTCATCCTTTGCAAAAAAAATTACAAATATTTTTCAATTGTAGCAGAATAGAAGACCTTCTCATATCTGCTTCTGTATTCAGTCTCCTGCAATAAATAAAGAAGATAATTCTTTTATCTTATTTTTATTTTTTATCTTATTTTTATCTTATTTTTATTTTATAAATTATATTATAAATTATATATATTTTTTATAAAAATATAATTTTATTTTTATTTTATTATTATTTTTATCTTATTTTTATTTTATTAATAAAGAAGAAAATTCAGATATGTAGTTGAAGAAGAGTGAAATATTTTATTAGTCTTTTCAAATAATTGTGAATATTCTTTGATACTGCACTAAAACTTGACAAGTGGTAGTTTCTTGAAGAAACTAGGCATGAATTGCAATATGTAACCTGTAAATATGTCAGTGAAATTGTGTACTCTGTTACATGGAAATTGATAGTCTTATATTTTAAATGGACCTTTTACTCATTCTTAATTTTGTAACATCATCATGCATTGGTCATTTGGAAAATTTTTAATCATTGAGTTATGTAGATCTTCCAAATGGTAGCACTTTTTATTAAATATATATATAATAAAAATATTGTATAAATATATATATATGTTTATATAATATATGTATATACTTATATATTTTTATATATTTTATATATACTTTGTATATATATACACTCATCAGAATATATATATACACCTATATATTTTATATATGTATATATACATGTATGTATACGTACATATATAAAATATATAGTGTATATATATATATATATATATATATTCTCATGAGTGCTTTTAATTGATGTTAATATCATTGCCAGTCTCTTCAGAAAAGACCAAATATTGGGAAACTGTCAAGCTTACAGTAATGAATGAAAAATTTCCAAAATTCTAGTTTTACTTGAAAGCTTGAATTTTATCATTGGCAACAAATACTGTCAAATGTTTTCCCTATAGTGAAAGGATATTTGGGACACTTTTGAGAGAATGCCTACTAAATATCCGCATCTGAATAACCATACTTACTCTGACAATTGTTCTTTCAAGTAAAAGTGTTCCATGAAAAGGTGTTGAGTTAAGCTCACAGTAATCACACAAGTGCTTTTCCTTGAGATCACCATTGTACTTCAGTATGCAGCATAAGTGCTTTATGTATATTTCTCAATTCATCACATGGAATATTAAAAATCCATGTACTCAAGTTATTAATTTTAAAAATTCATAATTTAATTTAATAAAGATTTGATTAAATTAATAATTGTTCTTGCTTCATCAAGAGCATTCTTAAGTGAACCTGGCTCTTTTGTTTGTGTGATATACTGGGAATGTGTGGTGGTAAAAGACATAATGACTATGGGTATGCTTTGATGCTGCTACCTTGATTTGTGCTAAGGTGCCAGAAGTTTTACTCATCATCAGTGCAATATGTCAGCCTTGTGAAAAAGAAAAAAAAATTAGTATCATTATAACAATAGTTTTGACCTCAACTTTGGAAACTCCTGTTAGAGCTCAAAAAGGGATCTGTGGCTGCACTTTGAGAATGACTTGTTTGTGATAATAACAGGTGCTAACGATGGCAGAATGATAATAAGCCCTGTTTCGATGGGATACTGGTGGTGATCTGAAAATAAAGGTCTTCAGTGTTCCTGCATCAATCATGGCCTTCTTCCCTCTTGTGACAATGAAGCAAATGGTCCCCTATCCGTGTTAAGTCTGAAGCAAGTAGTATTCCTATCAACGTCAAGCCAAACCAAACCCCATTTTTCCTCACATTCTCAGTTACTTCTCTTTCTGTAACGATCTTACTCTTGTAACATCAGTCTTGGTGCACAGGATAATTTCTACCAACATATAAACATTCTCTTCTGTTTCCTGTATTAAAAGATAGAGAACTCTACCTTCTCACCAATTTCTCTGCAATGCAATTTCCTCACCCTTGAGACTCTAGGCAATTTGTTCTGATATGGTACCCACCTTGGCTGGCTATGAAAACCACTCAAGTCAAGGACACCAAAGACTTGCATGCTATCAAAACCAGTGAACACTTTTCTGTCCTCATTCTTCCTGAGCTCTTAGGACCACTCAACAATGTCTTCTTTTCTCTGTTTCTTCTTTTGAATCTAGCAGCCTCGTTCTCTTGTGGCTTTATTCCTCATTTTCCTTTACTGGCTTTTCTTCCGTATCAACCTCTAAATACGGAATTTTTCCAGGCCTGATTCTGAGTTCTTTTCTCCCTCTACCCCCTCTCCTTTGATGACCTCCTTCAGCTCTTTGCTGATCACTATATATATATATATATATATATATATATATATATATATCTCCCAGGTTTTTCCTCTGACCACCTTTCTCATGTTTTCAACAATCTTTATGACATTACCATTAGGACCTCAGTGACTTTTAAATCTCTTAAAATATCATGTCCAAAATGTAAATTTTTATTTCTCCCCTAAACCTATGTTCCTCCCTCATCCTCTTCATTACAGTGAATGGCACTCTCAGACCCTCAAGACCCAGACCTCCAATATTTTTAAATTGTGCATATTCAGTTATTATCTAGGTTTAGAATGTCAGGTTTTATACTATATGTGTCTTGTAGTGTCAGTCCTCTTCACATGTTTCTTTGTATGTTTATCTGCTAGACCCTTGCGACTTTATATGTGAGTTACAGCATGCAGCCCCATTCACCATTTGCACCTTCACATCATAATTAATGGAACCAGTGATGTAATCGCAAGGCTTGTTTTACAAAGGGACCACTTTCCAGACTTCTGCTCCTTTAAGTGAACTGATCATGCCATTCATTATATATCTATTTTTCACAAATAAGAAACAAAACAATACTTTGATACTTTTCATTCAGTACTTTTTCCAATGTTAACCGATGATGTTCTTTATTTCTTACATACACAAATGAGAATATTACAAAGTAATATTGCAAAGTAATCTTCATAGCCACTGCCTCAACACTCCTTCTTATCCCAGACAAACCACTTTCATAACAAATTGCTTCACTCTCTATTAAGCATAGTGAAAGCAGTGAAACGTCACGTAATCTTCTAGAACTAATAAATGACACCATTTGTGCTTCTTCACTCTCTCTAGCACTGCACTGCCCTTGGTCTTGAAGCAATTGACATTCTTTATTCTTTTCACAATATCTAATGTTTCCTCTCTCAAGTTTTGTTTCAACATTGATATTCCCACATTTTGTGTAGAGGCACAAAGCTGCAGGTGATATAAATAACCTCACATAGATTTTTTTTGGATCAATCTGAAAAGAAATCTAGCACTGTTAAACTGCTGAATTCTTTTATGTAGTCTTCAGGTATTACTAGATGAATGATAAATCTACTTAAAATAATTTTTGACTTTCACATATTCCCACTGATATTCATATATGTTAAGTGGTATGCACAGTGAGCATCAGAAACAAGGGAGGGATAAATGTATGTTGGCATTATCTCTGTTTCTGGCTGCGTTCATCATTGGTGGTACATACTTCTTCCTCACGATGTCTTTGGCTAAGTCTGGACTGTTTGTTCAGTCTTGCACCACAAAGCTGGGGAGACTGTTATTATTGCTACTTCTGAAAGAACAAACATTTTAAGTTTTGGTAAGGTCATAAGAGTACTGATGAAACTTTCCCCTTCTCTGTGAATCAGAAGCTGAGTTTTTAAAATCCAACTATCATTAGAATTAGAGAATACAAATAATATCCTATAATGATGTTTACAGATGTGTGACATTTTATGACATCAGTATCCAATAAAATATCTTGTTTGTTTTTTTTTAATGTGATTTCAAAGTACCTTAGGGGAAAAAATAAGGTTACTATAAGTAAAGACACTTTAGAATTGCTTGGTCGAATCTAATGAGAATCTCGAATTGCAGCCATTCATTAAACTATTTTTCCTAATATTTGTAATATGCCAAATGATTGAAAATTTCAGCTGATTTAAATCAATTCAAACACAGCTGTCATTTGAAACCAACTGACCAAATCAGCTCAGAGGTTTTGCTTTCATCATTATAGGAGTTGTCACAATAGAAAAAAATTGTAACCCTGCATATGCATAGTTTTTTTTTTTAAATTATAAAATACATCTGAATCTATAAGCAAGCAAACAAACAAACAAAAGGAATGTTTTGAGATGCATAGCATATGGCTCAATAGTGAGGTAATCAAACTAAGTCTTAAGTACCCATACACCAAATTAAGGACCATTTACCTCAGAGGAGTTTTTATAATGCTTCAGTGTGTTTAGATGTTGAGGGCAAATTGGGCAGGTGGCCAGCTAGTTATTCAGAGAAAATTACTATCTAATGCGCCTCAACACTGGAGAAAGAGTAGGTGGAAATTATGGTCAGTAACCCTGGTACAATCCACCAGCCAGGTCTCACAGACTCATTTCGATCTATAGGCCCCTAAAGGAAAGCCTCCTCAAACAATATGTATTTTATTTATTTTGAAATATGGAGATCTCTGACTGCTCTTTGAGGGGAAACTCCTCACATAGTGATGAAAAGGCACGTATGCTCAGCATGCCCAACGTGCCAAGGCAGAGATGCCTCCAAAAGCAATAAAAAATAGAATCCCTTCTTGGTTCTTTTTATCTCCCCTTTGTGTTAAGTCTATTTGATTTTGCTATCAGTGTGGCTTATCATGTTCTGAATGCAATGAAAAATAATTCTGTGAATCTGTGTTCAATATCTAAAGGAGTTTTCAAACCAACAAAGGTAAAGGATATTTCCCCCTTCTCCTGTTTTAATTGTCTGAAAGATATGCATAGACCATCTAGAATGACTATAAGAAGTGATGTGTGCAAAGAAAAATCCCTGTCAAGTGCTCCACTCCTTGCTATTTGCCTATGGCGATGGACAGTCCAGAGATAAAGGGGGGAAAAGCCTAAAACGCGTCAATTCCAGAAATCTCTTGGTAAGCAGTAACCGAGGGCAAAATAACATGCTGCTGACTGATATAAAAGTGAGGCTACCTTGCAAATTTAGGGTCGAATTCTCTTCTCCCATCTCTAGTTAAAAACCAAACAATTTTTTTCACGTCGCTTCCAATTGCAGAGCCTGTTGAAAACTCATTATCTTCAAATAGGATTACATTCTGTTAATATGAGAACATGCATATTACAATATCTGGCAAAAATCAAAAGTTCCAATTTGCTCACTACATGTAAATCCAATTCAAAATATTTCCATAACATATATCTGCTGGATGTTACACTATTTGTGTGTCACTCTGGAATGGATTAACTCCATGACAGGCTAGGCTCAGTTTTTCTGCATTTGGTGTTTTTAAACAGTTTATATTTGTTATCATATCAAAGACAGGCTTGCAGTTTTCAAAAGGAAGAAGAGAACACAGCGCCCAAGGCTCCTCCAGCATTACATTTCTTATTCCATTTTATCTTTCTTGGTTTTGACTAATGTCAGTAACAGCTACTGGTAATAAACTGCTTGTTACAGCCTGCTGTTGCCTTGAAGCCTGGCTTTGATACATTGTCAGCCAATCGGAAGCATTTCCTGATTACATTTCCAAATTGCTTGTTTATTGATCGAGAGTTAATAAAGCAAAAGACAACTTTACGGCTTATATTAAATGAAAGTTTCCTTTGATGTTCAAATTATCCAATCAACCAATATGCAGTGAAATGTAAGCATTTGGAAGTTTTATCTGAAAAGAAAAAAAAAAAAAACGTACGAGATAAATGGATCTTAGTATAGACACGGTAGCTAAGTGCTAATGAAAAATATGTGCAACTTAGCATACTGTGATTTCATTTATTTCTCAGGCAAAGGAAATGATGTTGTTATTCAATCCACCAAGTCCAACAAGGGAAAGGGCTTCTAGGATGTCTTTCATTTGGCTGGCAACCCTTTCTTAAAACTGGAACCATTTTCGTAAATACAATGAAGTATATAGAACTTTATGGATTCATTAACATTCTAACATTTGGAAATGATGACACGCTTAGATTCTGTCTTTGGAGTATCACAGTACAGCTGTTTGAATGACGTATAAGGCCAGCTCAGTGATGTAAAAGAAGTTGGCTGCTGAAATTTTTAGTAGCTTTTGACATCTCCTCTCCAGTGGGATAGCAATTCCTTGAGAAGGTAATGGGTAATCAGTTCTGTCAGTGATGGAAATAAATAAATATTCCGAAGATTTGCCAAGGCTGGGACTCACAGGAGACCAGGACTTCATCCTTTGTCACCTGTAGGCCACATACTTGGTTAAAGAGGAGAAATAGGGTTACCTGAGATCTTGGATAGTCAGGAAGAGACAGTTTTTATTTCTCATGCTTCTGTTATAATATTAAGTGAAAAGACCAGTAAAGAAAATCATATAGACAGTGTGATAACAAATCTGTGGGGAAGGAGGAGGAGGAGGAGAAAGCTTAGTAAAAAGTATGCCAAGAAACATAATAAAATATTAATAGCAGCTATTTTGGAGAGATACTAAAGGTATTTTTTTTCCTGCTTTCTTCCCTCATTTCCTAAAATTTTTATAGTGACCATGCATTACTCTTAGAATGGGGGGAAAGGCTGTTAGTTTAAAATTAAAGTTAAAAAAGTAACGGCATTTTCTTAGCTGTTTCATTGATAGTGAAATTGCAAAAAGTTTATCCTGGAGTTGGATATCTGGAGAAGCCTCGAATATATTACCTAGGTATTTGAAATTACATGCCAAATATTTGAGCTTCTTGCCTATATTGCTTTTTTCCCCTCCTCCCCCCTCCCCCTTCTTCCTCCTCCCCATCCTCCTCCTCCTTTTTCGTCCAAAGCTCTCCAAAGACAATTATTCAGACTCTGTTACATTCATAGATTGGGTGAAGAATATTAATTGGCTGCAAAAAGGATGTGACCAGGTGTCACCCTTTGGCTGGCCTCCTTCAATCTCCTTGTTTACCACCAGCAGTCAGGTTGGTCTATTCAAAATGCAACCTCGTCACATCTCACCTGCTCTGAACCTTTCAGTGGTTCCTGCCTACAAGGCCCTGCAGAGGCTGCTTCTGGCTCCTGTCAGTTACATCTCGTCACTGGCCACCAGGGCCCATCTGCTCCAGCCCAAAGGGCTTCTTTCTGGTCTCTCTCTTTGCATGAACTTAACTCTTGCCAAGTTTATGCCTTCAGCACTTTGCTGCAGAGTTTCTTCCTCAGGGAAGCCCTCCTTGACTTTCAGTCCAGATCATAGTCCTTTGTCATTCACTGTCATCAAATTTTTTTCTGCCCTGATACTGGCACTCTCTAAGTAGGTGCTTAGCGCAATGCCTGGCACAAAGTAACCCGGAAATAAATATGTGTTAAAGGTGTAAATGAACCACAAATGAGACAACAAATGAACTAGTTGCTTAGCAATCAGAGTTACCATATATCCCTCTAGATGTTTTTCTGAAATATCTAGACTAATTCACATAGAAGGCTTTCATTCATTTATTATTATTTTCTTGAGCATTTATTGTGCAGTGGCACAGTTAGGCACCATAGGAGATGAAAAGATGAATTTTGACGTGGGTTTTGTCCTAAGAGTTCATAGTTTGAATCAGCATTTCCCATTTTTCAGGGTTAGTTGCTCTTTGATCAAAATATGAATGGGCACTTGAAAGTAGAATGGCGTGTACATTTCAGTAATTGTAGTGATAGAACTATGCATGCAATTTTAAGCCAAATCCAGGAATGATTCCTCATTTCTCTCTACCACTCACTCCTCACCTTCTCGGCCTCAGGAAACCTGCAGTAAACCCTGGCAGCTTACTTCCAAAAGATATTTGGGATCCAGTTACCTGTTGCCCCTGCAACTGTCCGGGCTAAGCAGCCACCATCATCTTTTTGTCCCTAATGGTCTCCTTGCCCCGTCTTTGCTCCCCGACATTCTGTTTGCCACAATACAGCCAGAGTGACCTCTTTAAAACATGATTCAGGTGAAGTCACTTGCCTGTTTTTTGTCCAGATGGCTTCCCCTTGCACTTGCAATCCTGTGCACACTTCCTCTGAGCTGCAATGCCCAGCCTCACCTGCTTTGCCTAATCCTGTGACTGTCACTCTCCCCCTTGATCACTCCTGCCATCCACAGACCAAGCTTAGCCCTGCACCTGGGCCTTGGCCTTCATCTTTTTCCATATGCCCTAAATGCTTCCTCAGATCATTTCATGGGTGACTGCCTCTTTTCATTCAGGTCAGAACTCACAGGCCAGCCCTTCAGAGAGCCTTGTCTAGAGCAGTCACCTTCCAGGTACTCACTGACACATCACCTTTTTGGATTTTCTTCAGAGCACTTATCACTGTCTGAAAACATCCAGCTTACTTATTTGTTAATTTTTTTTTTTTAATTCTGCCTCTCCCCCCAACCCCACACTATGAGAATTGTGCCTGGTGTGGAGTTTGTGTTCTGTCGGTATTTGTTGAATGGGTAAGGGAATGAATGAATAGATTTCTCATTCACAGAAATGGTGAGCACTCAGCAGGTACCTCTTCTTGGTTTGCATTTGATCTTCAGCTGTAACTGGCTCTTCTTACTGACGCCCACCTTGCTGTGGAGTCACACTACAAATCCCACTGGTCCTGTGAAACCTCTCCCAACAGCCTAGTCTATAGAGACCATCCCCTTTTTGGATCCATGGGATCTAATTTATCATCCAACCCAGGTTACTCCTGAGAGTGAATGGAGGCATTATTAATACTAATGCAGGGACGTGGGCGTGCGTTGGGACTGTCTTGGGAAAACTGGGAGGTATGGTCATCCTATCCATATGTCACTTACTTATCCCTTAACAGAGGTGGAGCTTTTCATAGGTTTGCTATCGTTGCCCTTGTTAGAACATGAATGCTTAGTTATATTTAATTGTGTTAACCACACAGATGGGGTACCATGCTTGGTCAGCAGTACCAAATAAGTCTCTCTTCTTCTCTGTGGCGATTATACATTTGTTTTGTGGAAATTAAGAAGGAGAGGTCCTTTTATGCAGCATCCTTGGCTTGATGTCTAAGAGGGTACTTTCTAGTTCTTATAAGATCAGTAAGAAACTCTAGGCTGTCGCCTCCCTGTAAGGCTTGTATACAGCTCTTACTGCACTCCCAAAACTGTATGCTTCATTTGTCGGGATTACTGCCTCCCCACTCTGTCCCTCCCCCTCTTTCTCCAATTGGATTCATTGCTGGACACTACAGAGCTCAGCTTCCATGTCCCTCCCTCCCCTACATGAGCTTAAGTGTCCCTAGCAAGCTCTCTGCAGTACATTGTACTGCCCACTGGGCCATATCACACTCGAACATATGGAAACTATTTTCTTTCCATGTCCCCACGGGGCTGAGGTAAGCTCTGTGAGAACAATTACCCTGTCCTTTTAATTCACCTTTGGGTCCCTTGGGCTTAATACAGTGCCTGTCTCATGGTACATTCTCAAAACAACAACAACAACAACAAAAAAAAAATACAAAAAACAACTTACTGAATAAGTGAATGAATGAAGGAGTTTTTCTTGTGTTAGCCTTCCAGTGTAATAAGAGGAAAATGTGTCTGGATATTACTTATCAGCTAATTTCAGACATCAAAAGTGTTTCCTTTGAATAACATCCTAGTCCAAGCCTTGGACCGAATCGTTCAACCCAGCAACTGTTACAACATAGTGTCAATCAACCTTGTGTGGTTGGGCCAAGCCATTTTTAGTTAGTTGAGCGCTAGGAATTAATTGATTATTTTAAGATTTGTATTTGGGATATAAAGGAACTCTCCATTGTGGCCATTTAATTACCAAAGTTATAATTGTTAATAACTTTCTGGTGACAGGACTGCAATTAAAGTAGACACATGGGAATTTGTTTATAAAACTGTATATTTTGTGTTATAGCAAGGAGTTATAATAATTCTTGTGTTTGATACCCCATAAACCATCAATTTAAATAAATCTGGAGGGGCACCTGGGAGGCTCAGTCAGGTAGTGTCCTACTTCGGCTCAGGTCATGACCTCACAGTTCCTGGGTTCAAGCCCTGCATCGGGCTCTGTGCTGACAGCATATAGCCTGGGCCTGCTTGGATTCTGTGTCCCCCCCTCTCTCTGCTCCTTCTCTGCTTGTGCTCTGTCTGTCTGTCTCTCTCTCTCTCTCTCTCTCTCTCAAAAATAAACATAAAGAAAAATAAATAAAAAAGATAAATCTGGAAATCAGTCTGGTTAGTCTTCTTAATCATGCATAAACAAGTACAGTGATAAGAATTTACTTGTATTTTTTAAAACAATCAACTTTTTAAAAAATGAAAATACCTAAAAAATAAGTAAAAATGAAATACTTCTGAAGATTCTGCTCATACTTTCAAAAAATAAATTCTCATAGGAAATATGAGTTAAGTGCTAGAACTTGTATTTTATATACGTTCCTTCTGATGACTTTGAAACCCTTTTAAGAGCATTACCTAGTAAAATAATAGTTCTATTTATTAGTACGTTCTGAATGATTTTAACTCCTATCTCCTCTGTTTCTTAGGAATCAGAAAGACTGATATAGAATGACATTTGACATAGCAACGGCTGTCTTTAAATTCTCTGGAATTTCAAGTAGAAGAGAAAGAAGTGATGATGATGAGTAGGAGGCAGAGCATAGTAGACATTTTACAACATTTTTCAATGCATGGGCCAGTGTTCCAGTCACTTCATATATCTCAGATGATTTTATACCACTAACAATTCTCTGAGGCAGGATTTATTATTATCCCCATTTTTCAGATGAGGAAGCTGAGGCTTGGAAAGACTAAGGTACTTGCCTGAAATCACACAATTTCTAACTTGTGGAGTTTGGATCCAAGTCCAGGTTTGTCAGGCTCCAAGGTTCGTGTGCTTTGTATTATTTCACATTTATTCCCAAAGAAGTTTAATGACTTAAATTATTTATTATAAGGCTATGTCATCTAGAGGATGATGTTACCACATGGATCCAGAGGAGGAGAATATCGTGAGATTCTTTGGGACTGGCTCATGAGGCTTCGCTTAGCCACTCAATTTGGAAAAACTTCATATCACACTATATCATTTGAGGTGGCTCTGGCTGCAATTCACTGAATGCCTAACATTAACTCAGGCAATAGGAGTGTTTCATTGTTTTTGTCACGTAACAGCAATGCTGGATGTGGGTGGTAGCAATGACAGCTCAGCTGCTCCAAGATGCCAGAGTGCTAGGTGGGTAATTCTGTTACCTTTCTCCTCATGCTCACACGATGGGTGCATTGGCACAAAACAAAAACAAAAACAAAACAACAACAAAAAAACACCTCACGTGACAGCATGATGAAAAGAGGAAGGAAGAAAAGGGTTCCTCCTGTGAAGTGTTCTCTTTATATAAGAGAGGAAAAGATTCCCCAGAAGCACCCTCCCATATTTCTCCTTTGTAATTCCTTGTCTAGAAGTGTCACATGGCCATCTTGAGCTGCAAAGGAGGCTGGGGGAAATGAACACATGGCCAAAGGGAATGGGATTAGCTTGAGAGGCTTTGACCAATCAGCATTCAGGCTCCAGTGCTGGCCGCAATACCTCCAGAAGGAAACTGGATGTTCTTTGAGCAAGGCGACCAAGAGTCTGCCCTACATGAGCTCCTGAGACCAGGACAGCTGGAGTGGCAGAACACGCACCACGTCATCAATGACCGAAAGGAAGGCTGTGACTTGCCCAAATCTGTACAGACAGGATCAAGATGAGAATTCCAGTCAGAATCTTTTGGCTACACCAGAGGTTTTCAAAGTGAGTGCCTCCGGGTTTCTACAAAAATTTTATTAGAATATCATTTTAAAATATTTTCGGTATGTCTTTTAAAAATGTAATTAAAGATACAATACACATGTTATTTTCTTCTATATCAGCAGTGACATCATGCGATCCCTACTGTACAAACTAGGTTAGCGTGTGCTGTCACCTCGGTTTTTGTTGCTGTTGTATTTCAAACTTGGAGTAAAGCATCTCCTGCCATCGCTAGTTCATCATGAAGTCCCCTGGGATTGCTAGCTAGGCTGTTAAAAATCGTTTTGTAACCATTTGTCCATGTTAATCTGGACCTTTTTTCAATACCAGACAACCACAATAAAATAATCAATTGGGTGTTGACAGTGATGTAAGACTGCAGGAGCTCCAAGCAAATTTGAAATAATCTCTAATTTGAAATTGTCGTGAGTATCAGAACAGCTGCATTATTCTCATTGACTGACTTAATATCTCTCTGGCCCCTGCTTACCTTTCCCTGACTCTCCCAGCTCCAGACGCAGCTATTTCAATGCTGGGAACACTTTCTTGCCTCAGGGCTTTGCACATGCTTTCCCTCTAGCACGTATTCCTCATCTAGTTAGAGTCAGCTCATTCTTCATGTGCCAGTTAAATGATAACTTCCTTCCCTAACCTCCCAGATTAGGCTGGTACCCTGGGTTCGTACTTCCTTTGGCCATACATGTCATTTTATAATTATTTTCTTCACGGCTGCCTTTCCTACTGGGCTGTCCGGGGCAGCAACCGTGGATGCCCCCATTCAGTGCTAAGCCTTTAGCCCCTGGCATGATGTGGGCTGAGATGGAATTAATCATTTATTTTTGATAGACTAAATAGGACATGAGTAAATAAATTTGAATTTAGATATAATATTGATAAAAGGCAGGTAGGAATGATGAAAATTTTATTATTAACGGAAAGCTATGAAATTATAAGATGACATACAGTGAAATGTACTGATTTTAAGTGTACAACTAGATGAATATTTGCCTGCTTATGTTAGCCTCCATCCACATGAGGTATTATATACTTTTAGCACCCCATATCTTGCCCTCATGATCATTCTTAGTCATCCCCACTCCACTCCCAGAGATAATCAACTGTTCTGACTTCTATCACGATCACTTAGTTTTTGTGCCTGTCTTAAATTTGTAAATACAATTATTCAATATGTACTCTTTTGTGCCTGGTTTCTCCCATTCAACGCTGTATCTGTGGGATTCATCCATGTTTTTATGTGCTTTTTATTGTTTTATTATGTTCCAGTATATATATATATATATACATATACTACATATACACACACCACACATACATACACCATGGTATAGTTATTTGTTTTCCTCTTGATGGATACTTGTGGGATTTTTTCCAATTTGGAGCTGTAATGAAAAAGATGCAATGAACACTTTTATACAGATCTTTCTGTGGACATATAATAGTTAAAAGAGCACTTGTTTTTTTCCCTTTTCATTAAGAAAAAAAAAATTCAGTCAACATGTTCTTACAATGTTCAGAAATATCTTTTCAGTTCTTAAAACGCAGTAAGAAATCAGAATGTCATTGGCTATTACTGAAGAAATAGATAAGAATCCTAACTAAAGACTGGGTGGGCTAGAAGTCAGCACCCTGTCAGAGGTAGAAACAATGAAAATCTAATGAAATGGGAAACTTGTTACATTGGTAATGTACCTAACAAAAATGTGTCCACAGGAAAAAGCCTACAAAAGTGCTCATAGCAGCTTTATTCATTATAGCCCCAAACGGGGGGGGGGGGGGGGGGGGGGGGGGGGAATAAGAACAATCTTTAAGATACTCTGCACATTTCATTTATTTGGGAGGACATGTAAGAATTTTGCTGCCCTGCAAGTGTCCTACATTCCAAGAATGCCCCACATTTATACAGAACTTGTACAAATTTCACATATATCACATAGCTTCTAAGTGGCAAAGCAGGAACTCAAATGCAGGACTTCTGATGCTAACTTTAGTGTGTTTCCCCCATCACATCCTGATTACACCTCATCAGGAAAAGCAACACTCAACATGATTACTTATGACAAAGTGTGTTTAATTTTTAACATTTTTTAAGCTGTGTCTTATACTTTGGAGAGTTTTCTAATTAGAATAATTAGTTGCATATGCATTCTGATCTACCCTTGTCAGTGGGTCTCAACCCTTCCTATCTCATGCCTTGCCAGTCACCCTGTCGAAGAGCATTTACCCCTTTCACACACCGTTTATTCCACCAAAAACGAAGTTTCTCCTCATTTGTTGGTAGACATTCTGTTATAATTTTCATTCATGGTAAATTCAGCAAAAAAAATTAATTAATTTTTAGTAGAACACTTCTCAGCTTTTAAAACGGCGGTATGTCTGGTGATTTTATAAAGAGCAAGCTACCGGGGCCGCCTGAGTGGCTCAGTGAGGCATCCAGCTCTTGGTTTCAGCTCAGGTCATGTTCTCACGGTTTGCGAATTTGAGCCCTGCATTGAGCCTGGCTTCGGGCTGTACGCTTAACAGTGCGTAAGTGCTTCAGATTCTCTGTCTCCTTCTTTGCTCCTCCCCTGCTCTAATGCACATGCTCTCACTCTCTCAAAATAAATAAAGAAATAAAAACTTTAAAAAAAAAAAAAAAGAGCAAGCTACCACCGCACACCATAATTCCTAATGGAATCCTACTAACAGCATTTAGAAATTTCTGGAGAAAATGAATTTGGGGAAACTCATCTAGACGTTTGTTTTCTTGGTTATCTTTTGAAAGCCTAACACTCAACTGTACCATTCCTTCACAGTTTGTTAAGTGAATGCCTGGAAATCCCACCAACAGATGATATTAATGGATGGTAAGGGCATCGTGTGTTGTACTCCCTTCCAGATAGAAGATTTGCCCTTTGACAGGAGTTATCAGGACTGCCCTGAAAATGACTAATGTAGGCTCAGACAATGCTGGCAGTAGAGAAATGTGTGCTGTGGTGAGGTGAGGGAAGAAGCTTCAGTCATAGGTCGAACTGCCAAAGAGTAGAGAGCCTGGAGTCTGGTTTGGGTTCTTTCTAAAGCCAATTGAGTGTGGTCTGTGTCGGAAATAGTGACAAGCATGAATTTGACTTACTAAGAAACAATGCGGTTATGTCATCCTAAGGGGCAATATGCACCTCCTACCTTCTTGTCCACCTTCACGTCAACAACAGAACATTTGCAAGATCTATACCTTAATGGGCCTGCTCAGCAGGGAAAAATTGCTTTCTGTACAACACATCTGTGTAGAAATCTTTCTTTCCTAAGCTTCCAGTCAGGGTTGTTTGGCTGACAGAATTCATCTGCAAATAGTTTTGTTTATTTTTGCCAACTGCGAAAAATCACTCTTCATTCTGCCTGTAGCTGGAAATTTAGACTCATGTCCATTTCAGCAAAAACATAGTACTCTTTTGTTTTTTACTGACTTGTCTTCTCCTCAAGTGTTGCAGTGGTTTGTTCCACTGGTACCAGTAGAAGTGAGCTGGTTTATCGCCCCCCCCCCCCCCCCAGTTTGGTTTAACTAGATATGCTAATTCCATATTGATATGTATTTTAAATGGGTACACCAGTGACTCCCTAATTTATAGTTAAATAATTTTTATTCCAAATATTTAATCCTAGATGTAATTAAAAAGGAAGGAACACAACCACTAAAAATGAAAAATTATTATTTTATTTTAAAAGACAAACTAAAGTGTAACAATCTGGGTATTGAAGTACAGAGTAATTTTTATACTTTTTATATACTTTTGTGAGTATTTTTATTTCTACAAAAAGAAGACATTGCCTTTGTAGGCATAAAAATATATTTTGTAGTTGTAATTATCTTTACATCTAGACTGCCTGTTCGTGTTTTTGTTTTATAAAATAAGAAAACACACTGATGTGTAACCACTATATGTAAATTATATGAGCTAGTTCTATGAGTCAGTTCTAGTCTCCTGTTCTATGAGACTATTTCAAGTGGTCAGACTGACTGTAGGTATGAGTCTGGAACCAGACTGTTGAATATTAAACTCTGGTCCCACTGCTTACTGGCTTTCTCACTGGAGATTAGTGAGTTATTTAATTTCTTTGGGCCTTAGTTTTCCTACCTGTAAAAGTAGGGTAATTTTAATAAATATTTTTGAAATGTTTGTATTTTTTTTTAATTTTTTTAACGCTTATTTATTTTTGAGACAGAGAGAGACAGAGCATGAACGGGGGAGGGTCAGAGAGAGGGAGACACAGAATCTGAAACAGGCTCCAGGCTCTGAGCTGTCAGCACAGAGCCCGACGTGGGGCTCGAACTCACGGGCCGCGAGATCATGACCTGAGCCGAAGTCAGCCGCTTAACCGACTGAGCCACCCAGGCGCCCCTGTATTTATTTTTGAAAGAGCATGCGCGAGAGTGGGGGGAGGGCAGTGAGAGGGGGACAGAGGGTCTGGAGCTGGTTCAAAAGTGCTGTCATCATGGAGCCCGTTGTGGGGCTCGAACTCACAAACCATGAAATCATGACCTGAGCTGAAATCAAGAATTGGATACTTAACTGACTGAGCCACCCAGATGCTCTGGCATGTGCTTTTTTTTTTTTTTTTTTTTTTTAGGAAAAAAGGAAACTGTATATGTCCCTGAACGGGGGAATAGATAGATAAATATGATAAATCTATATGATGGACTAATGTATTACAGTTAAGAGAAGTGACTAGCTATCTGTATTGTAACATGGGTCTGTCTCAAAAAGAGTGAAAAGACAAGTTGTAAAATGTTAGATATCCTAGAATATTATTTATGTAAATAAAGCCCCACCAAACTATAGTTATTCAATGAACTGGAACAATATAAACTAAATTCATGGCAATAGTTGTTTAGGAAAAAGGAGAATTGGAAATGGGAAGGAAAAAGACAAAAAAGAGGACTTCAAATTTATTTTTTTATTAAATTAAAAAGGCTTGACACAAATACATAAATAAGGTTAATATTTGACCATTACTCTTGGTAATGAGTAGTCCCTTATTGTATATGTTTATGAATGTTTCTGTACTTTAAACCTTTCTTAAAGCATGTATATATACACTAATGTTTAAAAAAGATACTCTTCTGGGGTGCCTGGGTGGCTCAGTTGGTTAAGCATCCAACTCTTGGTTTCAGCCCAGGTCATGATCTCGCGGTTCCTGAGTTTGAACCCCGCATCTGGCTTAGTGCTCCCAGTGCAGAGCCTGCCTGGGATTTTCTCTTTCTCCCTCTCTCTCTGTCCCTCCTCTGTTTGTGCTCTCTCTCAAAATAAATCAACTTTTAAAAAATTAAAAAAATAAAATAAAAAAGATACTCTTCTGTCCAGAGCCTGCTTCAGATTCTGTGTCCCCTACTCTCTCTGCCACTCGCCCGCTCCCCCGTGTGCTCTCTCTCTCTCTGTCTCAAAAATAAATAAACATTAAAAAATATATAAAAAGATATTCTTCCAAAAAGGAGAGGTACTATGCAAATGTCAGTTGTTTTTCAAGAAGAGAAAGAAATAGCTTTCCATTATAAATTAATAAAGTACATTGAAACATACTCTATTTGGTGACCTCCTCATGGTCAAAATTCATTCTGTCTTTATCATTGTGCCTCTCAGCCCCCAGCCCAGCATTTGGTTTACAGTAAATACTCAAGAAGCCCATATGAAAATACCGTGGGCCATAATTATCCAAGATATGAAAAAAAATTATGCTCATTAATTATTAAATAAATAATGTAATATAAAACATAAAAGAACAATAAGATATTTTAAATTTATTAGCAAAAATTGAAAATGACAGTACCCAGTGTTGATGAAGATGTGGGAAAATTAGCAAACTCACAAATTGCCGCTGACAATTTAAAATGGAAAGCAGTTTGACAGTATATTTTCATGGACAAAATGTTCCTTGGTCCAGTGATATCCTATTTTTAGAAATCTGTCCTAGGGAAATAATCTGGAGATGAGGACTATTACATATGTATGTGTTTACTACAGGGTTACTCATGGTAGAAAATGGAAATCAGTGCAAATGTTTATTGATCACAAAATGGCTAATTGAATTATGATATAAAAATGTGTAAGAATATTATGCAGCCATTAAGACAATAATTATGAAGATGTAAAGACCATACAGCTGAAACATCTGATACTCAGCTTTTGCAAGAATGGATTTATTTGATAATTATGTATATATGGAGAAAAATTTATGAAATTATGCTAAGTGAAAAAATCAGGCAACAAAAGAAGTAAATATGTTATGAAGTTTTATACAGTTTAAATTGCATAAAAATCACATATGCAGATACCCAAAATGAGAGAAGAGAAAAATTGGGGGAAAATATTTTTCTCTCATAGTTAAAATCTATTATTTTATTTTTAATTTATTTTAGTTTAGAGAGAGAGCATGCACGCAAGCATGAGCAGGGGAGAGGGGCAGAGGAGGAGAGAGAGAATTTTAAGCACACTCCACATATAGTGTGGAGCCTGACACGGGGCTTGATCCCACAACTCTGGGATTATGACCTGAGCTGAAATCAAGAGGTGGACGCTTAACTGACTGAGCCACCCAGGTGCCCCTAAAATCTATTTGCATGGTGTTTTTAAAAAAGAAAAAAAAATTCTGTCTGTTGTCATAAATATTAAGGCATCTATTCCCATGGAATACCTAGCTACTATCATGAAATCCAATCATAACAAAATAAGAACGCTCTTAGTTGATAATTCAGCACTTACTATGGAAGATAAAAATGGGTTGAATAGCTCCTGATTCTTATATGTACTTTGAAAAAAAATACACTAACAAATCTTGAGAAAGAAAAGTGTGTATGAGTCTTTTCAAATTGATTAGGGCTTCAATTTATAACAGATAATGTCAAGTCAGCAATTTTAGGTGTTATTTATGCTTTCACTGTAAGTGTTTAGTTACATTTTTTAAAAATCAGCACCCCTAATTCTTTGGAAATCTTGTGAAAACATAACTGCCTGGGATAGCTCCATTCACATTTTATTTTTGTGTTGAGTTCTACAGAATAAAGATGTGTCTCACAAAGAGTTCCTATAATAAAACACCAAAATTGGGGTAATGGCCATTGGGACCAGAGAAATACACGATTCTTTTCAGCATAAATATGACAAATGTGAAAATATTATTAAATTACACATGGAAAACGCTTTCATATATATATTGTATGAGATGACTAGAGAAAGAATTATGTTATCCGGTATTAACCAAAGTAGAGAAATCAGAGAGAAAATGGATGCTTTCTACTTTAAATCTGAGACATAGAGAGACCAATTGAGATTTTCAGAGGATACCATCCCTGGATGCTGCCTCTCATTTACACATTACCTGAGAGAGCATCGTGCGGCTGCATATTCTCAGCCATTGAATGCGTTCTGCTCATTTTCCAGTGGGGAGGACGGATTGAATGCTCTTTCGGCCGTGTGTACTTTGTCATTTGCGCTGTTGTTTACCTGTCTTCTTGCTTATTTATGTTTGCATTTAGCTTGCCCTGCAGTTGGTTCTAAGCATTGGAGGGTGAATGGACAATACCTGTGCAGACAGTAATCTTTACAAATAAATAAATCTCTTTCTCTTCAATTTTTATACTGGGTCAATGTGGAGATTCATTCCTCTTTATCGCTTTTCCTCTTTGATGAACTTTTCTAAAGGACCATGTGTATTTAAACAAAATGTAAAGGATATGGGCTTTGTTTCGTTTTGTTTTGTTTTGTTTTAGATTTACGAAACCTGTCCTTAGACCCCCGGATTCTTTCCACAGGGGCTAAATTCTAGTGAGTAACTCCTTTCTCGCCATTAAAAACCAACTCTTTTTTCTACTTACGTAAAAGATAGTGCTAGTTCCAAGGTCTTGGACAAGACACTAAACCTGTTTTCAAACTCATGTGTAAAATAAGAGGATTGGACAACAGGAGCCCTGTGGTTCAGTGAAAGTTCAATGATTTCTAAAAACCTTTTACTTCACCAGCTTTCCAAAGAATAGCTGCACGGAGAGTTTAAACTCTGGGGGATGGTGCTTGGTGAATAAATACTTAGCAAACAATTGGAAGACAGACATGGGAAACAGTCATAGCCCTGGCTACATCAGTACCACGAACCGTATTAATGATTTGGGAGAGCAGCTCAGCAGAATGCTAATTTATTTAATAAATATTTCATAGTGTATTATTTCAACAAATAAATTAGTGTTTACACAGTAAAGAACACAAATGTTTTGTGCACACATGCTTGACCCACTTCTATAGTCCTTCTTGGACATTTCCCAAAGAATGATTTTGAGAAAAGATGAATATCAAAATATTTCTGTTTATAGCAGTTTATGATGTTCACTGATTAAATCTATAAAATAATCCAATGGTTTATCCCTCTTATCTTGAGAATGTTTAATCATCTTTGATATTTGCTTTAAATTAGCACTGTCAAACGTACATTTGTATAAAATCTCCCAAATCATGAAAGATTTATAATTTGAAATGTATTTGGATTATTCTGTAGTTAATCAGCTGGATAAAAATTAGGAATACTGTAACTAGAACAATTGAGTTGAACTGAATGTTGTGAAAAATGAAAATTTATTTTTCGTGGTGTGCTTTGGCTACAGAAATGAAACTAAAAGCCAATTCACTATCACAGAATTGGTGTGCTAAGAGGAGCCACATGTGCCCTTTTCAGGATCCCTGGTTAATTATCAAAGCATAGATCAGAAGAAAAGGGGTCTAGAGTGGTGCATTCCTGCTAGTAAGTCTTTTGCTGGCCCTTTATGGGTTTATATAGGTTAATTAACTCTGGAAAGACTCATTTCCCACTCCTGAGAAGTATAATGATAAACAGTCACTTGCCATTCAATTTAGCAACTAGGTGTAAAGGCTGATTCCAGGGGCGTGCAGTGGATTTAGCAAGGCCCTAGATGCTGAGTGTGGTGACAGGCTGGAGAGATGGCAGGTAGCAGTGCCAAAGTGACACAAAGGGAGAAGTGCTGCATTAACACTGACATAGGCACAACTTGCTTGGAAAGTGCAGTTGACCAGGTGGATTGTGCACAGTCATGGCTCCTCCTTCCTTCCTTAGAGGACTCTCATTTGTCTAGGATCCACACCTTTCCTTGTAGACATGCCTCTCAGGGGCGGCATGAAGGATTCCTAGCCCCCAAAGCCTTGCCCGTTCCCTTGATTCACTGAAGCTTGGGAATACAAAGCGATTAGGGTCAGTGAGGTAAAGGCCAAGTTGACTTAAAGAAGGGGTGGAATGGGGTGGGACTGGTGTTTCTGGGAAAGGTTTTCCTTAACCTTGAAGAACACAGAAAAGAGAGAGTCCTTTTACTGCTTTCACTACCTCCATCCATTTTTCAGTGTGGGATGTAATCTCTGCTTTGGACATCTCGCATCCAGGCAGCCAAGAAACTAAAGATGGCAGAGCAGAAGTGTGACTTAAACTGGACCTAAGAGGGATAGATTCACACAAACAGCAAAGCAGTGAAAAAGCAAGAGCATTTCAAGGCATGGTAAGAGCGTAGATAAGGGGCAGGGGAAGTGGACTGGAGCTGACTTGTTCATTAAGCAACAATGAGACCAATGAGGCTAGAACCAGAGGAAGTCATAGGGGGAAAATTCAATGGTTCCTTACCCACTCAATTCTCCATGCAGGGTGGTGGCACTATGCAGGATACTTGGGCATCCTACTTGCCCTGAGTTAGGCTTCTTTCTTCAGACAGAGAGTACGAAAGCTCAAGGGACTTAAAGGAAGTCTTGTGACTTAAGGCAGTTGTACAAGAGAATCATCCTGCTTAATTTTATCTCAACACGGTCTTTTTTGAATGATTTTTATGAGATTATGGATTTTTTTTTCTTTTATACCTCTTGCTGGGACACAAGTTGATCTGGTCACTATGTAGAAGAGAAACTACATAAGTGAAAAAAATGTTATTTATATACTTTAAATTCTTTTATTTTTTAAATCTCAGTGTATGAAATGAACCTGTAGATAAACCAGACCATACAGAAAAAAAATGTAATTATTTAAATCAAAATCAAATCTCACCAAGAAGGAACAAAGCTGTGTTTCAGAGTTCTGTAATTGTTTATTCAAGAGCGACTCTCTTACTCCAATGTTATAAGTGCCTATAAGATACAGGTAATATACAGGTAAGATATAGGTAAGATACAGTTCTTTATAAGAGGGAGCGAACTCGAGTGCATTAGATGCCACTGAAAATGTATGAATGCCAAGTTACTATTAAACACACAAAACATTACTCGTATCATTTTATTGCCAACCTATACTTCATATTTGATAAAATCTAGAAAACCCATGATAGTTTAAGGCGGCATTTTTATTTTTAAATTAGCCACAGTTACTCATTTTTGTTACTGTGTATTATTCATTATATAAGTACACCATTGTTTACCCATTCTAATACTAACATTCAATAAGGTTGTTTCCAGTTTTTGGCTAGTATGAACCACATTACCCCAAGCATGAGTTTACATATCTCTGAACGCCAATACACGTTTTTGCTGGTTATTTGGAGTGAATCTGAATGTGAAAGTAGAAGCGGCTTAAGTTTTCCAAAGTGGTTGTAGCAATTTACGCTCCTTCCAGCAATGTACGAGCATTCCATTTGTTCTATCGTCCTTTTTTGAATAGTGATATCACATGCCACTTTCTCCACTTCGTGACTTGCATTTTTTCTTCCAGGAGTTTCTTTTGATAAGTAGAAACTGTTAATTTTAATATTGTCTAGTGTATCAATTTTCTGATTTATAGCTTGTGATTTTTTTTTTTTTTTTTTGTATGTAGTTGAAGAAAACTGTGCCTCTCCAAGTTCAGAAAGATAAGCTCTTTTGTTACCTTCTGGAATTTTCATTGTTTTAATTCTTACATTTGGAGCTTAAAAATTCACCTGTAATTTATTCTTGGGAGGAATCAAGATTCGTTCTTTTCTCCATATGGATGCCCAAACTACCCAGTATCATTTATCGGAAAGATCATTCTTTCTTTCACTGCACTGCAGCATCATGAATCAGTGACTGTATTTAGACAGATCTACTGTTGGAGTTTATAAATTGTTCCACGGTCAATCTGTCCAAGCCTATACCTGTATCATACTGCTCTTATTACTGAAGCTTAACAAGTCTTGATTTTTGGTATTCTGAACCCTCTGACTTCATTATTGCCTGTTGTTGTTTATAATTGTGTTGATTATCCCAGGTCCTCTTCATTTCCATATAGATTTTAAAATCACCTCATGAGCACAAAAAATTGCTCCGATTTATAGGGGACTAGATTGAATTTATATAGCAATTGGAGCAAAATTGAAAATCGTGTAAGTCTTCTAACGTGAAAATTCATATGATTCCATTAATTTAGATTTCCTTTACTCAATAGTGTTCTGTGGTTTTCTTTGTAGATATCTTAATGCTTTTGTTAGATTTATTCCTAGAAATGCAGTGCTTTTTGTCACTGTTTCAAGTGGCATTATTTTAAACTCTATAATTTGGTTTTTGTTGGTGTATAGTGATAGAATTTACTTTTATATATTGATAGCTTTTTTTCCCTGGGAATTTTTTTTAAAGATATGAACTGACTAGAAGTGCCAGGACAGTATTGACAGTAGTCATTTTTGTCTCCTTCTCAACATCAGAAGGAAAACGTTCAATAATAACTTATGATGCTTGTAGTAGGTGTTTTTATAGATATCCTTTATCAGTTGAAGGAAGTTTTTTCCTATTTCCAGCTTTTAGAATTTTTAAATTTCAATGTAGTTTTTAATCATGAATGGGTATTTAATTTTGTTAAAAATCTTAATTATCTATAAATGGCAATGTTTCTAGTTCTATTTTGTCATATGTTTCTAGAGTAATTCTACTCTAGAGACAGAAGATATTCTGAATGATTTCAGCCAGTCTCCCTTGCATTAGGTCCTTGTTTGCTGAAGTGGCAATTTGTTTCCCATTTGGCTAATCTTTCCTGTATACACACTCCCTTGGTATGAAGTCCTGAAAGGGAAGTGGGATTAGTGGGAAGATTCAGGAGTCTCAGCCTCTTGAGGCCCTTACATTATATTTACAAGAAACATTTCTCAGTTGTCCATAATATGTCACTCTCAGTTGTGTATTTTCCTAGTAGAACATGCTCTTTTCATTTAAAAATAAGCCTTAAAAAAAAAGACACATTGCTAGGATGGGGTAGGGTGGGGTAGGGTGGGTGAAATGGGTGAAGGAGGTCAAAAGGTACAAACTTCCAGTTGTAAAATGAATAAGTCCAGGGGATGTGTATACAGCAAGGTGGAGTATCGTATATTGTATATTTAAAATACTGTATTGTATATTTAAAAATTCCTAACATAATAGATCCCAAAATTTCTCAAAATAAGAAAAAAAATTTAAGTATATATGGAGATGGACATTAACTAGACTTATATAGGGAACATTGCACAATATATACAAATATCAAATCATGTACACTTGAAACTAATATGTTATATATAAATTGTATGTCAATTAAAAAGAGTACAAAGAAAAAAAATGAAGTCTTTACCAAGTATTCATAATTATTTTTAAAGTATAGGTTATCAGTACCTTATATATTAAAGTTATTAAAATATTAGCTACAGTTTTGTAACTACATGTGTCTTCCATGTATTTTCAACCCGGTTAACAAAATGATTTGAAAATCCTGTATAATAACAGAAGTTAATGTAAAGATCAACAGGTTAATAGGATGTCAGTCCAACCTTATACATTCATCAGAATATTTGTATTATTCTCGGAGGTTTATTGGAGATCAAGATGTCCTGTTAGCATTAAATGATATCACTCCAAAGGAGTGGCATTCCTGGTTATTTCCGTTTGTATATGACTTCTCTTTCAAAAAGTGAAAGAAAAAAATTTTCCAGAGGCCACTCTCAGTGGGCTCTGTTTCTCTGGTGCCATTGATGGTACTCGCAAATAAATCTATATGAAGCAATGTGCTGACGATGTTAAATGTTCCAGATGGCAGTTCTTTGGAATGTCTTTGGGGAGTTTTTCCACACAAGAAGTTTCCAAAAGAAAGCACGCCAAGAGGTGGTGGGGCAGACTGGGATAGGTGTCACAACCGATGTTGTATATGGGGCAGTGAATGCACATCACAATGGAAATCTGTCAGCATTTCTGGAAAGTCACTGTCAGCACAGTAAGATGCTAGATGCTGAATATCAGAAAAATGCGATGGGAAGATTCAGGTTCAACAAATATGTATTTAAAAAATAAAAGAAAATCAGGTAAAAATCTAAAGGATGGATTGCTGGAGTGGTAGTTCCTGAGAATATAGAAAGATATTGAGCTCAGTATTTCCCATTATGGTAAGATGTTTCAATTATACAAATATTAGCAGACGGCAAAGGAAGCTGCCTTTGTTTTTGTTTTTCTTTTTTTCATAAACAACATTATTGAGGGCTTCCCGCCCACCACCTTGATTAAAATAGATTATGTTGATTGTAGAAAATCTGGAAAATGGAGAAAAATACAATCATGGTAAGTTCACCATAATCCCCAGAGATAAGCACAGTTAATAGTTTGTAATACATACTGTTATTCGTTTCCATGTAAATATATGACTTTAAGAAATCAGTTGAATCATACCATATACAAATGTACCAAATATAAGGCCATTTATTTCTCCTAAGCATTCTGATCCCCATTTTGAGCCCTCCTCTGACCTTGACTGCACCTTGGATAGCAAGAAAAAAAAATTCCATCTCTAACATTTTTCATTTCTTCGGCTACCTTCTTCCCTGATCAACTTAAATTATATATCTCCCAATTTCCCTCCTCCCATCCAGCTTTGTTTTTTTATCTTTTCCCATAGTTCTTACCATTATCTAACCCCCTATATATTTTGCCTATTGTTTTTCCTTTTCAGTTTTTTTCTTCTTCAGCTAGAATGTAATTTCCATAAGGGACAGGACTTTTATAATTTTTTTCACCTCTAAATCTCCACTACCAAGATCAGTGGTGTTTACAGAGCAGGCCCTAAATCCTTTTTTTTTTTTTTTTTTTTTTAATAAATGAGCAAGTGAAGTGCTAGGGAGGGATTTGACTTACACAAGAGAGAAGAGGCTTCAACTTTCTGCCCTCTGGGCACTATATGGTCTTTTCTGCTGAAGTAGGACTGCTCTTTGCAGCCTATGACCATTTGTCCTGACCTTGAAACCACAACCCTAAATGCCTTTTTTCTTCCTGGCCCAGGCTCTTTGACTCTCCTTCAAAACTCAGTATGTCTGTATTTGGTCCCTGGGGCAGGGAAGCTTCTGGATCCTGTAGAAACCACCAGCAAGTCCTAGTGAAGATGGCAGGAGGGCCCATAGCATTGCCTGAATCTCATTTTATTCTCCTCCTCCCTCAGGTACCTTCCTACTCCTAGTGCTGTGTCACTTTGGTCATGGAAAACAGGGCTGTGCTTCCCAGTGTTTTCATACGTATCTTAAGATATTCTAGATCTGTGCTATCCAATACTGTGGCCACTGGCCACATGAACCTATTGAGTACAGTTGACCCTTGAACTGATGCACCAGGCAGTTGAAAACCTGGGTATAACTTTTAACTCCCTAAAACTTAACTACTGGCAACCTACTGTTGACCAGAAGTCTTACTGATAGCATTAACAGTTGATCAATACATATTTTGCATATTAATGCAAATATTAATTTTGAATTGCAAATAATTAATAAGAAAACTATTTTATTAATAGTTAATTTAAAAAAAAATTTTTTAATGTTTGTTTATTTTTGAGACAGAGAGAGACAGAGCATGAATGGGGGAGGGTCAGAGAGAGAGAGGGAGACACAGAATCTGAAACAGGCTCCAGGCTCTGAGCTGTCAGCACAGAGCCCGATGCGGGGCTTGAACTCACGAACCGCGAGATCATGACCTGAGCCAAAGTCGGATGCTTAACCGACTGAGCCACCCAGACTCCCCTAAAATAGTTAATTTTAATAAACTTATTAAAAAACTAGAGAAAAGAAAGTATTGTTGAAAACATCATAAATAAGAAAACATGCAGTACTGTACTATAAAAAAAAAAATCCAGTTGTTCAGCCGGTTAGGTATCTGACTCTTGGTTTTGGCTCAGGTCATGATATCACGGTTTGTGAGATTGAGCCCCGCATCGGGCTCTGTGCTGATGGCACAGAGCCTGCTTGGGATTCTCCTTCTCCCTTTCTCTGTGCCCCTTCCCTGCTCATGCTCTCTCTCCCTCTCTCTCAAAATAAATAAATAAAATTTAAAAAAAAAGAATACATACTGGATTTCAAAGACAGTAATGAAGATGTAGAATGTCTTATTAGTAATTTTATGTTGATTATATGTCGAAATAATATTTTGGTTATATTGGTTGAATAAAATATATTTATGACATTAATTCCACATGCTTCTTTTCACCTTTTCCTGTGGCAACTGGAAAATTTGAGAATGCAGGGCATAGCTGCATTTGTGTTTTGCATGACGTTTCTATCGGTGGACGCTGTCTAAATTTCCCTGCACCCACCACTGGCAGAGGAGGAAGCAACACCCTGGCCCCAACTTCCAAGCTCTTCTTCCCTCGTCTTGCTCAGATGATGCCTCAGGACAGGATAGGGCCAACTTTGGGCTCTTCTTCCTTTTGATAGCCTTTTCCTCCCCTGGGGGAGTGTGTCCAGAGGCTTTTCGGCAAAGAATTATCTTCTCTAAATTAATAGAAAAAGGGGCTCCTGGATGGCTCATTCAGTTAAGAGTCCAACTTTGGCTCAGGTTAGGATCTCAGGTCATGTGAATTCAAGTGCCACGTTAAGCTCTGTGCTGACAATTTAGAGCCTGTAGCCTGCTTCAGATTATGTGTTTCCCTGTCTCTCTGCCCCTCCCCTGCTTGTACTCTATCTCTCTCTCAAAAATAAAATATTAAAAAAAATTAATGAATTAAGAGTAAAAACTATGATTTAGGTTTTTAGTCTTCGTCCTTAATATGCCAAAAGAATGTAGAAAATTATTTTTCCTTTTCCTTCCCACAAAACCTAGCTTTAAAGTTTTGTCTTTGGGGCGCATGGGTGGCTCAGTCGGTTGAGCGTCCGACTTTGGCTCAGGTCATGATCTTGGCGGTTTGTGAGTTTGAGCCCCGCTTCGGGCTCTGCGCTGACAGTTCAGAGCCTGGAGCCTGCTTCAAATTCTGTGTCTCTCTCTCTCTCTGCCCCTCCCCTGCTCATACTCTGTCTCTCTCTGTCTCTTAAGAATAAATAAAAATGTTAAAAATTTTTTAAAAAGTAATAAAAAAATAAAGTTTTATCTTTGACAGAACTTTGCAGTAGCTTGGATCTTCTAGCTGGTATCTTGCCATACCTCTGAAGCACCAAAATCCCATCCTTGGCTTTTATGTGTGAGAACACCCCCTCCCCAACATATATATACACAGACATAAATCAGTGTGATATTGCTATCGTATATATCAATATATTCTTACCATGTTGATAGAATATATCAATATTAAATTCTTATATATATCCCATGTATATATCCTACAGTGTTGCAAGAAAAATACTGTCCTTATTACATAGGTATTCTAATTTTTACTTAATGAGATTTTTGTAACTTGGATTTTTCTCTTTAAAATGTAGTGTGACTGTGAGATGGAAACATGACTCCCTGGCAGGAAGATGTAAGTGAAAACCACAGCTGTCCAGGAAGGACCTTCAAACTATACCTGTGAACTCTTCCCTCACCCCGCCCACAATAGGGATTCAGCCTCCCCCATCTACAGTATTGCTAGTGGAAACAGCACTCCGAAGATACTGACCCAGAAATGATTTATTTTTGCTTGATCCGAAGGGCTCTAAGCGCATTCTCAGCTCCTAGTGTGTGTCCTGAGGGTAGAGCCCTTTAGTTGGTGCTCATAAACATTCTTCCTCAAAACATGAACCCCCTGGAAGATTCATGTGCTTCAGGTAGGCTCTTGCTCACCTGGACATGTAGTGAGCTGTCCACACTATGGGATGAGTTATTTCATCCTGTTCTTCTGTCAGTAGGAATGGAAGCTTGAGTGGCAGTGGAGAGGGACCCAGAGGAGAGGGAGCTGGCTTAGAAACTGTGGGTATAAATGAAACATTCTAGTTTTGGTCTGGGGCAGACAGAGGGCAGCACCAGGGACCCAACTTTCTGAGTAGAGGGACATGGAGAGAGGGGCATGAGGAGGAAATGAGGTTCTGAGGACAAGTGACCCTGGGTTACAGTCTTTCCCAGCCCCAGTGCCTGATACTGGCTGTCAATTCTTCCATGAACAAGGGGAGATTCCCCTTTCTTTCTATCAAGTAAATACACAAAAAGTGGTTTGAATAGAAAACAAAATAGGAGTTTCCAGGAACTAAAGGCTATAGGGAGGGGGGATTGGGGTGTTATCGTTTAATGGGTATGGAGTTTTGTTTGGGATGATGAAAAAGTTCTGGAAATAGATAGTAGGAGTTGCACAAGATTATGAATGCACTTAATGTCGCTGAACTGAACACTTAAAAGTTAAAATGGTAAATGTTATGTTATTTTACAACAAAATTATATACATATATAATTTATGTATTAGATATATAATGTATTTATAAAATGTGTATATAATTTATACATTATATATATTATAATATATGTATATATACACATATATATAATAATATACATATATACATATATAATATATATAATATAATAATATACATATATAATAATATATATGTATATATATAATAATTATATATATGTATTATACATTTTATATATATATATATATAAACTGAAACTCAAATTTTTAAATTTTTTTTTTTTTCCAACGTTTATTTATTTTTGGGACAGAGAGAGACAGAGCATGAACGGGGGAGGGGCAGAGAGAGAGGGAGACACAGAATCGGAAACAGGCTCCAGGCTCCGAGCCATCAGCCCAGAGCCTGACGCGGGGCTCGAACTCACGGACCGCGAGATCGTGACCTGGCTGAAGTCGGACGCTTAACCGACTGCACCACCCAGGCGCCCCTGAAACTCAAATTTTTAAAAAGTGGTTGAGATCCGTGGATGGCAGGTGCTAAGTAGTCAAAAACTTGGCAGCTGCTCATATGAAAAGAACAGGAATTGCAAAGTGGAAAGAAATGTCATGGGAGGAAATGATGCAGTAAATGCTTACAAGTGAGCACAGAGGAACTAACAGAGAACAAGTGACCCCTGTTTGTACCCCCCAAAAGAGTCCAACCTGAAATGACCAAAGGAACCCCCTTCCATCGGAAATATTTAAGGAAATAATTTGAATTTGATTGACTATGACCTGTGAAAAATGGACACTTTGGCAATAGGCAGTACCTGTAACACTCCGATGTATGACTCTTATTTTTATTTTTATTTTTCGGTGTGAAAAGTTCCTTTTATTTTAGCACAAGGATGGGACCATGGGCAGAAAGAGCTGCTCTGTGTGATTGTGAGGAAAGATTGATTGTATATACTTTTAAGTTGGGGGATAGAGTAGAGATAACAGAAGTCTCTAAAGGGATTTCCATAGGTAAAAAAAAAAAAAAAAAAAAAAATGCAGGGTCCTAGAGGTCTGGCTATTGTCAAGCTAAGATTGCTTTTACTCTCTAGCAAAATATCAACGTTAAGGCACCCATGAGTTCCTTGAGGAGTGTCACTCTTGCCTGTCTCACGTATTTATCAGTAGGCTGCAAGTTGTAAGGAAATTTGATTTTATTTACATTTCTTTTGCCTTTGTTGTCCTCCTACTCCCCCTTTTGAACAATTTTGATCCTTAACTCTTTAAGGTTGCTAAGGGTGGAAGGTCTTATCTTCTGTAACTTCTTCCTGCTGAATAGGGACATAGAGATGTCCCTAACTATGAATCAACATTGGTCAGTTGGGGAATTTATATATTCGAGTCAGGAAAGGAAGAGGCAGTGGAATCCAAGGTAGACAACACACATGAATCTTCTTGACTAGAAAGGGATCACCTTGTTGGCTTGAAGTTATGGCAGTGAAGGAGTCTTGGCATGATGCAGGGAGACACAAGAAAAGACTACAAAATAAGATTAATATTATTCTGAGAAAAAAAACAAAAACAAAAACAAAAACCTCGGGTAGTTGACCAAAATCTTCCTCCAGTCCAGGCATTTAACCAATCCTTAAAGGACAGAGATTTTTTTTAAAGTATCAATCTGAGTATCCGTATCTTTTAGCAGTGTGATAACCTGAAATATATAGACAGCATTCTGTTTTAATAACAGTGCGTGTACTACCTTGTGCAGTGAAAATACATTATTTTTCAAAGAATGTATTGAAGCTGTATAATAATAGTGATAACAGCTGTGTCTGCAACAAGATTAGTTTCTTAACACGGTTTGGTTGGTTTCAGGCTAGGAGGCAAGGAACTCATGAGTTCCTTTGGTGTTTGACTCAGATGTCACACTCTTGGTCGTGTTAGCACTTACAGCTCCTGTCACATTGGAACATTAATGAATTAAGTATGGTTTAACAGCACTCCAGAAGGTAGTGCTTCTATAGAATTGTCAAATCATTAGATTTCTATCTCCAAAGTATGATTGGCAATGTATACATCCAGTATAGTTCAATCAGTAAATAATAATAATAATAATAATAATAATAATAATAGTGCAAGGCAGACAAACAGAATAAGGAGAAATAGTAAGATTACTTGGCCAACAAAGTTGATTGAGATGATTAAAATATATGGCAGCAAAATATTACCCTTTTACTTAGAGTTTTCATTCTGATGGCCCTCATACCAGCCAATAACTTATTACAGCTTTAGGAGACACGTCTTCTTCAAGAAAAATAGGTTTTCCCCTTTTGGCTTTATCATGCAGTCAATATTATTCTCAACCAGAGACTGCCCTGGGCTCATAAATACCAAACACTTGCAGGGACAACATCGTTTCCCAGATGAGCTTTAGAAGGTTGTCAAGGATAGGATTACTTGATAGGAAAACACCATACTACAGGTGCCACCTTGCCCATGTACTAAGGATGCCAGCTATAAAATACGTTGATGTCAAACTGACAATGCTGGCGAAGGGGGTCAGAGCAATCATTCACACGTGATGTTATTGGACATGGGGTATTCAAAGATTGACATCATAAATTTGACTGGCCTACGTTGGGAGCACATTTCCCAGTTCCCTCCACCCTTCAGCGCTACAATCATAAAGGTGCCAAAAGAGAATCTTGACTATTTGCAATCCAGGACAAATGGAGCTGAAATTGCTGGGTGGAGACTGGGAAAGTCTTAATTGTATATCTTCCTCTTTCTTGTCATTAGCATTTCCCCTCCTCTCCATCATTTTCGTGTAAGACAAGGATCTCAGTCTCAGTTCAGGCTGTCCCTCTTCCTGCTTTACCTCTTCCCAACTCCCTGTCTCCCCCTCCAGGGCTTCAGGCCCCACAAGTGATGGGGGCAGTGATGGCAACCTGGCTCCTCCTACTTCTGTTACTCCAACCCCATAGTATTATTCCCACTCGGGTGTCATGTCTCCGAGAATACTCTTGAAATATAAGAATAACAGTAAATTTGGAAATCTTGGCCCCCACAAAATTCAATAATACAGTTTCCCTAGAGTCATGTTTATGGTCAAACTATGTGCCCACAGTGACACCTCACGTATAGTTCTAATACAGAAAACTTAAGGCATGTGTGTTAGGCTAATGCGCTGCCCCCTCTCTTATAGTGGAGCATATTGGTAAAGGCTCTTTGGAAAGGTCCTTTTTCCTTCTTTCTCTTCTTTGTTTAGTTGAGTAGCTATTTCTAGCTTTATCAGCCATCCTCCTAATCGTTGCCTCTTCTGTCAGTAAAGAGCAAGAATCCAGCATTCTCCTGTCTGCTCTCGAATGACTTGCAACCCCTCCTTCTTGTTACCATCCAAAATGTTAAACTCCTAAAACATAGGTCTTCTGATTCACAGCTGGATGTGCTTAACCCGTCCTAGAAGCCTGTGCTTTGTGCTCTTCAATTATTTAGACCTGCCAGAGAAGTCTGAATCTGTTTCATCTTCACCTTGTCTTTTATAATATTTCTTTTTTATCTTACAGTGTTCTCATTAGTCCTCATGGGCATGCTTATGGGCTAATATAGCCCTCGAAATCACCTTCTGGCATTGAAAATTCTGCCTTGGGGCTTCTAAAGCACTGGAAAGTCTGCAGGGACCCCTCTCCTCCAGGCCAGTTGAGTCGATTCCCTGGATCTTTAGAGGAATAAGAAACGCACCCTGACAGTAATTCCCTCCATTGGGTACACCAGTGCTGTATCCTGGCAAATGAATGTTACATGTGGATTTTAGTTTATATTATTTAAAACATACACATCCATGCTATCAGAATGTCCTTCTTTTCACTGTTGGTGCAAAGGTGATAGGTGCTAAATTAGAAGTGACCTGTGCGATAGCAATAAAACTACAAATACAGTTCAGTATGATGCTATTGGGACAGAGTAATTGTGGTTTCATGCCAACACCCTGGCATGGGTACCAGAAGCCTTGCCCTCTTTAGCTGTGTGAACTTGTGCCTTGCTGGGTGATACAAAAACTTTGTTTATAAATTTCCTCCTATTCTTAGAATACCTTCAGAAAATATTCTTCTCTGGGAAAGCAGAAGTTTTCTCAGAGTCTTCTGGTAAAACTTTTGTCTCTGCGACTTCCAATTTGGCTTGGGATAAAAATTTCTGATCTAATAGTAACAAAGAAATCATCTTTAGGAAGAAAACACTTGCCTGTGGCCTTATCAAAACTTTGAAGGAAAATACTGCCCAAGTGTAAAGCATGACCGGAATCCCTCCTGCCTTTCCCACTGCTGGAGTCACACACGGGCCTCTGGCACCAATCTGGCTTTGTAGGCAAGAGCTCACGTGGTCCTTCGCACACATGTCCTAGCAGAGCTGGGCTCAGTTACACAGAATGACCTGAAGACATTGGGAGACTGATCCCATAGCTTGTGTGCCTGGGTGGCTCTACACAAACATCTGCTAGAACTTCTGACAATATATCAGAATGAAATAAAATCAATGAACTGAGCATTGCACATTAAAATGGTTACTGTGAATTTGGGAAGTCGCCTTCATATACTACTAAGTGGGAAAGAAAGTTCACAAAACAGTATGTGCCTTTGTTCCATTTTTATTTAAAAATACAGAATGAAAGATTAGAAGTAGATACAGCAAAATGTTTATAACAGCTTTGGCTGATGTCATTACAACGATATAAAAATTGTCATTAGTTTCTTTTATATCCTTCAAGTGACGGTTATGAAAATAAATGCAAATATATATATTTTTTAAGTTGATTTATTTTGAGAGAGAGAAAGCATGTGTGAGCAGGGGAGGGGCAGAGAGGGGGTAGAGAGAGAATCCCAAGCAGACTCACCACCAGCACGGCAGAGGTCAAGACGCGGGGCTGGAATTCACTAACTGTGAGATCATGACCTGAGCCAAAACCAGAATAGGACACTTAACTGACTGAGCCACCCAGGAATCCTGATATATGTTCTTATTAATCATCCTTTTTTTTCTTTTTAATGTTTGTTTTTGAGAGAGACAAAGACAGAGAACGTGAGTGGGGGAGGGGCAGAGAGAGAGGGAGACACAGAATCCCAAGCAGGCTCCAGGCTCTGAGCTGTCAGTACAGAGCCAGATGTAGGACTCATACTCACGAACTGCAAGATCATGACCTGAGCCGAAGTTGGATGCTTGTCCGACTGAGCCACCCAGGTGCCCCTTAATCCTCCTTTTGACACAAAAGATAGCTTATTATATATTTACTAAATTATTCTGTAAATATAAACAAGACTTAAACTTCAGGGGTTTTTCAGAGCACACTTCCCTTTCTCCCTCACTCAGTACACAGGCTGCTCTGCCCCAGCTAGAGGTAGGCTTCCTAGGTTGTCCTTCTCCTGAGACTGAGACCAAAGGAGTGGCTGCTGTCTGAGACAAGCTCTTCTTATGGTAGAGGGCCAGAACAGGAGAGCTGGTGGTAATTCATGCTGTCTCAGGAAGCTTAGACATGCATCACATGATTTCAGCGGCTGTAACATATCACATGGTCAAGGCCAACATCAAGGGTGTGTAATACTGTTAGAGAGCAATGCTTTGCACCGTGTGTTTTTCACCTAGCAATATGACCACGATCGACTTATTTAAATATAGAGAGGGCTCCTTCACTTTTTAAATACTTGCATGGTACTTCATCTTCATATGCCGTAGCTTGTATAACCAGGCCTCTACTGATGGAACCATGGGTTGTGTCCAGTCTTGTATAATGTCACACAATGTTGAAATGAATAGCCTTATCCATATGTTATTTCATATGTGTGCAGAGATACAACCGGATAAAGGTTAAGATACCCTATGAAAAAGATCCAGATATACAGTCTCTTCATTTCTTTCATGCAGCAATCTCGAGATTGTGTAGGGGGAGTCCAGTTTGGTGGTAGTCTATTCCTGGTAATCGTACAAGTGTACCTTAGTCCGTGGGGGCTGCTGTAACAAACTGCCATGTACTGGGTAGCTTTAACCACAGACATGTATTTCTCATAGTTCTGGAGGTGGGGAGTCCAAGGTCAGTGCATAGGTAGATTCAGTGTCTGGTAAGAACCTGCTTCCTGACTCATGGACAGATATGTTCATCCTGTGTCCTCACATGGCAGAGCGGATGAGGGATCTCTGTCTGAGGTCCCTTTTATAAGAACACTAATCTCATTAATGAGAGCCCTACCTTCATGACCTCATCACCTCCAAAAGTCCCACCTCTTAATACCATGATATTGGGGGATAGGATTTCAACATACAAATTTTGAGGGAGCACAAACAGTCCATAACAAGGTGCTAGGTGCCTTGCATCTCATTCCTCCCACTTTTCTCAAACTCTTAGTCTGTATGATTGAAACTGGATCATGGATGCATCCACATTTCATGTCACAGGAATGAACAGAGAGATCATGGAGAAGTGCATGCCTAACATGCTAGGACCCAGACCAAGAAATGGCAAACATCTCATTCGGTCACATTCCACTAGCAAAGACTTAGTGACATAGCAACCACTAGTTGCAAAGAAGGATGGGAAATTCACTGTCTCACTGGGTAGCCATGGGCTAACTGCAATTCTGTCACCATGGCAGGAGGCAGGAATAGGCATATGTTTAAGATAAATTCCTAGAAACAGAATGGCTGGGTCAAAGGATAAATACATTTGTAATTTGGGAAGATAATACTACAGTGCATTCTCTAGGAGTGGAACCATTTAATACTCCCATCAGCAGTGAATGAGAGTATGTCTCTTGTCTTCCCAGCATGAGAGCAAAGTGTATTGTTAGACTTGTTAGACTTGGCGGGGGGGGGGGGGGGTGCCAAAATGAAAGTTTTAAGGAAGGTATCTCAGTTTAGTTTTGAATTTCTCTTATGAGATTTAAGTATCATTTCATATGTTTTAGGGCCATTTGTATTTTTTTCCCTAAGAATTGTCTTATTTTTTTGGCCTATTTTGCTATTGGATTATTAGTTCATTGCCTGTGATATGAGTTGCAAGTATTGGTTCCCCAGCTTGTATGTGTTTCTTCTTATCATAGTCAGAAAGCCCATTCCCCGTGCCCCACTCCAGTGTCTAAAGACATTTTTTTTAAGTTTATTTATTTTTTGAGAGAGAGACAGTGTGAGTAGGGGAGGGCTAGAGAGAGAGGGAGAGAGAGAATCCCAAGCAGGCTCCATGCTGTCAGCATAGAGCCCGACATAAGGCTTGAACTCACGAAATCATGAGATCATGACCTGAGCAGAAACCGAGGGTCGGATGCTTAACCAACTGAGCTACCCGGGCACCCCGAAAGACATTTTTAATTGTCACAACTGGACAGGCAGGACTTCCAGGTATTTAGTGAGTAGAGGCCTGAGATGCTAGTGAATGTCCTACAATGCACAAGAAAATATTCTACAGTAGGAGTTATCCAGCCTGAAATGTCAGTAGTGCTGAAGTAGACAAACCTTGGTTTAAAGGAATCCGTTCATAGCCTTTGGTAATAATTTAGTACATTTTGCATGTACATTTACATTTATACTTTAGTATATTTTATATTTAGTACATTTTAAATCTTTGATCCATTTAGAATGTATCCTGGTCCACAGGAAAAACTGTGGGTTCAAGTTTATCTTCTTCCAGAAGCCTTCCCAGTTATTACTCCATGTATTATCTATTGGCTGTGTGGCAAAATGCCCAAAACTTAGCAGTTCAAAACACAACTGTTTATTATGTCACATAGTTTCTGAGGATCAGGAACATGAGAGTGATCTACCTGTGTGGTCACTTCTCTGGGTGGTTCTGGCTCAGGGTTCTGCATAAAGTTACAGTTAAGCTATTGGTGAGGAATGCAGTCATTTGGGGACTCAAAGACGTGGTTCAAGATTATTCCTTTGGTTGCTGGCAGGCTTTAGTTTCTTTCTCTTTGGCTGTTGGCCAGAGGCCCCTGTTCCTCACCATGTGGGCCTTTCTATGGGGTACTTGAGAGTCCCCATTATATGGCATCTGGCCTTCCCCAGGGTGAGTAATTCAAGACAGAAAGAGAGCACCCAAGACATATTGGAGAGAGAGAGAGAGAGAGAGAGAGAGAGAGAGAGAGAGAGAGTGTGTGTGTGTGTGTGTGTGTATATAGCATAATCTTAGAAGTGACATCTGATCACTCATGCAATACTGTATTTATTTATTACAAGCGAGTCACTAAGTCCAGCATTCATGCACGGGCAAGAGAATTAAGCTCCATCTTTCGAAAAGAGGAGTAGTAAAGAATTTGTGGACAGATTTTTAAAACCGTTGTAGTCTGTTTACTTGAGATGCTTTCTTTATCATGTACTTAATTCCCATGGACACTGGGCTAATTTTTATAATAAGCTGTGCATTGCTTCTGGCAACTTTTTACAAAGTAACTTTTAAAATGATGTCTCCCATCTATGATTTGAGTGAAGGAACTTGCTCATATTCACAAAGTATTTCGTGTGCTTCACCTAGGCTGGTAGATCAAGTGAGAGTATGGATGTGAAAGTGCCTTGCAAACTCTAAAGAAACACACTGCTATAAAGTTTTTATTATTACTTTGTATATGAAGATATAGCCAAAAGTTTTCTGTATTATATTTCCTATTTGATTTGCTGAAATTGGTTCTTGGATCCAAGGTGGAATGTAAGTTGTGGGCCAGTTGTGGAATTTTCCACCATAACATTTCCTGTGGATACAAACTGAACTGAAACCCAGCCAAGGAAACACACATAAAATATGTCAACTAGTTTATATTCACTGAGTCTTATCTGCCACTTCTGGGGGTGTCATTTTATCTTTTATGTTGCTATTCAGGAAATCATCGTTATTGCAGGTGTGTATAAATATGTGTGGCTGTGTTTGGATATGAAAAAGGGAGTATGTGACCCTCACATAATAAAGCATCTTCAGGAGTTGTTACAGTTATGTTGTGTGATAACAGACATGCTGCAATGAGCAACCTTGTCCAAATCTCTCCGAAATGCTGCCTGTAGAGTCCTTTCTTGGTTCTGGCAGGATTTTTTTTTTTTTTAATTGCAGCAATCTCTTTAGATACAAATAATCCTGGGGCAGGTAACACTTCAATCCTACTGATAATTAAAGCCGAGTTGAGGAGGGGGAAGAGGTAAAAGGAAGGACCGGAATTTAGAGATGGTCAGGAAACCAGGAAAGGAAGAAGGGATTGAGATGTAAAGAGAAACTGATAGGCATTCATCACAATTATTAACATGTTTGGATTTTTTATTTCATTTTTTATTTTTTAAGGTTTATTTATTTATTTTGAAAGAGAGAGAGAGAGAGAGCAAGCAAGAGAGGGGGAGGGACAGAGAGAGAGGAGAGAGAGTGTAGTTCTGTGCTGCCAGTGCAGAGCCCAGTATGGGGCTCGAACTCACAAACGCGAGATCATGACCTGAGCTGGAGTTGGATGCCTAACTGACGGAGCCACCCAGGCACGTCTGGATTTTTTAAATATGAAATCTCCAATTGGCAATCCATGTACTGGATCCAACCCACAGACAGGCTTTGTCTGACCCAAAATATGTTTAAAAATTTGGAGATTTCCTTAGAAATTGCTGGCATTTCTTGAAAGACCCAGAATATCTTGCAATACTGGGCCTGCATGGTAGCGGCTGACGAGAGCTGTGCAGTGCCTGTGACCTTTAGATGGAGTGAGAATTCTCCTTTTCACCACGGCCTCTCCTTTATGCCTCCCTGTTACCGGGATCACATATTAGTTACCATTTGTCATCTTACTTGGACTGCTGTTATTCATGTAGTGGGACAACATTTTTTGTACTTAAGAACCTAATAAAAGTGGGCCAGAAAAGACAGATCAAAAGGACCACATGTTTTAAGAAAATGACTAGTAGGCTTCAGAGTGGGCATCTCCCCTGCAGGCACTTGAGCGGACGGTGCCCCGATTACCCAGGCCCACGGTCTGAAGCATCGTGAGAGCCCTCTGTCAGTCCGTGTGCCTCTGTGCTCCTGCTTTGACATCACAGGCTGCTGAATATTGCAGCAGCCTCTTCAGCATCCGATGGCCGGCACAGTCTTTCCTTAGAGTGCTTATCGCGCTGTCCCTTGCTGCTATCAGGAAGACAAGAGCACGGGGTTGTGTTTAAATTGGAGTGACAGTTCGCAGCGAATGAACCGCGTTCTCCAACACGCTCTCCCTGGGTCCGGTCCGTCGCAGCTGACCTATTAACGGATGCTGCTTTGGATTACAGGTGGAGGTTTTCCGTGTGCTGCTCTTGGCAGCTAGTCGTTAGAGAGGCCTCATCCATTTCAGATGCCATCACTGAAGCCTTTACGTCTACCTCTTTCCAGGTTTCGTAGCTCTGTCCAAGCTTTTTATTAAGGAGGCTTTGGGTGACAGGAGTCAGGAAGTTGCTTTTGTAAGAACTTCTTTAGCAGAGCACATCTAGGAGGGCGCTTGCAGCCCCCCTCACCCTCACCCCCAAGGACTCAGAAAAAAGGTTGCCCTCGCTCCAGTCCTGCTCAGCCGCCAGGGAAGGACACAGCCTTGCTCACATTATGGAGTGACTAATTACCCCCTGAGGGAGCGCAAAGGAGTCCCAGTAGCCTTAGTGAAGATGTATGTTCACTTCTTCAGCCTTCTCTCCCCATCTGCCCAGGATATGACCCACCACTCCTGGGTTTTGGTAGGTTAAGATCTCCATGTATGCTCAATTTCTCAACTGAAGTGCATTGTGCTATTTATGTGGCCACGTGTGGCTTCTGTACCCTGAGTAGAAGATAGAGATCAGAATAACGATGACAACACATACAGACACCCCTTCAGTGAATACAGTTAAAATATTCCTAACCTTTATTTGAACCACACATGATAGAGATCCTAGACGCAGTTTCACGGTGGATACACAGATGTGTTTGTCTTTCTGTTTTCTTTTTTGTTTTTATCGTGTGTATCATCTGGGATTCAGCTAAATGTAATAGGAACACAGTAACATTGGCTTAACCAAATAGGGTTTTATTTTTCCCCTTTAGCAATAAGTCAGTTGGCATCAACGCCCAATGTCCTACCTTTCTGCTCCCCTTTCTTTAGCAGGCAGCTGTCACTCTTGTGTTTACACCTTGCCTCATGGGCCCGAGGAGGCTGCTAGATGTTCAGCCTCATCTCTGCATTCCAGGCAAGAAGAAAAAGCAAGAAGGAAGAAGACCTTGTATTGGTAAAGCAAAAACTCTCCCCCAAATCCTTAACAAATATTTTCTGACATGTTAACGGCCATCACTGTGTCATCATAGCCATCCCTAGGAGCAAGGGAAACTGATTGCGTGTTTTAACTCCATGCATTCCTGCCTTTCTTTCTCTCACTGTCCATTTATGCAGGGTAGGGTAAATTGATAATGCCATGCAGCTGGCAGTGTCTGCCGGGTCTTCATTTCGGAAAAACATAAACATAGTTGGGTAACTATTTTCCCATTTTCCTTCACTATTTTTTTTAAATGTTCACTTATTTATTTTTGAGAGAGAGAGGGAGGGGCACAGAGAGAGAGGGAAAGAGAGACTCCCAAGCGGGTTCTGCCCTATCAGCACAGAGCCCAGCGTGGGGCTCGAACTCGCATTGTGAGATCATGACCTGAGCCAAAATCAAGAGTCAGATGCTAAACTGACTGAGCCACCCAAGCGCCCCTTTCTTCACTCTTTATATTCTGCTCCCTAATGCCTCCTTTGAAGGGGGAGATTGAGTGCTCTGTGTAAGTATGTGAAAAGAGAGGATTTCGGGTGCCTGGGACAATGTGGTAGGTCTGTTAGCTCAGTCTGAAACACTTGAGATGTGAGCATTCTCTGAGCCGGGAGGCGGTGTCTCTGCAGATGGAGAAAGGGTAAAGCTGTGTAAATGTGGCCGTCGCTGTGTAAATGTGTCTGTCTGTCAGGCACATTTCCTGGCCTAGGAACAATTTTGATTTTCTCTCTGCCAATTGCCCATCTCTGATTCTCCCAGACATTTCCCTCACCCTATCTGCAGATCAGTCAAAGGCTGAGTTGTATTTTTTTTTTTTTTATTATTAGTATTGGACTTTGGGACTATAGCCTGCTGCAGTGTGCAAACACAAGCAAAGCAAATACATGACAACATGAATAAATTCATTTAAAGTAAACTACACTCTTATAATTACTTTCTTGGATATTCAGCATAGTTTCTTCTCCTTAGGCAGCATGTACAGTCATGACTATTTCTCATTATTGCTCGTACCGTTAATATTAAAAATAATAGCATTTATTGAAGACCTTCCATATGTCATAGCTCTGTAAAGAACATAGCTTGGGACCCTGATAATGGGCTTCTACTCCAAAATAAATGTACAGGGGGTGCTTCAAAATGGCAGGAGAAAATAATAATTCCTTTGTAGAACTTCCAAATACTGGCTGTTTGCAACCAAGGGAATTGGGCTCTTCTGGAATTTCCCTTGGGCTCTTAGATATTTTCCTAAGAGTCAGGTTTGTTCAGTTAAATCAGATATGTAGTCAAACTCCTTGGCTGTCAGCTCTTAACTGAATATTAAGCCACCAGTATGACCAGATTGACAGTATATTTTGGCAAAACTAGAGAGTTGATGAAGAGATAAGGTATATGGAAGGTATATGCTTGAGAAGGCAGAGCAAAGAGACCCAAATTATCTGTCCATTATCTAGATTCCATTCAATGCCATGTATAGAAGTCTCCCCATTTATTGCTGTGGTTTGGAAATTGTACTTTGTTACGCTTGTGGGGTAATCTTCATCCACACTGGAAAAGCTTAAAGTTCTTGTAAGCTTGCAAAGTTGTTGTTCGTCTTTGAATTCTACTGTCTGGCATAGAGTAGCAAGTACGCACTAAGAGTTTGTTGAATAAGTAACAAGGGAACTAAACCTCTGAGTTATATTTAACTTAACTAATGATGGCTATATAGACCCACTCAAAATCTGTATGAGTTGTCAGAAAGATGAATATATAGGATGAGGTTTTCTCACTAAAGACTAAAGAGGATAATTACAGGAGATGAAGAAGAAGGGCTATAAATTAAGTTATTCTGCATGACTTTGGGCAAGTTACTTAACTTTTTTTCTTTTAATGTTTATTTATTTAGAGAGTGAGAGAGAGAGCATGCATGGGGAGGGGCAGAAAGAGAGACAGAGAGAGAGAAAATCCCAAGCAGCCTCAGAGCTGTCATCACAGAGCCCAAAGTGGGTCTCCATCTCGTGAATCCTGAGATCATGACCTGAGGAGAAATCAAAAGTTAGACACTTAACTGACTGAGCCACTGAGGCATGCTGAGTTACTTAACCTTTTTAATTTTTAAGCCTCCGACAGTACATACCTCATAGAATTATAATAGGGTTAAATAAAATATTTGAGGCATTTAACATAATACCTGGCACCTTGTAACTTGTCACTAAATCTTAGATATTACAAGTTTCTTTTGATTGCTCTGGGACTCTTGTTGACCTTAGAGAAATTCTGGGCCAAGAATCAAGGTGAGGAGTGTTATGATATCAGTAAGTCTTGTGATTTGTAGGGCTGCTATTTCTCAGGTCTGGTTCTACCATCTAGTTTTGGACCTCCCTCAAAAGAGCAGTTCAGGGAGGGGAATTCAACCTTGAAGCCAGGCCGACCCAAATAGCTCTGACTGTAACTCTCATGGGATGCACATGCTTAATTGACAAATTACAGCAACACTGGGAATTTGGAAAGAATTGTCCAAGGCAAGAAATCTTTTATAAAGAAAAAGACCATGAGGGAGAAGGGAGCTCTGAGGAAATTATCTCGGAGAATGAGATTAAGAATTATTCTGGGGATAAGAGGGGACCTTTTCCTGTCAAGACAAAGATGTGTTCAGGAAAGGCTGTGGCATCTTGGGCGGAAAGGAGAGAACTCAAGTTCCAAGATTTGGGGGCAGATATTAGAGAGGAACGGATTGTGGTCCCAGCAAAGGGTACTCACTGTGAGTGAGTGAAGTACAGTGCTCAAGGAGTTTGGGTTCTGCAAAAAAGATCATCCTTCCAGATTCCCCAGCAAAGACAGGGGCAGAGGTGAAGGGTCATCATCAAAGCTTTCTGAGGGTTCTCACAAAAACCAGCCATTAGTTCCCTGAGGCCCATCCCACCCTTCTACCTCTTCAGCATCTCAGCCCCAGCTACTCAGTTTAGGACTTTGTTGGCTCTGGAATGCATGCTTTTCATTCCATTCATACCAGGATTCTGTTTCAGATTCATCCTTTCCACAGCAGCCAGGTTGTTTTCTAAAACAAATCCTGAAGGGCTCATTTCTTTGTTAAATTCTCAATCCTTGGCTTTCTGATGCCTTCAGGAAACATTTCCTAGGCCACTGACAGACATATCACATCCCAGCAACATGGGAATGTTTAGACACTGTTTCCTCTTCACCTTCCCCAAATACACCAACAGTTTTCCTCTATTCTTCTACCTGGTTAATTCCAGCAGTCTGCCCAGCAGGCCCCTTTCCCTGTCACTTGTAAGCTGAGTTAGATGCTCCTCCCTTTGCTTGCTTAAGCCCCTGTTCCTCTCTCTTACCACCAACCTTCCCCCACTTGTCTGACTTTCTTTTTATTTGTCCTTATACTCACAAGTGTGTATGTGCCTCCAGGGTCTTACTAATTTTGCATAGACAGTATCTAGTACTTGGTAAATGGTGGAAACATTTTTCTAGGATAAAAGGACAAATGAATGGATGCCTCATGACTTTAATCGGAACACATGCTGCGTAATCAGCCTTCTATTTAAGATGGTTTTCTGTGATGGAAGAACACACCTTCCATTTGAGATGGAAGGTGTTTCTTGGGGCTGACCTTCACAGCTTCACTTGTTGGCCTCCCCATACATCTCTTTTTTCTCATTATTTACAGCAGCGAGGCTTTCCAGTCATTCTAGATTTGATTTTCCTAATTTATCCTTACCTCTGTCCTTAGGATATTTATTGGGTAGCCAAAAGGGCAAAGGGAAATTTTTATGCAGGTCATGCCTACACCTGAATAAGAATTCTCGATGGCAGTGAAGCCAGCCTCCTTCTAAAAAGATTAAAAGCCTTACATCTGGAGAGTCATTTAATAAGAAGTGAACATTCATATGTTGTCTTGCTGACTTTTAAAGGTAATTAAAGCTGTAAGTGAGCTCACAGCGAAGGTTCCTCGCTGATAGGAATGGTTGTTGTTCAGAAACACTCTGGAAGCCGACTAGTTAGAGAAGAAACTGTCCCAGAATCTCCCAAGCAAGGATCTCTGACATAACGAGGCAGCAAGCTCATAAATCAAACTTATCTCACACAGTCATCACGCTCAGTGAAGTTTTGAAGGTTAAACATTTCAGTTCTTAATTTGGTTTTATTATTTTAAATCGATTTATGTATAGATTTTGGTGTAAGGCTTAGATACATTACTAAACCAGCAGAATATTTGCAATTATGGAATCAAATAAAACATAATGTATAAAAATGCTGAGAGGATATATTTGTTTTTATCATTGTTACCGGTACACTGACAAGGAGAAACTATAGGATTTCAAATTTATTGGTCTTTTTTTTTAATGTTTTTATTTTTATTTGAGTGAGAGAGAGAGAGAGAGGGAGATTGCAAGCGGGGAGAGGAGCAGAGGGAGGGAGAGAGAGAATCACAGGCAAGCTCCTCCATACTGTCAGTGTAGAGCCCTACGCGGGGCTCCAACTCAGGAACCATGAGATCATGAGCTGAAATCAAGAGTTGGACACTCAGCTGACTGAGCCACCCAGGTGCCTCTCAAATTTATCAGTCTTTTTTCAAAATTTTTTAAATTAGTTTTCTTTATTTTTGAGAGGCAGAGAGAGAGAGACAGAGCACAAGTGGGGGAGGGACAGAGAGCGAGGGGAACACAGAATCCGAAGTAGGCTCCAGGCTCTGAGCTGTCAGCACGGAGCCCCATGCGGGGCCCGAACTCACGAACTGTGAGATCATGACCTGAGCTGAAGTCGGACGCTCAACCAACTGAGCCACCCAGACGCCCCTCAAATTTATCAGTCTTAAGAGATAATCACAAAGGACTATTTGTTTCTTTGCTATCATCTTTAGAATAGTGTATGTTATACTGCTGTCCCCATTCAAAGCCCAAGTATTAAATCATAATGTGATAAACTGTTTCTAAATTCTAATATACCTAATAATAATAATAATAATAATAATAATAATGTTGATGTCCTCCCCGCTGTTCTCCCCTCCTGCCCTGTCCCCCTCACAGTTTCCTCTCTTTAAGTCTCTGTTTAGAACTGTTCCCTAAAATGGAGAATGAGGCAAATTCTCTGGAATAATCAGGCAGTTTTTTTCCTGTTAATTGTGCAAATTTATGTTTCCCAGAATGTTCCTGATATTTCTTCTCAGTTGTGTACACCCCACTGTTAATATTAGCAAAAGCTGAGAATGTCGATGGGAGCTTAATGCATCTGGCTGCCACTTTCTGGGAATGCAAAAATCTACCATGCCTTTTCAAGTATTCTGCTTTGGGTATTTTTCATTTACTTTTTAATTATTAGCATTTATATCTTTTTTTTCTATCTTTACATGTTACTTAAACGTTCAAAGGAAATATTCCCTCACTGCCAATCTGAAGAGCTTCTTTTTGAAGACATGAGCGGCATGGGAGTCCCAGCATATGCTGAATTGAGCCAGTCTAAAGAGTTGGCTGTTGGCTGCTGTCGGAAGTGATTTTGAATCATATGCTGTATTTGCTTTTCAAAAACAAGTCAAACATGTGTCAGTAGCTCTTCTCCAAACAATGCTCATTGGAGTCTCTTAATTTATCACTAGGTCAAAATTTTTCATTTAAGTATTTCCATGCAGTAAACCTCGAGACCTGTGTAATGTGGCATCATTAGAGCCTGAGCGATACCTCACAAAGTGGGAAGCTCACGGACCAGGTCCCGGGTGCTTTGGAGAAAAATTCCCATGAATCCATCGGCTCAGATCATGCTCGTTCCTGTTGGGCTTGTGTCTTGAAAACCCAAATCTTTGCATTTACCGGCAACCAACTAGAAAGTCCTTCTGGCTTTCTTAGTAATGTTGGATTTGCTAAATTATCATGGTTTTCTGGCATTTTTTTCTTCTTTTTAAATTACGTATCAGAATACAAGAGATGTACACATTTACAGACACATGATGTACTATAAAGCAGCACAGAATGGGATGAAACATTTAAATATTCATTGTTACAATTTCTTTTTTTCTTTGTAATTTTTCTTTAGACTCAGAACTTGGCTTTTCTGATTATTGGACAAAGTTTTATTTTAAGATCTAAATTATCATTTCTAATTTATCTAGTTGAAGAGTAGTATTAAGCCCTGGAAGGTTTTATTAGAAATGGATAGAAGTACAAGTGGATCTTTCTAAGTTAATTTTGATTTACATTAGGTTCCTGGTCTCGGGAAATTGATTATGGATGTCCATTGCAATTAGAGTTTGGTTTGTTTTAGGGTGACCAAAAGTTGCAACCTTGTAGTAACTAACTAGCAGGTCATATTAGAAGAGTACAGCACCCCAGTGATTTTTCCGAGAGACATTTCAGCTGCCAAAAGGCCAGGTTTTGATTTATACCTAAGTGACAGAGGATTAAATATAGGTCTTTACTATATTGGAGGACATCAAGTCTGTGGTTCCCAGGTAAAATGTATTTATTTAAAATACAGTAAACGTCAGTTAAATGGGCCTAGCAGATTTGATTCCTTTGCTGGTGATATGTGACAATCACTAGCATTTCTCCTGAAATCTTTATGTGTTGATGAATTAGCTAATTTGCACTGGTAAGCCATGTCTGATTCAGTTACTTCAGTCACCTTAATAATCAATGCAGATCACTGCATGATCGATTCAGCAGCATAGTTGGGAATTAATCATAAAGACAGTTCCTAGACTGTGGTCAAATGTAGTGCCCACAAAAGATGTGGTTTCATGCCAAGGATTATTTTTGTAGGACTGTGTCTCTTTTTTCTTCTTCCTTTTGTTGGTACAGCTGCAATTACGATCCAAGTCTTAGAACATCATAGGAAACATTGTGTTTATGACATCACACTTAATGACCGATTTGAACTTCAGGGTAGATAATTCAGCTTTTTAAAGAGCCATTCAGAATGATGGCTTAAAAATTAAATCTTCAAAATGACTTGACAGATTTTTTTTTCTTTCTTCTTGTTCTGTTAAAATAGTTGAGGGTATAAACATCTGTTAAGTATGCATACACACTTGTGCAAACATTCTTGGTCTGTTTGATTACTTCTGAGTTCTACATATTTTTGACAAAGCATATATTTTAAATATGGGATTGGTGATTTTGTAAAGATAGTTTTTGTCAAGTTTGTAGGGTTTCTGATGTTAACATTTTTGTGTAGCTCTTCCTGTGATGCCTGCTTAATACTGATTCCAGTGAAATGAAAAACATTTCTTTTCACCTGTGAGAAGTTATCAGATGTCTTCCCTTACCTGCTGATAGTTCTTGCCTGAGTCTTTGGATGGCAATATATACTCTAGCAGGTGACTTTCATGTTTACAGGCACAATAGTCATTAAAAAAAAAAAACAACTGGATTGTACCCCCCTGTAAAATTTGAGCTGGACAGAGTGTTATGTACTGTGAAGATATCTGTGGCGACAGTGACATCTGTGACTTAAAAACACTAACTTCTCAGCGAATTTCAAGTAAATGACTAAATGAAACTGAGAGTCTGTTTGAGAAGTTTCCTAATTTGAGTAAAATATTGTAGGAAGAAAGTACTTTATGGAAAAACATGGTATCACGGGATGTTTTTTTAAAGTTTAAGTTCCCATGAGTATGTGGGAAGGTGAAATTCCCCCGGAGAGCCCTGGAGCCCAGTCTGAAGCCAGCTAGCCTGCAGCTGTGTTGTACATAGGTTCTCTCACCAAACCTGAGTTTAACAGTAGAGCCCGTGTTTACTTTTCCATGCGATGCCTTGTAAGTTGTCTTCTGTGGAATAAATAGTTTGCCATATTCTAGCAAAGACCCTTTGAATCTAACAAAGCTTTACAGACTGTTCAGTTCATCCCAGCCACGGCAGGACAAGATCCAGTTGGGGCCATTACTCCTGGCAGCCTCTCTCAGTTGCCTTGTTTGATCTTGCTCTGGGTACCATCTTCCTCTGTGCATTAAATGGCTTGGCTTTTCCTTAGGCCTTGAGAGATAGTTTGTGACAACAGTTAGTTAACATAATCCGTATTAAATGCTTTCTCTGTGCAAAGCACTAAGGTGAGGTGTTGTTTTCTTTTTCTCTCACACTTTCCCTGGAGTAGTAAGACACAATCTGAAGGACACGAACATATTTAATGATCCTACCCCCTAGCCTGGGAAGTTGGGTAGTTAAAGGCAAAAAATTTTAGAATGCTTAAACCCAAGAGCTGTGTCCTCAGGAAGATACGCTTACCTGGCTCTTAATTTTCTTTAGAAAGGATTATCAGCCACTTGTGTATCTTTTGGTTCAGACAACTACTGACCAGTAAGTAGCAAACTCAAAAAGTAATAAAAGTATTCAAACCAAGTGGACCATTTTAAAAGTGCCAAAGGAAAATAATTTTATCTATCTATATTTATCAATATAATTTTATCAATTTTATCAATATAATCAATATCAATTTTATCAAAATAATTTTATCTATCTATCTATCTGTCCACTTCCTAGATCACCAGTCAGAACACTTAAGTTGGTCAAGTGAAGTAAGACCATGTTTAGACATGACCCATGGTCTAAGTCATTTTTTCACTGATTTGATGGAGTAACTTCTTTTAAAATGCATACTTGGCCACAAGCCAAACATAAGAGCAGGTTTCTCTACGATTTATTCTCTGCTATGCTTGTTTTCCTCACCATATCAGGCCCCAGACCATGTGATCTTCCCACTTTGGGTCCCCATCTTCTTTCCTGCTAAATCAATCTTCTCTGGCTCAAGTTTCACTACAACCGAAGAACTTATTTCCTTACATGTTTTGTAATTTTCTGTTTTGAGCCAAATCCAGCAGCATCTTATCTTGGGGGATCTTTCAGGACCTGGATTAAATGATAAATAAGTCTCTCACAGGCTTCTGCTGAGCATACTGGAGGGCTATCAATCTGGGAATAATTTATGTTATTTCTTGGCTTAGGATTTCCCAAACTTGGAAAGAAGTATGAATTTGATCCCCAAATCAGAAGAAAGGCAGTCCTAAATTTACAAATCCTCAGGAGAGGCTTTATCCAGGACTTGGGCCTCATCTTCACCTCCATTTGCCAGTGGAAGGATTTTTTTCTTAATCTACAATTTCACTGGCTGTCTAGCCCTTTGAAGGTCCCAGCTTTATGTGTGGGTCCATGCTCTTTGTGAAGGCCCAAGGCACTATTCTATCCTTATGAGACTCTTGATGATCAAAACTGGCAAGTTCTTAAGAGTAGCCATTGAATCTGCTTTCATTTACCATTCTGGTTGGAAATTCTTCATCTTGAGGGGTGCCGCGGTGTCTCAGTAGGTTGGGCATATGACTCTTGATTTCTGCTCAGGTCTTAATCTCAAGGCTGTGAGTTCAAGCCCTGTGCTGGGCTCCATACTGGGAGTGAAGTCTACTCAAAAAAAAAAAAAATCTTCATCATGAGACCCTGGGAATTTCCTTTAATTTTTTTGAGCCTCAGCTGTGCATTTATATATATAATTTTATTATTATATTTTACACAAAATTTCTAGATGTTCCCCATCAGGAAGGTTTTCAGGATATGTAGCCTACCATATTGCCAGAAATAGAGGTTCACAGAGGCTCAGAAGATTTTCTGGCTAAAACGACTTATATGTATCTCCTCAGCCTAAAAGGTCACAAGATGTAGAATCTGTGTCACATGATTTTGTGTACAACCCCTATGTAACTTGATATAGTTTGTGTATCTTAGTTGAATCTCTTCACTTAGATTATGATCTCAAGTTTGTGGACCACATTCTTCTTCTGTATGTCCTATTGTACCTAGGACAGTATCAAGTACGTAATAGTTGTTCAATAAATATGTATCACTTGATTGAAGCAATCATCAGCCTTTTCTTTCATCTGGATTAAAAAAAATATGGCAGTCATCACTTTTACTAGCTTGTCTTTTCATTTAAGCATTTGAATTTTTTCCCTTCTAGTGAAAGTTACCAAATACTTGTGATTCAATAATCCCTGACCTACTGAGGGCAGTCCCTTTCCAGGCAACTAGTATGGATACTGAAGACCCAATCTAACCTTTTTACTTCTCTTTCATTATTGACTGATATAACCCTGGACATTTCAATGTTCTAAATTTTGGTTGTGTTTAGTGCAGTTCAGTTATTTTAATAGCTGTGATCTGAGTTTTTTTTTTTTAAAGGTATTTGAAAAGGAAGGTAAAAAGAGTCATTTGTGGAGAAGAGAGAAATGCTTTTTGAAGACAGCTGGTGCGAAGGCCTTCTTTTATGTGCTAGTTAACCTACAAGAGCTTAAAAATTCTGAAACACATGTGATGCACACCATCAAATAGGGGATTTCTGAAATTATAGTTGTATGCTAATTACTCATTTTAGGCTGTGGTTTTTTGAAGCAGTAAATGATCCTAAACCCTCTGTCTCAGTGAGGGGGAAAAAAAAAAACTTCGAAGTCGGGGACTGTTAGTCACCAATATAGGAATTGCCACTTTTCTAAACCTGAATAGAAATGAATTCAATAAAAAGAGACATAATGACGGATTTATAAAAGTAACGTTCCTTCACATAATGGGTTTCCTATTCTAATGTTTCTTTACTGTAATCCTTTAAAATTATGCAAAAAATTTATTATTTAAGTGATAGTAAAGAATTCATTAAAAGATTAATAGTTCTGGTTTACCAATTCACTTACTAGGTCACTTAATTATTTAGTTCATTAATTCTGTAAATGTCAGACTTACCATGAACTCTAGTGATTTGCATAAGTAAGGTTATAGTTCTACTGGTAATCACAGTCTGACAACTTCAAATAGGAATTTGGCATCATTTATACATTTCAAAATGAAATAAAATCTTTTTTTTTTCTTTCCAACCAACAAGGGAAATCCAACAGCTGAGAAATCGTAACAATGTAATCTAGCTATTCAGCTTCCAACTTTGTCCATTAAAAGGACCATGATGGGCAGCTATAATGAAAAAAAATCTCCAAAGAACAGGACAGAAATAGCTTCTAGATTAAGCAACATGAAGGACTCTACTTTTGAGATACATGCTTTACTTAAAAAAAAAAAACTCTCAATGAAAGCACTATGAAGTCTTCTAGGGATCCATATTTTACTTTATTTATTAAAAATGGTTACTCACTGGGAAAGCTTCAGGAAAAGCAACATCTCATTATCATAAGGGTCCTAGAGCAGAGCTGACAGTTCATATATAATGAATATCATTTACACCATGCTAATGCATTCACATCACTCACAGGCACTGTTTACATTGAATACAAGTGAATCTAGACAATATAAAATTGGCACATTATTAGATTTAACAATGATATTAGTATAAATAGTCATCAGCTATTATTTAAACTTCACCAAAAGTCACTTGGACAATACATGGAATAAGATTTTCTTTCTATTCTTTTCTCCTTTGTGCAGTTTAATATTAGCAAGTGTGAATAGAAACAATCCGCTATTTGTTAAATTAAATGAAGTGTTCAGAAGCTTTGGCCTCTGTAAGGGCACTTCTAATGTAGAAACACTTTCTTGGGGTGGAATTCTTTTCCTATGGCCCCCTGGAAGAAGTGCAGCCACTTATTTTAGGCATGTTTCACAGCAATCCTTAGCTCATTGGTTCCCCCACGACAGCATTTGTCTGTGCTCATAGTTCTAGATTCGCTAACATTTGTTAAGAGAGTGTTAATAAAGCAGAGAGAGACAAAGAGTTAGGAATGAAAAAAGAAAAATCAGGTTCTCCTGGGACAAAAATTGTCATCACAGGCTGAGGGGCAAGTGATCACAGTCATTCATGGAGAAGGTTATAAATTCTATAGTTTCTCCAAATTCATGAGGATGGATCAAACAATGTCTATAAGTCCATAAGAATATATATTCTTAGCTTGTCATATATATTTATTAAGGTCTATTCAGGAAGATGAGAGATAACAAGATGGACAACTGCCTTCCGATTTGTACTTTGCTTAATAAAAGAGATAGGAAACAGGTTATATCCACATTTGTGTGGTCATTGTTGACAAAAAAATAGCTACATTTGATTTTATTGAAGGAGCAATTGATATCATGTGTCCCGGTAAAAGTTTGTGAGGAAATCACTGCATTTAGGGTCTCAATTTGTCAAAGGTCTGGGAATTAATTTGCAGAAATAAAGGCTCAAGCCTATGTTATCACTTAGGAAGGTATCATCTACTTGATAGCTTAAATTATCTTAAACAATGGAAATGTATTATTTCACCCAATGTTAAGTCAAGTAGGAAAGGTTTCAAGATTTTTCAAAGCAGAAGTTTCAAAATAATCACCAAGTTGTTAAAAGACAAAATTCAACGGAGTAAATTTTGAAGATCTTATTGGCTTTATTCAATGATTCATGAATTGGCCGTGTCCCATCCAGCCAATAGAAAGGAGCTCCAAAGAGCTATAGGAAATGAAAGAGTTTTGTAGGCAGAAGTGGCAGAACAAAGAAGTTACCAGGAATGAGGAGAGTGTTTGTGGTCACCTTCCTTTAGGGGATAGCAGGAGTCTACCAGGCAGATTACCTCACTAGTGCTGACCAGGTAATTCCAGATTGACTGGTTTAAAATTCCACTCTTGGGAGAGGGTGAAAGTGTAATTGTTAGGTGTAGTTAGGTATTAAGTTAGGTGTAAGTTAGGTATTAAGGTATTGGTGACTTTGGGTTTAGCACAAGTGACTCCATTTTGGATCTGTTGTCTTCTTTAATAACATCTAACTCATAGAATTTCTGCAAAGACTTAATTAGATGATGTATTTAAGGAACATAGTAGAGTCCCTAATGCGTAGTTTGTGTTCAGCACTTTTGTTCCACTGCTTTCTCCATCCCTTTCCTTCAGCTTCTGAAATCTACACTGTTGTGAAACAGCCAGGTTAGGGTTGTAGAGCATGTAGGAAGAGATGTCATGTTGCAGGAATTCTCATCTTTAAATCTTGTCTGGGGAGATTGCACATAAAGTTGAAGAAGCAAAGCTAGTGAAAAGGTTGCAGAAGGTTTATGTGTTAAATGACAGGAATCTGCACTAGATACTTGTTTTTTAGGGGGAGCAAAAGGCTGGAGATTAGAGAAGCTGTGTAGGAAGTGGCGAGATTTAATGAACTCATGGTTGTAAAGGGAGAGATTGAAAGAGCAGGTTCTAAAACAGGCTCAGACTCGGGCCCGTGTGATTGGCATTGGAGTAATATTCCCCACAGGGACTGCAGAGTTGAAAAGAGAAGAGTGTGTTCCAGTAAAAAATTAAAATCTTGATCTTTGCCATGTTAAACATGAGGTGGTAATGAGACAGCAGGAAGCTACTTTGGTGAGCCAGCAGGAAAACAAGACTTAAACGGCTGGAGAAGTAGGACATGCAGAGGTAAAACGGACTGGTTCATTAGATAATCATACCTTTCAATTACACAGTATTGAGATTTGCAGTTTACAAAATACTTTCACATATGTTATCTGAATCCTCGCAACAACCCCAAGGCAGATATTATTACCCACTTTTTACAGATAAAGGGACTGATGTTCTAAGAGACACTTGCTTTGGCCAACGAACCCATTGGTAAGTGCCAGAATTGTGATTCAAGCTAAGGTACCTTTACTGCCAAGGTCACCATTCCTTCCACAATCCCATAGTGACATGTTATGAAAGCCCCTTTGCTGTTGTCCCCTTTGGAGATGGATTGGCCCAAGCTTTGTAGAACTATATCCCCTGATAACAATATAGCTTTCTTGTAAGTGTCAAGTATAACTTTTCCCCCTAGGTGAAAGTCACATGGCAAAAGACCAAGAGCCTTGACCTGCAAGTCCAGAGTTCCCCCAGTGTCCTCTGGAATACTGGGTGTAAGAATCGTGGGGGTTCTCCCCCCATGTCAATTCCCTACTTCGTTTTGCTGGCAAAACCAGAATTCAATCAGGAATGGGAGGCCCTAATTAAATTCTGAGTGTTCTCGACCAATCAAGGATGTCCCATTCCCTTTACCTACGATTGGAATTTGGGCAGGGAAGAGGGACAGTAAGAAGTGAGGCCAATGTCCTGGGAAGTCAGCAGAACTGGGTTTCTTGTTTCTAAGATATAAGGAAGGGATTCTCCCCTTCTCTCTGTGGGAGAGGCCACATCTGAATGTGTTGCCAAAACTACTTATCTTTCATCTATAAGTGGGAAGCCATCACAGTAAAGATGTCAGAACTAAGGAGAGAAGAAAAAAACTTGATGGCTTTTTAAAAAATAAAACTAAACAGAGTAAAATTTAAATATCTTATTGGCTTTATTCAGTAATTCAAGAAGGGAGCAGCACCCCCATCTAGCAAATCAAAATTTGCTCCAAAGAGCTGTACGAAATGAAAGGTTTTTATAGGCAGAAGGGGGCAGGACGAGGAAGTTACTAGCAAAGAGGGGATTGTCTGTGGCAAGGTCACCTTCCTGTAGGGCATAATAGGGGTCTACCAGGCAGATTACCTCACTAGTGGTGACTAGATATTTCCAGATTGACTGCTTTAAGATTCCACTCCTGGGAGAGGGTGAAAGTGTGTTTAAATTAGGCATTAGGTATTAAGTCTTGGTTTGGCCATGTGGGCTTAGCACAAGAGGCTACATTTTGGGCATATTGTCTCTTATTTAACAATACTATTATTGTAGTTGTTACAGATGAGAAAAGTAAATAAAGCTCGCTCCAAGTCACAGAGCCGGCAGTTGGCCTGAATCCAGGCACTTGGAAATTGCTGCCAGATCTCTTCCTTATACTGTACGATCATCTTTATAATAAGTGTGTGCAGCAAGCAACATCAGGCCACTTTAATTTGAAAGGAGCTGAAGCTCAGAGAAGTCAAGTGCCTTGCCCAAGGCCACACAGCTTGCTTTCTTTGAAGCTGGAATTTTAATTCAGATCAGCTTGGCTTCCACACCCACTAAATTATATCTGGGAATATAACAAACGAAAGCAAAGCTTAACCTCAGTCCTTATGGAGGGCTTCACATATTAGCTGTAATTTCACAGACGTCAGTGAAGAGGTTTCTAAAAGGTAGAAGTGGATCAAGAGTGTGTTTTTTTTTGTCTTGGGTGAGAAATGGTGATGCCATGGTACCCTGAGACTGTTTGTGGGCCTGACTTAATCCAGTGACCACAGTCTGCTTTCAGCGGTAGTCACCTTTCCCTGTGAGAAGACACACTACCCCAAATTCTTCAAGGAGTTAGGAGGGAAAACTTATTCCTTATCAGGTATTTTCTATCCTCCAACTGGCCTTAGCAAAACCACTCTCCCCTCCCGACCTCTTTCATTACTGCTTTCATTTAGCAAAGACTATCTTAGTCATGGAGTGCAGAGGCATTCTGAACTTCCACTGGGGCAGATGTAGGCAAGGATAGGTCAGAAAACTGTGAGACTGTGTGGCACATATATTCATCCAACAGATATTTGTTGAGCTCCTCCTATGTGTTCAAGGGTGGGACGGTGGGGAAATCTACAGACCCGATACCTACTTCATGTTAGAGATGGGGTCAAGTGCCTACCCGGCTGCTGTATCTGTGTGCTCTTGGGAAGATACTCCACCCATAAGGTTTCCATTTCATCATCTTTAAAATGGAAGTGACTATGACACCTGCCTTATAAGGTTGTTGGGAGGGTTAAATAAGATTTATCCGTTTAAATGGCCTGTTGCATATGTGCTTAATAAATACAACACACATGTCAGAGCCCAGAACTATGGATGCTTAATGAAAGCAGAGTGCAGCCAGCTGCAAGGAGAAGTGGACCTCTGAGTGAACACGTAAATGCGAGTGTGTCTAAAGGGCCAAATAGATCCTTTGAGTAAGGACTTCCATAAAGGAATGCCTGGTTAACACAGAAGCATGCATCATATTGAACAGGTTTATCAAACTCGTGATTAGTCAGCTTTGAAAATATGGAGTTGCTGAGCACCCCCCTCAAGAATACTCCTACTCTGTTGAACCTCCTACTTATCATCATTATGCAAAGCTCCTAGTAGTGGACCACCTATTTAACCACAGGGCTTATTGTCTCTGTTTACATTGAGTTCAGCTAAGCGATAGCTAAGAAGACTGTGCCCCCCTCAGGACCAAAAGGATATTAATAATGCCACTGGGCAAAGATCTCCTCAGCCTTTATTGATCCATGGATTGGATTATTAACATGACGCATGCTTATTAAAGGTGACTCTCAAAAGCCTTTCTTTTGCTCTGCAAACCAAAAATGAAGTGGAGCGCTTACAGAATAAACCTCCTCTTGTTAGGTTTTTTCCTCTCGTCTTCTAAACTTCCTGCATCCTGCAGCATCTCCCCAGTGCACACTGAATCTTTTATGTGCCAGTATAGCATTAAGAAAAGAAGTTCACGAGGATCTCATAGCAAAGTTTCTCATCTATAAAAAGTGTATTTCTTAGATATTTATTCTTGCTTGCTGCTTTCCAGAGGTAAACACCCTGCATTGAAAAGAGCAAGAAGGTGTGATTTACATTTGTATTTTTTTTTTCTGTCTTCATAGCTGGGCCACCTTGAGCAACTTCCTTAACTTTTTCTGGGCCTCATTTATTAGACTGTTTGGACTTTGAAGCCAGCCAAGTCAAAGACTGATAAAGTTGCTGACTATAAATCCCCCACAGGCAGACTTAATTAACTTAAGAATCCAGTACTTTCAGAGATAATCTTTTTTAATTCATTCATGTATTTGTTAGTTTACTCATTCGTTTGACAAATAATCAGCCTCAACTCTGTACCAGACCACTGGTTCATTCCTCATGTTTTATAGGTAAGTAATTCAAGTTAACTCCTGCCTTTAAGGAGCTTGACTCCAGGAAGGTGGGAAGGAGCTGGATTGATAAGAAAGGAACCAAAATGCAATATGACAGGTGTCAAAATAGAGGTGTGTGTAAACTATTATGTAGGCAAAAGGAATGGAATTGTTCCCAGGGGAAGATTTTAAATAATAGATAAATGGGACATAGAAATTAGGAGAAAGACCAGTATGGGCAAGCCACAGAGAAGGGAAAGCATAGGGATGTTGCAGAATGTCTAGTAGTATGCCGGCAACCATAGAGGAGGTTGGATGTATAGTTTAGGACGTGATAATCATTTACAATTTTTCGGGAGTGGAGTGGAATAATTAGGGAAACTCTGAAAGTTGTGTGATGAGGGGAAAAAGGGGGATGGTGTAGGAGACATATTAGTTTAAAAAAACACTAGTTAAGGAATGATTTCTAAATCAGGAGAAAGATCATGGAGATTGAATTAAGGTAGAGGCACTGACAATAGAAAAATAGAGATCTATAGAGGGAAGAAGAGACAAAATTTGGTTCCTGGGGGTGAAGGGTGAGAGCAGAGGGCATAGAAGATAACTCACTAATAGTACACATCCTTCTTTCTGCTCTTGTAGCTATCCCATTTGCATTGATTTTTCAAAGAACAGCAAGTATTTGACTCATTAAAACACACTGGAGGATTTACATATTGCAATACATGTTGTTTCATTGAATATTACTTTATTTCTTATATTAGTATTAGGGCATTACTTTGATTTTTACTATTATGTTTATAGGTGAGTTATATTACCTATGAATTAAATTTTTTTAATGTTTACTTATTTTTGAGAGAGAGAGCATGAGCAGGAGAGGGGCAGAAAGAGAGGGAGACAGAATCCAAAGCAGGCTCCAAGCTCTGACCTGCCAGCACAGAGCCCCACATGGGGCTCAAACTCACAAACCATGAGAGCATGACCTGGGCTGAGATCGGATGCTTAACCGACTGAACCATCCAGGCTCCACACCTATGAATTTTTAAAATCAGTATATTAATGCAAATGTTGCAAAAGCTGTATCATAAAAGGGGCTGTTGGTTCTGACAGGGTTAAAACTCACTAAACTAGATGAAAGAGAAAGTTCAAATATATTGTTAACCTGGGAAGGTAAATAGTACTACAGTGTGTAGACTCGTGGTATCAAACGAGTTTTTACTTAATTTAGCCTTGGTGGGGAGATGAATGTTTTTTAGCAATCTCTAATGTTCTAACGGTCCTACAATATACTCTTAAGATGTGGTGAATTTGGTTCTCCGGTCTTTTTCCATCTCTATTGCAGATCTTATGGTGTGTGTGTGTGTGTGTGTGTGTGTGTGTGTGTGTGTGTGAGAGAGAGAGAGAGAGAGAGAGAGAGAGAGTAAAACAAATGGATCTCTCCCTTTAAATCAACACATGACTATTTCCTGTGGTCTATTCCTTGACCCCCATTGTGTTGGTGATAACCTCCCTGCTAAAGAGCACATTCCTTTTCCTTCTCTTGGTCAACTTCAAAGCAGTAACCATTGTGTTCCTCAATGACCATCACTTAGCTATAGATAGGGTGCTCCTAAAATTTATTCAAATATAATGTTTTTGAGAATGAAGAAGGATAACTATTTGAGAACAATAAGAATAAATTGTTACTGTCCTGGCAAAGCAAGATGTATATTTACCCTAACTATATAGTCCAGGGTTTGGTAAAGAATTTGCAAGTATTTATTCATCATGGAAGTGACTAGGCATTCTTACCTAGACCAAATGGTAACTAAAATCAAGTCTTTGTGAAAAAATTAACTCTTGAAGGCAAGGGCCATATAATACATGTTTGTATCTCCAATGTTCAGTTCACATATGGGAAATAGGGTTTGGAGTCCAGTCAAGGGAATTGGATCAACCTTTAATTAATCAGTTAACCTGATATCAAAGTCATCACCTATTGGTCAGAATACTTCATAATGCTAATAAATGGCCACCGCCTCCTAGAGTGGAAAGCAATGTTTAATATAGTCATTAGGTGACTACAGGTGGTGGAAGTTTTTAAGAATATACCAAGGGACTTTTATGAAAAGCAGAGGCCCTGAAGAAAAGAAACACAGTAGTCAAAATCTGGAACTTTCCTTTATGGACCAGCCCAAAGCTGAATCCCCCAGGCTCCCACCCTGAGTTGCACTTCTCAAACTTAACATACATATGGATTACTTACAGTTCCTGTTAAAATAAAATTCAGGTTCTGATTTGTAGTCTGCAGCCTGAGATTATGTGTTTTTAACAGCTCCCAGGAATGCCAATGCTGCTGGTCCTCAGACCACACTCTGAGTTGTAGTAAAGGCCTTAGAGTATTTCAAATCTAGCATTGGTATTCACTTCCTGTTTCTCATTGTTTGCTTTCTCTCACAAGGCCAAGCACTCCTCTGAGGACTTTAAGTATTTCATTCATCTTTCTGTCCCTGGGCCTTAGCACTGCAGCTGGCGTGGCTCTGGGCCTAACATGGGACAGCAGCAGCTCAGTACGGTTTTATTGACTGAATGATGGAAGGTACTTCAACCTGGGTCTTCTTACAGAACCTTCAGCCAGTAACTCACTCCTTTCTTCCTTTAGCAGGACCTGGTAGATGATATTAGGCCTTGACTTTGTATGTAACATACTCATTCTTCAGCATATTCTTTTCCCTTTCAAAGCCAATTTCTGTTCTTTTTTTTTTTTTTTTTATTTTCAGAAAATTCCCACTGAGTTGAATGGCCTGTGTCTCCAGAATCCAGCTAGTCAGCCAGCTTAGCTTTAGCCCTTGCTTAGGAATGCTGTGTAGACCCCAAAGGTTTAGAACGTCTAAAACATCAACTCCAGAAGCACCTCTCTAGATTTGCCTATTCTGGGTATTTCATATAAAGAGAATCATGTAATATGTGGCCTTTTATGTCTGATTTCTTTTTTTTTTAGTTTATTATTTTTTTTTTTTATTTTGAGAGAGAGAGAGAAAGCATGAGTGGGGGAGGGGCAGAGAGGGAGAGAGAGAGAATCCCAAGCAGACTGTATGCTGTCAGTGCCCCCAGTGAGGGCCTTGAACTCACAAACTGTGAGATAGAAAACTGAGCCAAAGTCAGACACTTAACTAAGTCACCCAGGCGTCCTTTGTGTTTGATTTCTTTCTGTTAGCATAATGCTAACTGTATTTCTTTTGATCATGTGTATTTCTGAATTTATGACAAATTCTTGGTAAAGATCTGAATAAACCTAAATCAGTTTTCCTTTGAATTACATGGTATTTGTATTCCTGGAGAATCTGTATGTATTAAAGCCATTCAGAGGCACTTGGTGCTTATTGTACAACAGAGTTTTCCTTACAAACAGATTGTTCACCTACATGAATGTTCTTTGGGGCATTTGATAGTTGTATGGGACGTGGGACAATGCTTCATTGTGTCTCAGGAATTGCAAGATTTCTGTTCTCTTTAGTCCCACTTACTAAGTGCCAGTTGGGCGTCCAGTCATTTTGCCAGACAAAACCATTGCCCTTATAAGTCTACAACATGTTCTCTGCTCACATTAAGAACCACTGCTTGTTTAATCTTGGAGGTGGTGCTCCTGCTTTTCCTCTTTAATGCCCACGCCCTGTAGGTATTCTTGGTCCTATCCCTTCTTGTTTCTTTTAGGTACTTAGCCATCAATTATTCTTTTCCCGGTAATTTTGGCCTCTCCATTTGTTGACTGTGCATTGGCATCTAGCTTCTCTCTCTCTCTCTCTCTCTCACTTAACCAGCAAGTACATGAATAGAATTAGTTATATTCTGATTTTAGCTTCCTATTAACTTCTTACCCCGTGTTCTTCAGACTGTCTGCCACCATATCAATGTAACTGTTCTGTCAAAAGCTCCAATGCAAAGGCACCAATGTACTGACCCCTCCATCTTCTACCCCCCATTCCTAATCCTTATTTGACCTCTGTGCAGCTGATACTGTGCTTTCCTGGCTCCCTAGGTCTCTCTAACTTCTCCACCAAAGTCACCTTTACCTCCTCCATGCTCTGGGCATACCTTCGGTGTTTGGTGAAATCTTCTGTCTTTGTCCAGACGCTGATGATTCCTGAAGCTCTATTTCTAGCCCCATTTTCTTCCTAAGTTCCAGACTTCTCTCTTGAGTTCCAGAGCTTTATATGCAACTGCCTGTAGTCATTGCTATCTGGATCTCCCAGTATTTCAACACTGAAAAATACAAGTTAATAATCAACACTTCCACATTTGTGCTCACTACCTTCCTTCTGGTTCTCTCTTATACTCATTATCTTATTTATAACATACCATCCAATTGGCATCCATGACAGGAACCAAAACTAATCTGGACTTTTCCCTTGGCTGTCCACCTTTGCCCCATCTGCCCCTCTCCCATTATTGGTTATCACATAAATTCTTTATTTTCTTCCAGCCATCTTCACTGTTATTGTTTTTCTTCAGGCTCCTGTCATCTTTCACTGGAGCTATTATAGTGCACTCCTGAGGAGAAGAGTAATTTAGGAGCAAGAAAACATTCAGAAAGAAAAATAATTTAAGATAGAAGTTGATTCTAATTATTTTTATTTTTATTTTTAGTCTCTCTCTCTCTAAAATTTGCCAGCTTTGATTTAAAAGATATCACTGTGTTCTTCCCATTTACTTACTCTTATCTACTTTATGAAGCCTCTGGCCTTTTCAGAGATTAACCTACAGTTCAATACACTGCACTTAAAGCTTCTCCTACAGTGAAGCATCCAGGATTGCTTTCCTTAAATTGTAGAAAAAATGTTAAGAGTGCCTTTTTTGTACCTCTGATTAGCTTTGTAAATTGTTTTTAATTTAAATTTTTGGTAATCATAATAGATATTAAAAAGAGAAAGATTATGGAGACTCTAATTTTTCAATGGGATTCTCAAATGGCTCTTTTCCCTAGTCAGGAATTTTTTTTTTTTTCTTTTTCTGACTCCTTCATGGCTCAGCGTTTTGTTCTTTGAACATTTTCCCTGATGAATGCAGCGCAAACTTTTCTCAGTTAATGCAGTTTTCTAAAATATTTTAGCAACTTATGTGTTTCTTTGTTTGTTTTTAGAGAGAGAGCACAAGCGAGGGAGAGAGGCAGACGGAGAGAGAGAATCTTAAGCAAGCTCCACGCTCAGTGTGGAGCACAACACGGGGCACCATCCCATGACCCTGGGATCATGACCTGAGCCAAAATCAAGAGTCATACGCTCAACCGACTGAGCCACCTAAGTGCTCCTAGCAACTTTTAAAATATGGTGTTTGAGGGGCGACTGGGTGACTCAGTCAATTGAGCATCCGACTTCAGCTCAGGTCATGGTCTTGCAGTTCATAAGTTCAAGCCCCACATCGGGCTCTGTGCTAACAAACAGCTCAGAGCCTGGAGCCTGCTTCAGATTCTGTATCTCTCTCTCTCTCTTTCTTTCTCCCCCTCCCCTGCCCATGCTCTGCCTCTCTCTGTCTCTCAAAAATAAATAAATGTTAAAAAAAAATTAAATATGGTATTTGAAATGGATTGCTTTCCTGTCAAACAACAGTAACATTTTTAAGGAGCAGTGTGATGTGGTAGGTAAGCAGATAGATTTATATATGCTATTTGCTGCTTTCAAATCCCGGTCCTGCAATTTACTTATATTTACTTGATGGTAAATTTGGGCAATGAATTTGATCTCTCTGAGCATGTTTTCTTATCTGTGAAATAGGGTAATGATATGTCCTATCCTCTATAGCTCTTAAGAATAAATTAATTCATTTGCTAAAATATAGTGCCTGTTGTGAATAAGATGTGCTAAAAAAAATTGTATATTTAGTAAAACTGAAAAAAACAAATTTTTGAAGTAAGGCTATCAAACAATGTATATACTAATCCTGATAAAAATTCATAATTCTAACAGGAAGTCTACATATTATTTTCCTGCTTAGTAATGCTGGCTTATATTACAAATTAGTGCCTGCTAATTGATTGTGACCAGATTTAAGGTTATACTGAAAACTTTATTTGTAGACACCTTTTCCCAGTCCATAGCTCCCTGTTGATCACTTCCTTTGGGTCTCTGCTACATGGCACCTTAGCACAGTGGCTTCCCCTCCATCTCTCCTGTATACCTTTGCTCTGGTTTATTTCCCTTATCATTTTTCTGTACCATCCCCTGACATTACATATATTTAATATTTATAGTCTATTAAACATATATTTAAAGTCTATAGGGGCGCCTGGGTGGCGCAGTCGGTTAAGCGTCCGACTTCAGCCAGGTCACGATCTCGCGGTCCGTGAGTTCGAGCCCCGCGTCGGGCTCTGGGCTGATGGCTCAGAGCCTGGAGCCTGTTTCCGATTCTGTGTCTCCCTCTCTCTCTGCCCCTCCCCCGTTCATGCTCTGTCTCTCTCTGTCCCCCAAAAAATAAATAAACGTTGAAAAAAAATTAAAAAAAAAAGTCTATTGTACACAAATAAAACTTTTTTCCACTAGACAGTGTCTCTTTTGCTCACTGATGAATCCCAGATGCTAAGACAGTACCTGGCATATAGATTTCACCTATTTAATAGTTGTTGAATTAATTTTATTTAATTTGATCCTGGCAAAGCTCAGTGGGTTCTGGAGGGCAAGTGTTGTTTCCCTATTTTGCATTAAAGTGTAAGAAACAATGGTTCTTAACCTGGAGTCAATGGGTAAAATTCAGGGAGTCCTTGAACTTGAATGCAGAAAAGAATTACATCTCATTTTTACTAACCCTTAACCAAAATTCTGCATTTACTTTTTTAGTAGATGTAAGCCAAAGACAGCAATAGGTACCTGTCATTTTGTCTTTAGTAGATAGGACAGATATTTTCATATCACATTACAGCTGTTGCAGATATCTCAAAATATTATTTACATTCATCAGTACTTCCAAATTATTTGTTATTTATCAAGACCTGTCTCTTGATACTGATCTTTAGTATGCTAATAAAGAAGCATGTTTATTACTACGTCAGAAAAAAAGTTAGTTGATTCTTCAAAATCCTCTGTATCATTTTATGCAACTAAAAGCCTTATTCTGAGAAAGCATCTATGACTTCCAAAAGATTGTCAAAGGGATCCATAGCACATGGAATAACCTAAGAAAGTTTGGTACAGATATTTGGGGAAGTGTGATGATTTGACCAGTTCATGTGACTGGTAAGTGGCGGGTATAGACCTAGAACCAAAGTCAAGTCTTTTTGTATAGGTTTATTGCTCTTTATGGCCAACTTGATGAGGATATAGGTCTGTGGTGATAGAAATGGCGTTCTCTGGAGTTGTGTAGCTTGGTAGCCCAGACTGAGATATTTGACCCCATGTCTGCTCTTCTTTTTCCACACTGGCTGCACAAATTTTGAAATTTGAAATTTGAAATTATACTCCCGTATATGGAAAGAATAGTTGATACTTCCACATTTCCTTTTGTCTAACTAGTAGGTGAGTCGGTCAACTTTGCTCATTCCAGCACCTGGGTTAAGTCATGCCAGAATGTGAGGATTAGAAAATTATCAAGCTTGACAAAAGCATTTCTCAGTGGATGAAAGTTACAGCTCTTGGTTGCAATTTTGCAACTGTTTGGGTCACTGGAGATTTCATGGTCTGTGCTCTTTGTTGATGTCCTGTCCAAATTCTCCTGAGTGTAATTATTTTCTGTTGACCTCTGTTCCTGTGGTTGTTTCACTTGTATATAACATTCTTCATTTAGGGCTCTAAATTGTTTTGTGGCATTTGTATGCATAGTTAAACAGTTGGCATGCTTCAGTGTAGATTTCTATTTCAATATATACTGTTTTCATAGGTATGAACTTGCGTATTTCATATAACAGTGGAGCATATGATAATTCTGAAAGTACACATAGAAAAACAAATTATTAAGTGGGACACATAGATACAAAATATGGAGTAAACATACATATGCACACAAACACAAACACATTTCTTTCTGAGTGGTAAGTGAGAGAACCAAATCTTGGACCTGCATTACCCAGTTCCAGGTATAATACCTACATGATCCCACAACACACATATGTGCTGGTGTAAGCACTAAGCCACCGTCCTGTACAAATAGGTGTGTGTGGCCGGTGGGGGTGTGGGCAAGTGGGGAGGAGTAAACTTGAAAATCAGGAAAGTTTTTGAAAGATTCTCTTATGTGTACTTATTAATGCACATTGTAGTAATGCTTTAATTTGCTCCTTGAAGAAGTTCTTAGCATAGGAGAGCTTGACCTTTCATGGAGAAATGACTAGTCCATTTGCCTGCAGCTTCTGCCTACAACCATAAGCAGTTTGATTTTAAAAGGGGAAAATCCTTTCAATATATAGCTAACAAGAAAGAGAAATTTGAGGAGCCGTTTGGTCATCTGAGCAGACAAGGACAGGTACTGTTCCTGACATAAAGTATAACGAGTGCCTTGCGCACTCAAGTCCCTTGAGGGTGGGGGGTGATGACTTGGCGTAAATGAAGTTCCTTAACCTGTTTACAGCTTCCTCCTCGCACAAATTCAGCATGTGTTTATGCATTCCTGGTCTCAGAGTAAGGCTTTCCTTCGAGTGTACACAATTTTTCCTACCATACAGAACAGTAGAACTCACTAAAGGGGACTGAACCAGTTGGCTAGGCTGTGACTTTACCTGTTACATGGTAGTTTTTTCTCCATTTCTTTCAACATGTCATTTCTTCAGGCAGAAATAATCATTGTAGGTCATGGCTAGGTTGCTCTTCCCAGTAAGAACCAGCCTCCTATCCTGGGGTTGCTTTTGGCCAAAAAATCCTGAACTAGGTTGGGAAACCATTCCTTAGGTGTTTTGAGTTCATTCTCCCCCATTCCAGCTACCCCAACCCTCAAATGAAAGGATTGACTTAACCATCCGTGACCCGTCCTTCATCAGCACATTTTTGTGGAGTGTCCTCCACGTAGGAGGCACAGTGATGTGTCTCTGTCCTCAGGGCACTTAAAATTTAATTAGGTAGATAGAACCCATTTCCATAAAATGTTAACTGGCAACATCACAAGATCATATAAAATAAATAAGAAAAAATAACAGCAAAAATAGAAGCCACATGAGTTCAAAGGATAACTGTAAGTTGGAGTTAATTGGGAAATATTCATGAAAGTATCAAAAACATTTGCAGCTAGAAATTCCATGTCTATGAAAAATGAAAATATCTCAACAGAAGACATTTAATCATATCTAATAATGACACAAGTAGAGACACACTGTCTATAAGTTATATATATTAAAAAAAAGGATATCCCTCAACATCAGAAAAAGATGTGAACAGAATCAACTGCTAAAGAACCCATTTAATTTGGGAACAGGAAAGCAATGTTTAGAATCAGGCTAACCCTCCCTGAGTAGTCTTTCCTCATCTGGAATCTCTCACTTCAGGAGAACCCCTGTGTGTTGTTAGGTACCCGGGAACTTTCACCCTTTATGTAGCATCAGCTTAAAGGATGAGGGAAGTATACACTAAGACAATGTTCAATGTTAAAAATAGAAAGGTTATGAAAGTCTTCTCTGCCCAATGCCTCAGGTTAGCTCAGTTTGCATTTTTTTTTCATATAAGAGAAGGAGATTCAAAAAAGTACAGAAACTGGGAAAAATGAGCTTTTAAGTAGGTGGTGGGAGAAAACCACACCGATAAAAATTATAAACAATACTGCACAGGCCCTTCATGAAGCAAGCTCTCTGAATACCCAGTGAGGCATGTTTACCAGAAGAAGAAAGATGGAGTCGGCTGGCGCCTCTTAAATGTGCACACTCAGGAGTTTGGGACACACATGTGCTTTTGTGTGTGTTTTCTCTGAGGACATTTGCAGACACCCGTCTTCTTCTAATCTCACTTGTGTTTTCAAATTTAAGCAGGTATGGGATTTCTGTAGAGGACACCGATATGTAAAGGGCCATTAGGAAGTTATCTGATATTTAAATACAAAAAATGCAATTAAAATCCCACTGCTATTTTCATAGTTTGTTTTCTTTATTTGAAGCAGCCAGGAATTAAAAACAACTGATTTTTTTTTTTTTGTAAACCTTTCAAGAAGTTCACTTTTGGACTAACCCCAAACATACAGTTACTAAGCCAAAAATGGACTATTTTCACAAAGAGTTGAGTGATAGAAAGCAGAAGCTGTCATGGAAAGTGTTATGTGAATACTCTCATTAAAAAAAAAAAAAAGACTGTGAATTAGAAGTAGGCATTTCTTTACCTTATAAAAACTCAGGCAAATTATTTCCCTTTGGAGGATGACCATTTGAGCTAATGTGCCTACATTCCAAATATTATGGGTCTTGTGACAGTATGCAATTTTTTTTTTTTTTTTTTGATCTGTGGACAGACTCTGGACATGTCTCAACCCAAAGTCAAGACTGTTCAAACTTTTTTTTAAATGTATATTTATTTATTTTGAGAGAGAGAGAGAAAGCATGCAAGGAGGGGAGGAACAGAGGGAGAGAGAAAATCCCTAGCAGGCTCCCCACTGTCAGTACATAACCTGATGCGGTGCTCTATCTCAGGAACCCTGACATCCTGACCCGAACTGAAATCAAGAGTCAGATGCTTAACCGACTGAGCCACACAGGCACCCCAAGGCTGTTCAAACTCTTCAGTGAAGTGACTGTCTCATTGATTGGATTGACAGGATTTTGTACTGTGTGATTCAGTTACTAATGCAAATTGTGAATATAGTTTACATACTTCCTTTAGCTTTCACTGAAATATTGTAGTAAGATGTATTCTAAGATGAACTATTCACAATTATCTCAGCAACTATTGAAAACTATGGAGCAGTGGTTCTCAAACTGTGGTCCCCCCACCTGCAGCTTTAGCATCATCTAGGACCTTGTTAGAAATGCAGAGCCTGATGGGGCGCCTGGGTGGCGCAGTCGGTTAAGCGTCCGACTTCAGCCAGGTCACGATCTCGCGGTCCGTGAGTTCGAGCCCCGCGTCGGGCTCTGGGCTGATGGCTCAGAGCCTGGAGCCTTTTTCCGATTCTGTGTCTCCCTCTCTCTCTGCCCCTCCCCCGTTCATGCTCTGTCTCTCTCTGTCCCAAAAATAAATAAACATTGAAAAAAAAAATTAAAAAAAAAAAAAAAAAGAAATGCAGAGACTGAGTCCTCAGCTCAGGCTTATCGAATCAGAAACTCTGGGGAAGAAGCCCACCATTTATGATTTAACAAGTTGTCCAGGTGACTTGGATGTGCTAAACGTCGGGAACAAATGCTACAGGACATAAGACATTGCAGGTATAATGACTATAAGTGTAGAGAAGTTTTTATTACAATTTATCAAAAATTTTATAGGACAAATTTGAACAAGATTTCATAACATGCCATCCCATGGCATGATGGACTTAGCCTTCGTACATTTATACAATGTAAGTATTTGAGGGTTTCTTAAATGTTCATTATATGGAATATTTAATATAGGATGACTCTGATGTACTATTAGTAATTTTCCAGATGATAGTTTTGGATGCAATGAAATTCACAGAAAATTTGAGTTCTGCTAAACAAAGCTCCGAGAAGATGTCTGTTAACTTTAGCATTGAAATATTCCAAAAGTAAGGATTAATGGTAATATCACAATGACTGAAAATTATAGGATTACTCCACTTGAAAACAATCTTCATTCTGCCATTGGTAATTCTCTTCACATAACTTAGAAAAAGGGATCTGAGAATACTGTCAGATAATATCTAAAATATGACTGTAATAGGTATATATAAGGCCCTTAAAATTATTTTTAACAAATGCTATTATGCTGAAACTCCAGTTCTTTTGGCAACATTCATTGATCTCTCTTGCCAAAAAAATAAAATAAAAAGAATTGCAGTATTGCATAATAGAAGAAGCTTTGGCTGAGGAGCTGGGGAACGGAGTCTCTAAACCTGGTTCTGCCACTGACAATGTGTAGATATAAATAAGGCATTTAAACTCTCTGGGCCTCAGTTGTCTCATCTGTAAGATGGAGAGTTTGAATTAGACCTCTAAATCCTGCTTCAATTAGCTATTTAATTAGCTATCATAAATACAGGGGCTTAAAACAGCAACCATTCATTCCTTTTCATGAGTCTGCAAGTAATATAGGTGGTTCTGCCAACCTAGCTTGAATTTGGCCCAACTTAACCGTACTCGTTGTGGTAAGACAGCAGGGTGGCTGGGAGATGACCAATATATGATGGCCTCTATGTTGTTTCTCATCATCCACGAGGCAGTCTAGGCCTTTTCTTGAACCCAAGGCAGGTTCTCGGAGAACAAGTAGAGGCATATAGTGTCTTGGGGCAGAGGTTCTGAACTGGCATAATACAGCTACCATGTTCTTTTGGCCAAATTAAGTCACAAGCCAGGCAGATTCAAATGGTGGGGAAAATAGACTCCACCTTCAATGGAAGGAAGTGCAGAGTCATATTGCCAAAGATATGCTATAGGAAGGAGAAGAATCGGGGCTGCTATTGCAATTGACCTACCTTCCTAGCTTTAAAATACAGTAAAATATCAGGAAATACGTCAAATATGATGCTATAGAATGATTGTCATGGGGTGTTTTAGATACACGGAAATATTCAGAAAAATGGAAGATGCAAAGAGGACATAACGTATTTGTGAAAACTGGAGTAAGCATGTTTTAAGCAAGGCTTCTCTTTAATTATTGTCTGAGTTTCACATAAAGTCTGCTTCATCAACTGGATAAATATTTGACTGCTGTTCAGTAAATTGCATTAGTTTACTTTAACTGTATGCTCAGCCTTATTCAGGCATCCTACATTAGGCAATGTAGTGTGTAATGCATCTCCGCAGGTGACCAGAGCTATTCTCTGTATGAGGTAAATTAAAACTCATATTTTAAAAATTAAACATTCTTGCACTTCATGATTTCAATATTTAATTATAACCTGTGTCAAGGCCTAATCTCTGACTGAGTCAGGCATGAAATTAATCAAAAAAAAAAAAGAGGCAAAAGCTTAGCAATTCTTATACACTGTAAAAATAATGTGGTTTCGTTAGTTTCACAGGGATGTTTATATCCATTTTATAAAGAAGACGACTGATATCCAGTAAGTTGGGAGACACATGCGGGGACAATGACCTGTTCAGAAAACTCAGGAACCTGAACGGATGTTTATAAGTTTTAACAGGGAACCAGACTTTCTTTTAAAAAGAAAAATGATTTTTTTAAAAAGATAGATTTTGACCTTACTGAACGATAGAGATAATAGAAAATAAAGTTAATATGTTGACATCTTGGGTGGGACAAAAATAAAATATATCCAAAATAGTGTACTTGTTATAAATGTACTATTCATGTCTGCTCCTGTTTATATTTCCTTTGGCTTTTCAAAAATTTCTTGTATGAAAATAATTTTTAAAAAAAGAGAAAAAAATTCAAACCAGTTTTCCTAGGAATATATGCTTACAGAAATAACAGGAAACATTTGTTGCAAGATGTTTTTTCACAAGAATTTGAATAGAATTATAGGATTCTGTTGATTAGAAGAAAAATGGACCACATTAGAGGAGGAACATGTGTCAAGCTTAGTAGAATTAAATACCATTAAGCCTTTGATTTCACAACAACATGTACAGGTTACCAAGTCATGGAAATGAAACAGGCAAGTTAAGGAAGATAGTCACATTATTTTCTTCCCTGTAAGAGTCAGATGAACTAAAATGCCTTTAAAGACTGGCAGCGTTGAGCAGGTTTCCTTGAGAATTATTGGTTTAACTATTGCTTTGGTTAAATGACTCCTTTTTTCATGTGGTCACATTATATGAAAAAGTCAGGTAAATTAAGTAAATGGTAGGCAAGTGTATAGGCATATTGTCTCATGTATCACTAGGTCTACCTTGAGGGATTCTAGGGTGAGTTTGTGGAGTAAAAACATGATGCACTTGTATATAAAACAGATTGCTCTGAATGTGGATACTCGAGAACATCTTGGATTTTGTAGTCTTGATGCTTCCCCCTGTAATTTTGGTTGTAATTAGTATAACCACAGATCTCATTTATTTATTTTGTATTTTTTTAATGATTTTTCTTTTTTTATTTTAGAGAAAAAGAGAGAGAGTGTGTATGCTGGGGAGAGGGGCATATGGAGAGGGGCTGAGGAAGAGAGAGAATCTCGAGCAGGCTCCATGCTCAGTGCAGAGTCTGATGTGGGGCTCCATCCCATGCCCCCGGGATCATGACCTTAGCCAAAATCAAAGGTCAGACACTCAACTTAATGAGCCACTCAGGTGCCCCACTACAGATTTTAGATAGATAGAAGGATGGATATGAATATACATATATATAGATATGATCTATCTAAAGAGATATATATTATCTAATATATATCTATAATATCTAAAATATATAAATAAGATATAACAAAAGAAACCTATCAATTCTCCAAGAAATCTAAATGCCTCATAAAAATACAAATTTAAACAGTGAAATATAATTTCATATCCAACAGGTAGGCAATAATATAAAATCTAACAATACCGAATGTTGTGCAAGATGTGGATAAATAAGAACTCCCAAACCATTTTGGAAAGTAATTTGGCAATATCCAGTCAATGTGAAATTTACACATTCTCAGACTCTGTGCTTCAGTATCTCTGTTCTTGACTGTTTATCATAAAATTTATTTTAATAAATAAAAATATTTTCATAAGTAAAACTTTGGAAATAACCCAAGTACCTTAGTAGTATTTGTTCATTGTGGTAATTCTTATGTGAAATAATATATAGAGGTTAAATAAGTAAATTAAAGTTATCTATATGAACATGGCTAAAATGTTGAAAATGTTTAGCAAATGTAAAAATATATTCTAGAATGATGCATGTTGAGGGGTACAATTAGTAAAGTTTTTAAAAATGCAATACTAGGGACTACTCATGTATGCATTTTTTTGTATTAAAAATTATTTATGAAGTTTAATTGACATACAATGTTATATTAGTTTCAGATGTGCAGTATATTGATTTGACAGTTATATACATTACTCAAAGTTCACCATGATAAGTGTAGTCACCATCTGTCACCATACAATGTTATTACAATATTATTAACTCTATTTTCTATGCTGTGCTTTTCAATTCCATGATTTATTTATAATTGGAGTTTGTACCTCTTAATCCCCTTCATTTGTTTCATCATCCATCCCCTCATCCACCTTATACTTTGTCAACCACCAATTTGTTGTCTGTTTTTATGGGTCTGTTTCTGCTTTTTGTTTGTTTGCTCATTTGTTTTGTTTTTTGGATTCCACATAGAAGTGAAATCATATGGTATTTGCCTTTCTTTATCTGACTTATTTCACTTACAGTAATACCCTCTAGGTTTATCCATGTTGTCATGAATGACAAGATCTCATTCTGTTTTCAGGCTGGTGATATTCTGGTGTGTGTGTGTGTGTGTGTGTGTGTGTGTGTGTGTGTGTGTGTGTGTGTGTACCACTTCTTTATCCATTCATCTATCAGTGGACACTTTGGTTGCCTCCATATCTTGGGTGTTGTAAATAATGCTACAATAAGCATTGGGGTGCATATATCTTTTTGAATTAGTGTTTTGGGTTTTTTGGTGTTGCTTTTCTAAAATGTTCATTTTGAGAGAGAGAGAGAGAAAGGGAGGGCATGAGGAGGAAGGGGCAGAGAGAGAGAAGGAGACACAGAATCTGAAGCAGGCTCCAGGCTCTGAGCTGTTAGCACAGAGCCCAACACAGGACTTGAACTCACGGACCATGAGATCATGACCTGAGCCGAAGTCGGATGCTTAACCCACTGAGCTACCCAGGCACCCCAGTGTTTTTGTTTTCTTTGGGTAAATACCCAGTAGTGGAATTACTGGATCATATGGCATTTCTGTTTTTAATGTTTTGAGAAGCCTCCATGCTGTTTTTCACAGTGGTTGCACCAATTTACATTTCTAGCAACAGTGCATGAGAGTTCCCTTTCCTCCACATCCTCGCCAACACTTGTTAATTCCTATCTTTTTGATACTAACCTTTCTGACTGGTGTGAGGTAATAGCTCATTGTAGTTTTGATTTGCGTTTTCTTGGTAATTATTAGTGATGCTGAGCACCTTTTCATGTGTCTGTTGGCCATCTGTATGTCTTCTTTGGAACAAATGTCTGTTCAGGTCTTCTGCCCATTTTTTTAATTGGATTGTTTGTTTGTTTTGTGTTAAGTTGTATTAAGTTCTTTATATATTTTGAATATTAACCCCATATCAGGTATGCCATTTGCAAATATCTTCTCCCATTTAGTAGGTTGCCTTTTATGTTTTGTTAATGGTTACTTTGTGCAAAAACTTTTATTTTGGTGTAGTCCCAATAGTTTGTTTTTGCTTTTGTTTCCCTTGCATGAGGAGGAGACATATTTATAAATATGCTGCTAAGGCTATGTCCAAAGGATTACTGTCTGTATTTTCTTTTAGGAGTTTTATGGTTTCAGGTCTCACATTAAGTCTTTATTCCATTTAGAGTTTACATATTCTTGAAGGAAATGTATTAAAATGTTCATGTAATTATAAACACAAAATTGAGCTGTTTCCTCTCTTTTTCTCTCACCTCTTGAAAGAGAAAGGAGTACAGGATGGAAGAGAGACCCATAGAAAAATTCAAGTGAAACTGGTATTTTTGAAAATGGCTGAAGAAAATATGGCTAAACTTTAGGTTTTGTTATGTGGGTGTGAAGTGTGTTTATTATCTTATTCTCCATATATATATATTCTTTAAAAAAGAAAAGTTAATTTCTTTAAATTTTTTAAATATTTATTTATTTTTGAGAGACACAGAGAGAGAGACAGTGAGAGAGAGAGAGAGAGAGAGAGAGCGAGCAGGGGAGGGGCAGAAAGAAATGGAGACATGGAATCTGAAGTAGGCTTCAGGCTCTGAGCTGTCAGCACAGAGCCCTACGCAGGGCTAGAATTCACAAACTGTGAGATCATGACCTTAACCAACTGAGCCACTAGGTGGAAGCCACCCGGAAAAAAGTTTATTTCTAATTTTATTTCAAATTTAATGATTGGCCCATATTGACAAATCTCCTTCAATGTTTGTAGGGTCCCCCCACCCCGACTTTTACTTCCAAAGTAGATATCTGCCTTGTACCTAAACCCAATGTAGAATCTAAATAAGCAGGTATGGCAAATTGTTTCATTGTGACATTACAGTTTACCTCTAGAGTGGGTAATAATTCTAGTGCTAACACCAACTGTTACAAATATTCTGTATTTTAAATTTGGAATTCAGAAGTTGGCTAACTTTGTATATGAGCTTCCAAAGTGAGCACTAGAAGTTGGCTTACTTTGAATGAATGAAAGGGGGAATCATTACATAATGTTTTCATACCATGAAAGAATAAATGAACGATTCCCTAATATTTTCTTAATATTTATACTATGCATCAGAGATATTTTAATTAAAAACTGAGATCTACTCTCTGCTCTATGAAAATTAGTATTTATACCCATTAAAGCCTTGACCCAATAATCAAATTGGTTTGGCGAATATTCATACTATATGATTTGCCACTGATCAGTGACTTCTTCATTGGTATTCCTCTTCTTTACAGAATACATATGCACAGTGAGTACTTTTGCCTATAGCAACTACACTGATTAAACTAACTCACAGCCAGCTGCCTTCAGATTTAACAATAGGAAAACTCTGGCTATAAAATCCAGGTGACCCAATGGGAGGTAATACAAGTGCCTGAGTCAATGAAACCCACTTGGTCAGAGAGTAGATGTTGGCTAATTTACTTCTCTCCAAATAAATCTTTTCATTATCAAGTACAGAATGCGGAAAAACTGATTTGTCACATAATTTTATCCAACAGTTTTCATGTGGCATATAATTTATTCGGGAGTGTTACTGTGATGAGTGCTGTAGTAGTACATTATCTCAAGGAATTTGTAAACCCCTCTGCATTGTGCATTATCCCCAGTTTGCAGATGAGGAAACTGAGGATTAAAGAGATTTTAAAAACTGCCTATGTTTCTGTAACCAGTAAGTGGAGAGGTGGAATGCAAACCCTGGTATAACTAATTTGAAAGCCCACCCACTTAACCTCCTCCCTGTGTTCTCTGTTAGTATTATTGCGTTAGCAACAATAAAAACCCTCTACTACAGCAAAATATAGCATTGTCACTTACCATACCATGTTGGAAATTTTTTTGTGCCAAATCCTAGGACAAACAGCTTATGAAAGGAAAGGGAAAAAAGTAAAATAAATAAAATAATAAAACAAAGGAGCCAACTTTTTATCAATGCGATAATAAAGTCACAACCTTTTCCACACCTTTGCCATTTCCTTTCAAAGAACATGTTGCTCAGATCATATTTTCATAAACTCTCTTTGATATTTAAATTCACAGTCCAGGGGTGCCTGCCTGGCTCAGTCAGTAGAGCATGTAACTCCTGATCTTGGAGTTGTGAGTTCAAGCCCCACATTGGGTGTAGAGCTCACTAATAAATAAATAAATAAATAAATAAATAAATAAATAAAAGAATAAATAGATGAATAAATAAATTCACACTCAAGAATACCTACATGCAAGGAAGAACCTTTTCAGTTGTTTTTATATGTAATTAATAATAAACTTCAAAGCTGCAAGGAGTCATAACTTAGCTTCCTACATAGAGTTCCAGGTTGTATCCACCTGCTTGGAATAGGAAAGATCCAGATGAGAACATAAAGTTTTGCTAAGGTCTAAATTATCAGTTCATCTCTTCCCTTGGGTTACCTGCAAACCAAGGTTATCAATCTCTGGCTTATTTTTGATCCAAGCAAGTTATTTTTTCATTCACAATTTGGGAGACCATGAAAACACTAAATTCTGGTGTGTATGTTATAGGTCAATACCTCTCAAATGTTAGGTTGCTAGCCATTAGTGGTTTGGGATAAACTAGTGGTTGTCAAAGAAATTAGTGAATTGCAACTAGCCAGCATTGAAGAAGGAAAAAAAAAAGGAAGATAGAATAATTATCCAAATACATGACATGTCATAAGGGCACATGAGGTTAAGTATTATTTCAGATATCTGTCTTAACATCAGTGTAAAACGTATTTGTTACTCTGTACCATAATCAAAAGTTGAAAAGCCATTGTAGTAAGATGAACTGGATATAATTGGAGCATTTGGCTCTCTTTCAATCAGGTAAGCCATAAGCATACACTCAGATCAATGGATTACTATTTTTCGAAGGTACTTAAATAATCATTGACTCATGAGAAATCTAATTAGGAAGCTGGTAGAGATTTTTCATCTGTTACAATTTCTACCTCATCCCCTATTGCCAAATGGGAAACAGCCCTCAAATGGCTATTTTAATTGCTGGCAGTGCAGTCATCTTTTTCAGAAGCTTACATTGTTATTAAGCTTTTTCAGAAGCTTACGTTGTTATTAATTTTTGCTCTTAATTTTAGTCTATTGATGGGGAAAAATGGTCAAGTTGATTGGTATAATATGGAAACGTTGTCATTTTTGATTAATGATTTTGACTTCCTGGAAGCCTAATATAAAAGGTAGCCTTAACCACCAAAATAATCATCTCAAATACTCATGATAGCTAACAGTGTTGAATGCTCATAACCTAGGAGGTGTGCTATTTCCCATTCTAGCTAGATTATAAGAAATTCTGAGGAAGTTCATCTGAGGAGGGCATTCAAAATACAGTTCGCAGGCCATTCCCCTGAGCCCTATGATTCATGTCTGTTTTGAGGGCCCAGGAATGTGTTATTTATAAAACACCACAGGTGATTGTTGGCATCAGGCAAACTTGTAGGAAAATTGCATTATCTCATTTTATCCTCATATAAAATGCTTTGGGAGCAGATTTTCTCATCATCCTTATTTTATACATGTGAGGAAACTGAACCTTACCTAGATTAAGCAACCTGCCTCAAGTTACCTAGATAGCCGGTGGAGAAGCAGGAGTCCACGTGCAGGAATCTCCACAGAGGGGTCAGCTTCCACAGCAAGGTGCATCCGGTAACTAAAGCACCCAGTTATTTGTATCCTTGTTCCCTGTCTCCTTTTTATTATACTTCTAAGCCATGTCTTCTGGGAAAAGTCCTGTGCTCCTCAACCCCCTCCCCCTTGGCCTCTTCCCTTTCTGTCAGCTCTTCCTGTGACCCAAGAGGTGGTTTTGGAGGGAAGAATGCCATCTGCCTCTTAAAAGGTAGACTGGCCCCTTTACAATCCTCAAGATGGGTTTGGTGCAGGTGCATGACTGTTTACAATACGGGGGAAAGGTTAAATCTTTGATCGTGGAAGTACCATCATCTTTCATCCTCTCTGCAGGGTGGCTTCAAGGCTGGAGATGGCAGCTGTGCTTTGGCCACCAAAGCCTCAAGGATGCTGCTCATACCGGGTGTTTTTAAGAGTGGGAGAGGTTTGGCTTTGCTGCTGTATAACCTGGACTCCGGATGGAAACACTGGAGACAAGTGATCTTCTTCATTATCATAATTGAAGAGTTGTTGCCATAAAACATACAACATAGAAGAGACAGTGTTTCAAATCTGCATGGTGTTCAATATGCTCACAGTGTTGTGCGACCATTTCTTCTATCCAGTTCCAAAACATTTTCATCACTCTCAAGGGAGACCCTGTAGCCATTAAGCAGTCATGTGCTATTCATTGTCCCTCAAAACCCTAGAACCCACTATTCCGTGTTCCGTCTGTCTGGACTTATCTATTCTGGATATTTCATATTAAGGAAGTCATATAATATGTGACCTTCTGTGTCTGATTTCTTTCACTTAGCATAATGTTCTCCACCTTTTTCCATGGTGTAGCATATATCAGTACTTAATTCCTTCTTATGGCTGAATAATATCCCATTATTTGGTTATACCACAGTTTGTTTATCCATTTGTCTGTTGATGGATATTACGGTTGTTGCTACCTTTAGCTGCTGTGAGTAGTGCTTTTTTGACCGTTTGTGTACAGGAATTTGTCTGAGTACCTGTTTTTAATTCATTTGGATGTATATCTAAGGGTGGTATTGTTAGATCATATGGTAATTCTGTGGGTTTTTTAAAGTTTATTTATTTATTTTGAGAGAGAGGTGTGGGTGCACAAGTGGGGGAGGGTCAGAGGTGAAGAGAGAGAGAGAATCCCAAGCAGGCTCAGCACAGAGCCCGATGCAGGGCTCCAACTCACAGTCTGCGAGATCATGACCTGAGCCAGAATCAAGAGTTGGACGCTTAACTGACTGAGCCACCCAGGCGCCCTGGTTACTCTATGTTTAACTTTTTGAGAGACTGCCAAATTGTTTTCCACAATGGCGTCTCCATGTTATATTTGCAACAACAGTGTGTGAGGGATTTCCAACTTCTTCGTATTTTCTCTAACACTTATCTTTTCTTTCATTTTAATTTGTTTTTAATTCTAGTCATTCTAGTGGATGCGAATGGTATCTCATCGTGGTATTGATTTTCATTTCCCTAGTGGCTAGTGATGTTAAGCATCTTTTCATGTGCTGGCTGGCCATTTGTAGATCATTTTTTCTTCAGAGAAATGTTGACTTAAATCCTACATTTACCTTTTGAATCTTCCTCATTTCTTTTTGCCCTGAGGGCTCTCTTTCTCTGTCTTCCTCACATGCAGTTATAATGGTGATAATGATGGTAGCTGCCTAATGCCAGGCACAGTGCTAAGCACTTTAAATATATTACGTTCTTAAATTCGATCAGGTTTTGTCTCTGTTCTTTTTTTCCAGCTCCAAGATAAGAAAACTGAGGCTCAGAGAAGGTTTAGTTGAATATGCTTCATTAAAAACCAAGCGGCCGAGACTGGCTTCAAAGCCAGTTCTCTCTGATTTGAAAGTCCATGCTCTTAACCTCTGCGTCAAGGGTCTGCTGACCAGCTTGCATTGCTTATGTATACTGGGAAACTATTTTTAGCTATGTGCCATCTTATACATTTTTAATCATAAGTATAAGTGACTGAAAAGGATGTAATTTCCCACATATTGTAAATATTAGCATTTAAAAATGTAACTGTTAGATCACTGTTTTAAAAGTTTCCAAGGGACTCTAAATGCCATGGTGATACGGTGCCCAGAACCATTGATTTTAAAAATTCATGAACGCTTCTTTCTTTTTTGCTCGCAATTGTACTTTTATTATATTACTTCCCCAGAATGTTATCATAATATAACATTTTTCATGCTTGAAAGTCTTTTATTGATCACCCTCTCATACTCTGTGCATCAAAAATATGAATATAAATTAAAATTGAATTTTAAATAATTTCTTATAGCCGTAAAGCTCTGAGTGGTAAAGATTCCTTTTGATTGAGTTGTTATTATTGGTAGTAAACTGATTAAATCACCAAAAAATATATTACAGATTTTGATAACTTATCATTAACTGTAACAAGTAAATTTGTATCGGAAATGCACCTTTTTAGTAGGATTGATGGGGCTGTTATGGTATCTTGAATAAAGGACAGTCTGTGTGACAATTTTTCAACTTGTCCCTTTGACACCCAGAGCATTTAGCTATCAAATAAAGCAACATAACAAATTTGTGATAGGTGAAAGGAAGGCTTTTTTTTTCTTTTTCTTTGTTCTTTTTTTGTCAACTTGGAGGAGTTAATCCAAAAAGAATTGTAAGAAAAAGACCCTTGCTATCTTCACCATACATAGGAGTATTCTTAAACAGGTCAAGTTTAGAAGAGAGTGCATAGAGAAATAATGGATCTGGACATCAATCTTTTAAAATGATTCATGCCTCCTACTCCTTGGAGGCTGTGTGTATTCCTGGGGATTTGAAAAACACTATGTTGTACTATATTAATTAGTGAGTGACCTGTCATGACTCCAACCCAACTGCACTAGTTGGGCTAGTGGACCCTGGGGAAAAAAAAAGCCACTTGGTACATAAAAACCATCTGCTAAAACTTTTTCACACGTGATCTTGTTTAATCATTGGAACAACTCTGCAAAGTAGGATATGCTTGGTATATGACCGTGTGAGGTATATAGAGAGAAAGTTATTTGTCTGGATCATAGAAATTATAAGTGGCTGAGCCAGATTTTGAACTCATTCTGTCTTCTCCTTTTTCCTTAATTCTTTTTTATTTATTTAAATATTTTATTTTTAAGTAATCTCCACACCCAACGTGGGGCTTGAGCTTACAACCCTAAGATCAAGAGTTGCATACTCTACTGACTGAGCCAGCCAGGCCCCCCTTTCCTTAATTCTTTTTTTTTTAACTTCATTTATTTATTTTGAGAGAGAGAGAGAGAGAGACAGAGACAGACAGGGAGAGAGAGGGAGGAGGAGGCACAGAGAGAGAGAGGGAGAGAGAATCCCAAGCATAGAAAGGGGGACAGAGAGAATCCCATGCTGTCTGTATGGAGCCTGATGCAGGGCTCTATTCCATGACCTTGGGATCATGACCTGTGCCCAGAGTTGGTCGCTTAACCTATTGAGCTACCCAGGTTCCCCACTCTTAATTCTTTATTAAGTTGGCATCAACTAGAAGCAATGTCATTCAGTTCAAATAATTCTTGGCTGATTTTTTTAACTCACAGAACAACTGAAATGTGTTTGTAATTAGTGATCTATAAGAAGGAACTTTTTTTTTTAATACAGAAGTCATCTTGTATCTACCATCTGGCCATGGGGCACTCCCTGAATAATAGCAGTACAAAGAGGGAGAAAGTTGCACCCCGATTTTGAAAGGGTATAGATCTGGGGACCCCTAGCTCAGACTTTTTAAAATTATAAGGTTGTGATTAGATTTTACACAGGAGAGATAATTATCTATGGTTGGGGCAGCCATTGAGTGTAAACATTTTCTTTCTTTAAAGTGAGATTATTGTAAAACCAAATCGTTAAACTGTAGAATAGTTTAATTTCTCACACGGTCAAGAATTCAGGTTTTAAGAAATATAAGACTGTATAATCTATTCATGAGTTATAAGGCAATGTTAGGTTAGCCATAATTCTATAAATAGAGCAATAAAAGCACAGACCAACACCTTTCAGTTACCCTGTAAGTAACTTCATGGTCAGATTTATCTGGTATACTGAGCAGAAAGCCATTTTCTATCACATAATGAAAATATTTGGAAAACCGCTAGAGCAATGAGAGTTATAGAACTCTTAAAACTGTAATTGTCTCATTCCATTATTAGAGTGGAAGGTATTTGGAAATGTTTTAGCATCCAAGTAAATGGCAGTGTACCATTTTGAGATTACTGATTGATTGCCCCACCCCTTTTCTTTTTTTTTTTTTATGAAATTTATTGACAAATTGGTTTCCATACAACACCCAGTGCTCATCCCAAAAGGTGCCCTCCTCAATACCCATCACTCCACCCCTTTTCTTTAAAGACTGAAGTATGATAAAAGAGAACAAAAAACGGAAGTCAAAAGGTAAAAGGAAAACTTTGAAAGGAGGACTTTTGAGATTTGTATTCCGTTAGATTGGTATTCCAGTACTTTCATGGTTCCTTCCCAAAAAAGTCTTATGTGAACATTATAAAGGATATAGACACCTAAACAAACAAAGTGAGGCCCTTGCCTGGTAGCAAAAAGCTTAAATTACAGAAAACTTTTTAATTTTTTAAAGCCTCCTTTTTTAGACATTACTGGCATTTCTTCCTCTTCTCTTAAGCTTTTTACCTCTTAGATGATTTCACTGCTTGTCAGAGGCTTTGCTACAAAGCAGACAGGCTTAAAACAATGAGGAGATGAAACCGACTTTACTACTTTTTAGCACATTCTAGGGTCAGGATCAAGGAAAGACAGCATGAGGGTTAAGGATTATGAGTAGATTTCAATTATCTGAATTATCTGAATGCCTCTTATCCAGACAATGCAAATTTAATTATGGCTTACTTCATTATTCATCAATAAGTTTGTGGAAAAGCCTAGGAAAAAGGTGAGGCATATTCATGAGCCAAGAACTCAGTTGAACACACACACACATGCACGCACACACATGAAGAAATATAGCAGCTCAGCATCAGCTTTTATTCGGGAAAAACCGACTTAGAGAAGTTACCTTGAAAGAAGGATAAACACTGGTGGACAGATTGGTCCATCTTGGGACCAGCATTACAAGATAAGTGAACACTTGTTTCTTTGAATCCAAGAGCTGTGCTGCAACCTGACAAATCCTAGGCACAGTGTATCAAACAGCCACCACAGATTCCTTAGAGATCTCACAAATGACATTTCTTTATGTGCAACTTGATAAGTGTAATTCCCCATCTCCAACTTTTCCTGGATTGCTTCATATCTAATCTAATTCTTTTTTCAAGAATTGTTTTATGCCTCTTAATGTATTGTTGGGAATTTGCTTTTAGGCTCTTGGGTAACAGGGGGAAAATGAATTACAATCTAGTGGAATCTTGACAATATAACCATTACATTGTGAATGCTACAGCCAACAAGGAAAGTAAAGATGAAGAGAACAGTGTTTGATTCTGGTAAATTGTTTCCTTCACAGTTTTGCTTTTGTAGAATAAATACAGTACATGAAATAGCCATCTAAGGATAATCTATTTAGTTGCTGTACTCAGTGGAAAGCAGGAATAATTAATTCAGTTTTGGAAGAACTTGATCTCTCTGTGAGCTTCATTTGCAAGAAGAAACAATTATTGTTATTTTGCAATTATTTGATAATTTAACAAAATGAATTGTATCCCTGTCATTAGGAAAAAACACACAACTCTTACAGGGAGAAAATGGCTGCTTTCTCATTTCTAGGATCAGAGAAACTACTGGCAAAAAAAAAATCAATTTCAGCTTTTGAAACAATGACTTTTTATGGTTGTTAAGCCTCAGTTATGTGCATAATATCTAGAAGAATGTGTAGGTGCAGCGCAATGAAAAGAAAATAATCTGGCTATGAATACACAGTCCAATGAATATTACAAAATGTTCCATCATTTGCCCTATCAAGTCACTTTGTGGTTCTTATACGGTGAACCTTGGATAGGCATCTGAAGCCCATTTGCTTTCTGGTGTCCTTCCTTCTCCTTGCTCTCCCTAGTATTGCATTTGATCTTCTCTGGTCCTCTGCCCTTACCCCTAAGTCCTAACTCTATCTAGTTGAAGGTTGTGAGCATTATTCACATGCTGGGATGGCTGCAGTAGATTTTTTTTTTTTAGGTTTATTTATTTACTTATTTTGAGAGAGAGAGTGAGAGAGAGAGCATGTGTGAGCAAGTGTGTTGGGAAAGGGCAGAGAGAGAGGGAGAGAGAGAGAATCCCAATCAGGCTCTACACTGTCAACCCCCCAACATGGGGCTCAAACCATGAACCACAAGATCATGACCTGAGCTGAAATCAAGAGTTGGACTCAACCAACTGAGCCACCCAGGCACCACTGCAGTATATTCTTTTATTCCTTGCAGAGGGACATGTAAGTCTTTCCAGTTATCCAAGAGAAGTAACTGTAAAGCATTTAAAGAGCTTTCTTACTAATAGTGACCACCTCTCACAGCCTATATCTAGGTTAACACATAATACTGTCTACTGATTTATCAGTGGTGGGAAAGTCAAAGGAGGAAAATGGACAGAAGAATGAAAATCTCATCTTGCCATATACACAAACTAACATTTTGAGCATTTATTTAGCACCATATTATAAACTTGACTCTATTTTAAAATGCCATTTAAAATTATATACACATTTAAGGAAAGAACCTATAAATAGTATATAAAGTAATAAAAGTTTAAGATGAATAGGGAGCTAAAAATAGTGTCATTAGAGTTCAATTTTAATAAAAATCCATTCAAAAAGTGTGATTAACTTAAAGATCACATATCTGTTCCAATGTATTACTGTTCCAGTAATAATAATGATAGTTAATATTATTGACTAGTATTTTATGTGCCTGGTACTGTTTTAAATACCTTATAGGTATTGCCTTATTTTAAAATGGCAAATGGCATAAATGCTTATTATCCTAAGATACTGGATCTGGGAGGCTTTAAATTTTTCTGATGGTTTCTGATATTAGAACGTGATTTCTGGAGCTCAGGGGACAGAAGATCAGTTTTTGAAACTCCTGTGTCTATCATTCTTAGTAACAAATTTCTTCAGAGACCGAAGTCCCGAGAAATCCTGGTGCTGGTCTTCAGTTGCTCACACTCATCTTTTAAATTCTTGAAAACATTGTTATTCTAGAGATGAAGGAAAAAAGAAAACTTTCATGTAATTATGCCGACTGTTAAGCAGCTGTAAGTAAATAATTAACATGCTTGTAGTTCAGTAACTGCATGGCCTGTAGAGGAATGTGGTAGGATCCACCCTGGAATTAATGTTATTTATACTCATATTACTAGATCTTTGGATTTGTGGTCATGGACTGCATCTCCTTTCCTGTAAGCAATTATAGGGACACTTGTGTCCCTTGAATTTAAACTGAACACATTGTTCTTGTATCTGGGATCTGCCTAATCCTTCTAATAATATGGAAACTGCTTCTGAGCTGCCTAAAGATCTTTTCAATACCAAGAATTTAACTTAAAAACTCCATCATGTAAAAAGAAGGAATGCTGGAATGATATTCTTTTCGAATATAAAAACAAAGAATATTCATATATTAAATTCCAACATGGCATATCCTTTGCCTTGGATTTGAGGGATTATCTAGAGGTACGGTAAAATGGCCAGAGTGCATCTTTGTCAAATCCTTCATACGTTAGACAAAATGACCAAAATGGGTGTAGTGTGCCTCTCGTGGAAGGGAATATGGGTTTAGAATTAAATTTAAAGGAATGGAGATTTATTTTCTGTTCCTGAAAATCTCTAAAGTTTTTCTCAGGGGGATAACTATAAATTAAGTATTTTGATGTGTAAATCTTTTTTTCTTTTGTGAGAGGTAACTCATCAGTTTCCAGGACCACTTGTTTGAAATGTGTACTCATGCTGTCATTTGCTTTCATCCTTTCCGAAAGAAAAAGAGGCAAATTGAAAAATAAGCAATGAAATTAACAATCATCTTTTCTTCCCATCCTTGGTTTATTGAATCATGTTGTATTGATAGGATGCTTCTAGTTGCATTGTAAATTTAAACTTGCTTAAACCATAAAAAAGATTTAGTGAGTCATCCTACCCTTCTTCTCCCTAGCTGAATCTCTGTTTCTGTGAGAATGCCTTGTATACTGATTAACTTCAAAATGTAGGTTATGAAAACCAATCACAATGCAAGGGAAATGGATTTTGCTAATTGGTTTATCTCAGTCTTAGACCAGCTCAGGAGCTGGGAGTAGCATCACTTTTACCGAAAACATCCCACGTCAAAAACATCCTGCTCCACAATGGAGGTGAAGTAGATTGGGGTAGAATCATAAGGTCCAGTGCGTCTGCATTTTTATTGTTGGAAGTTCCTTACTGATTGATTTTTCTCTTCTATGGCCTCATATTTTTGAATCAAAAAAAATCTGAATAAATATTACTGAAAGATTAGGAAGTCTAAATAGAAAAGAGAACAAGCTATCTCCTTTTACTAGGGACAATTCTCTTTGGATCTCTGTTTCTGCCTGTGTCTTATGACCAGAGGCACTGATTACCTTTGTTCTACACTACCTTTTCAAACAGGTTTATATGGCAGACAGCATTTAAATGTAAAAGATAGTGTCTCCTTTATTGGCAAAAGTCAGGCAGGCTTACTGTCCATTATAAAAGTTTGGGGTTCCATAAGCTTGGGGTTCCCCTCCTGTAACAGCCCACTGTGTGTTTAGTCATCACCTGGCCCTCTTTACATTGCTCTGAGGAATTGAGGCTTGGGGAGCTGGCACAAATGCTGATGCTCTGGCTACTTCTAATCAATGGTTCTTTGTCTCTGACCCAGGAGCCTCCTGTCTTCTCCTAGGATCTATGAACCTGTGGCAGGCTAACTTGTTTAAGTGCCAGTAGGGTAAATTTCAGACACTTCACAGTTCTTTTTTTTTTTTTATTCTTTCTTTTTAAAAAATATTTATTTTTGGGAGAGTGCAAGTGGGGAGGGACAGAGAGAGGGGGAAAGAGGATCTGAAGCAGGCTCTGCACTGACAGACTGAAAGCAGCTAGCATGAAGTGGGACTTGAACTCATGAACTGCCAGATCATGATGCGAGCCAAAGTCAGAGGCTCAACCAACCGAGCCGCCCAGGTACGCCAGATTGTTCACAGTTCTTGACAGTCAAATATGATTAATATGTGACACATAGACAAATATCCCACCTTTAAAGTTTCTTGCAACAGGTAAATATACCTTTTGTCCTCTGCCAGGACTGTTACTCGATAGCTTTGGAATGATCATGGTTGCTGATTTTCCTGGATGGCCAAGCGCAATTCCAGGAGACTACTGCACCAGAAAAATCACTCTCTACCCTTGCAGAATGAATTTCAAATCCAAGGCTCCTTCTATTTAGTCTACACCACACTTATTCTATCATTTAATTCTTTGCCTTCAAGAATTAGGCAAAAGAAAAATTTTTTGCAGACAATTTTATCCCACATCTAGACTCTCTTCCCCAGCAGAGCCGTAGCAGGACTCCAGGCTTGCTCTAGGTAGTACTTTATGTTTTAGCAATGGAAGCACTTTGGAGCCTCCTTTGTGTTTCAGCAGTACTTGCCTTGGTTTGTCTGTTCACAGTGTTTGGCATAATTTGTTCAGTCTATTTTAGAAGCAACTGGCCTGGGGTTTGATTTGCACCTGTATTCAACTATGTAAGCTTATTTATAGTTTTAATGATTGATCTTCCATTTCTGCATTTAATATTCTAATACTAAACAAATTGGTTTGTGTAGTTAAAATTACTGTGATTATTCTTTCTCAATTAATAAAGGTCAATTAGATTTTGCCTGCTTACGCTGTGATTGTCTTTTACATAGAACAAAAGCGAGGCAGTTTCTCTTTGGGTTCTTCGATACTGCCTTCTGGGCTCTCTCTCGGTTTCACTTCTGTTTCTCTTCAGAGCAAACTTCCTTTGGGGTTCCTAGTGACTTCCTGCTAACTCAGTTTTCTCCCTTTAAAAATCACGTTGTAGAGATCTAAACAAGTGTAAGTTTTGAATAATATTTAGTATTACCATATTATGTCTCCCTTCACACCCTGCTCCCCACCTACTAGCCATAAGCCTGAATTTTTAGTGATAGAATCTTAAATTATAGATATCAGAAAACCGAGGGAGGAGCCTTCAGGGGCTGGGGGAATATTCTTGGTATCCAGAAGCCACACCACGTAACCTCTACTTTTAATTCCTAAACATAATACTGGTGAAATAAAAGTCTCCTAAGTAGATGCAAATAGTCACAAATATAGATAGGAGAAAGTCTGGCTTTAAATGCTTCCAGAGTACTACAGGAACTAAGGGCTATTTTACTTCTCATTTTAAGTGCTTTATAGGTCACTGAAAACCTCTCCTACCAATTAACTGAGTAACCTTTCTGTAATAAGATCTCACCTTGTCTCAATTTTTCCTTCCATAAAATGAAAATACTACTACCTGCTGCTATTTATAGGATAATCAAGATAAAAAACCTTTGGGTAGGAGTAAAGTATAATTTTTAGCTGTGGTTCCCTTCTAGGGGAAACTAGCATTCCTTGTGTGGAAAAAGGAAATAGAGCTTTGCTTTTAGTTTGTGCTACAATAGCTTGTGGTTCCTGCGTACCAGGCAAGCTTGATACCTTCCAGTGGCTTTATAGGAAGGTGTATTCTTGCCAGGCAGGCTCTCTGACCACCCAGCAGTGGGAATACTTGTTCTTGAAGTTGAAAATTCATCATGGACCACCTGTTCTCTCATGTGTTTTAAGGGTTCAGTAGATATCGTGATGCAGATACAACAACCAGTAGGAAATGAAACCATCAGTTTCCAGGTTTGCAACCTAACTGAGGTCATCACTGGAGCGACAGCACATTATAAATAGTTAGGCCATGGGCTCTTGGCCTGACTGCTGAGATTCACAGTCCGGGTACACCATTTGTTAGCTGTGTGACCTGGGGCAAGTCACTGAACCACTGTGCATCCCAGTTTCACCGTTATAAGCTGAAAATGAGAGCAACTACCTTACAGAATTGTCATGAGGATCAAATGAATTAGCATATGTGAAGTCCTTAGGACAAGGTGAGCATAATATACATGTTTGTTAAATAGTAATAATTGAAAAATTAATAATTAACTATGGGAAAAGAGAGGGAAAGTTTGAATATGAACCAGATTCCTGAGGAAGTATAGTTGTAAAAGATTTTTTAAATGAAAAACATCAATATATCAACCTTTATTGATGCTTGTAATGAAACATAGCCCTGTGTTCTTTGAGTTTACAAGAAGAAAGAAAATTTATATTAGAGACATTTACTGTAGAGTACTTCTGAATGTAATAAAAACGAACATAAAGTATTTTAAACTTGTTGATAATTCTCATATTACTCTCATATCTTTTATCTGAATAAGATAATTTCCAATTTTACATGCCTATTATTGTGCCACATAGACTACAAATGCCCAGTAAATCCATAGACGTTCATGGCCACTCATGCAGAAATGAAATATTTAACTACAAAAATATCTTGTATTTGGGAAGCTATTTGCTGACATCTCTTCCTCTGATATTTGGAGAGCATGCAAAGTGATTTATGCACAGAAACTTGAAGGAAATGCTCCCATAGTGACTTACAGAATATTTTGAGAATACTGCTAATACATATTTTAAAAGTGCTCTCTACTGTGAAGTTTTTCCTTTTTTTTTTTTTTTATCATGTAGAAGCACATTGGGCAAACTAATCCTCTGGAGAAACTCCTTAGCTCATCTCATCAAAAACAATAAGAGGATATGGATGTCCATTTTTTATAAGAAAGCAGACAAAATGTGCTGTGTATTAATTATGGTTATTAATTTAACTTTTGTTAAAGGAAAGATTAATTATAATGCTTTTCTTATAGAACAGCCCTTCATTACTTTTTAACTAACACTAAACATTTGCGTAGTAGAAAATTATTGTGGTTTAATAAGAGCAGTTATTAAAGACAGCTAAGCATTTGTTTTGTATTTAAAACTAACTAGAGGTGTCTCTTTTTGTAAGAAAGCAAGACATATGGAAGTTCATACACGTAAAAGTGGTGAACCAGAGGGTGACAGCTTGTGTTCCAAGGGTTTCCCCCCCCAAAAAATGGATTTCTTTAAATACTAGCTCTCCTGTTACATGGCAGACCAATCTTCTCAACAAAGTGTAGTGGGCAAAGAAATCTAAACCTTCCATGTAAGGTGTCCCTGCTGATTAAACTGCAATTATGTGTGAAGCTATGACATAAGTCAATGGGAAATTGTTATTTACCAAAACTTAATTTGCATATTACATGTACAGAATGAGATGAAGAAAATTCATTCCACATTCCTTTAAAATCGAATTTTCAAGACAGAATGTTAGGATGTGCTGAAGAACTTACAGTTCCTGGTGGGAAAGTGATGTGTCTAAGGTTGTACCTCTGGGCACAAGTACTACTAGTGGTAGAAAGCTACATGAACTTCAGTGTCCAGATATGGGGTGGGGAGGGTTATGTGATTAGATGATGTGTTTATTTTTTTGCATGCTAAAAAAAATTGATGTTGAAATTTTGGTGAAATGATTAATAAATTACCATTTTGACAGGTTGTATGGTGAAAACAATTTCTCACCTGGCTGAGAGAAACCTCATTAGAACCCAGCAATATGATCACAGTTAACATTATTAATGGTAGCTGAACTAAACCACATAGCTGTGGGCTAGCACAGTTAAATTTTGCCTTATCAAGTGATAATTCATTCTATTCCATGTGGTTGTGAAATTTCTAATTTTTCGTTAGCTTCATTCCAAGGCTGGTGTAGAATTCCTCCAGTACTCACAAGACCACCTCAGCTCTTGAAGAGATTTTAATTGGCACACCTAAACAAGGAAAGTAGAACTATATGTCTGAAAAGGGGATATTAGACACCAGTATTATTTTATGTTTTGTGTAAGGCTTAATAAGAATCTATTCTCTTTTGAGGCACATACGCTTGTGGTCGCCATATTTTGCAACCCCAGATCAGAATACATGGTCTTAGGGGCAACTGGGTGGCTCAGTCAGGTGAGCGGCCGACTTCTGCTGAGGTCATGATCTCACAGCTCCTGAGTTCGAGCCCCGCATCGGGCTCTGTGCCGAAAGCTCAGAGCCTGGAGCCTGCTTCAGATTCTGTGCCTCCCTCCCTCTCTGCCCCCTAACCCACTCATATTCTGTCTCTGTCTCTCTCAAAAATAAATAAACATTTTAAAAAAAATTTTAAAAAGAATACATGGTCTTAAAATATGATTGTCAGCTTGTTTCCAGGCACAATAGAAACTGTGAATATCTAATTTGGATGCTAAAAATAAAATTTCTAGATAGACTCTTATCCATAATCATTTTGTTATATTCTTTCAGAGAATGGACGTATTATACATGTTAGGCCTAAAGGTAATTACTATAAGATTAATTTCATTTGCTGGTAATGTTGAATTATTAGGACAATAGTAAGTTAAAAAATTATGAAGTTTGGCTCCAGCTTTTTCCCACGATCGATACTTAATGTTTTCAGAAATTGTTTAAGACATTCTAGATTGTTTTGAGTTTGTTTCTCCACCTAGTTTTTTTAGAATGTCATTTGATTACTTTACAATTGGATCAGATTCATACTACGTTTATGAAGTAGAATAAAGAATGGAATTGCGGATTGGTAATCATTACACTGTCCAAAGTATTCCACTGAAACATGACTAAAAATGAGAAGAATGAGAAAACCTAAAACAGTAGAAATCATTTGACCATTTGCTTTTCTTCAGGACTAAGGCTAATGTTATAAGTAGGACTATACACATGGCAACTGGACTACTATTTCCTTTTTTGTAATGTTTATTTGTTTATTTACTTACTTCCTTAAAGAGTGGGGGAGAGTCAGAGAGATGAGTAAGAGAATCCCAAGCAGGCTGCATGCTCAGCACAGAACCCGAGATGGGGCTGTATGTCACGACTGTGAGATCATGACCTGAGCTGAAATCAAGGGTTGGACACTCACCCGACACAGCCACCCGCGCCCCTGGACTGCTATTTCTCAATGAAATTGATTATTATATGAATTGTTATGTATGTACTCATTGTGGTAAATTTTATTATTGTTTTTAATTATTCATTCTCCATTTCCCTTAAATATCCGCACCATTGCCATGAGATAATGCCTTCGTATCAGGGGACTCTTCTTCCCTGCCTCATTTTTATTTGTTATTTGTGTTTTGTTTTGTTTTGTTTTGTCTGAAAGCTTTTTATCTCATTGTTATTTGAGATGGCCATATGATTTGCTTTGGCCAATGAAGCGAGCAGTAGTTCTGTATGCCACAATGATTGAAGAGCCACTGTGTGTTAAGGTTCTTGCTCTCCTTTTCCTCTGTCAAAAGAACAAACAGTATGTCAGGGCACCTGGCTGGCTCAGTCGGTAGAGCATGCAACTCTTGATCTCAGGGTTGTGAGAGTTCAAGCCCCACATTGACTGTGGAGCCTACTTAAAAAAAAAAAAAAAAAAAAAGCGTACCACAGCTGGGGGTTGCTCTTTCAGTCTGGGTCCTTGAATAAGGATGGTGCATGAAAAGACAGTGGCAAAATTTGCAACCAACCCACACAGGCAAAACTTTGTGGTTATTTTGGAATGATTTATTACTGCAGCAAAACAAATTCTTAAATACATGTGGAATTTTCTTTTAAATATCATTGGAGCCAGTCTCCAAGATAGTCCCTACTGATAATGATTCTTGTCTCCTGGGGTTTATTCCGTGTGTACCCCCTTCCACAATTTAATAGGGTTGATCTGTGTAACCTATGGGATATTGCAAAAAAAAAAAAAAAGAATGTGACTATGTCATAGAAAATATTACCATGTACATTTTGCTCATTCTTGGTTCACTCATTATGGTGGAAGCCAGCTGCCATGTCATGAGGACACTCAAGCAGCCCTATGTGAAAATGGACAGAGGCCCCCTGACAGTAGTCAGCACCTGCTTGCCAGTCATGGAGATGAGTCATCTTGGAAGCCCAACCTCCAGCCCAGGCCGACATCTTGACTGCAGTCCTATGAGAGACTCTGAGCCAGAACCACCCAGCTGTATTGCTCCTAACCCACAGAATTTCTGATGCACAGAAACTGTGGCATAACGAATGCTTATTTTTTTCTTCAATCACTAAAGTTTTCATGTAATTTGTTACACGACAGTAAATAATAAAAATAATGTCTCAGGAGACTTCCCGTTCTGGGTGCATGGCAGTGCTTTCCAGCAGATCAGTGCTTCAGCCAAGAACAAGCCTACCATCATACAGAAGACATCTCTCTAAAGGCAGAACCGAAGAACCGCTCAGGCAAAAGACTAGAAATGCCAGGATTCTAAAGAGAAGGGGAAAATGAATTTGCACTATTCAGCCAACCTTTCCCTAGAAGAATTAGCTGATCCTGGGCACAGAGCAAAGGTGTGAGAACCTAGTCTTCTTTGAGCAGAGAAGGCAAGAAAACTGGGGAAGCTTTTGGTGGTGTTGCAGTAGTAGAAAGGCTTAAGAGTCATAGATCCTAGAGACCAGGGACGAAAGAGAACTGAGCCTGACACATAGCCATTTTTCTCTCAAGGCATTTGTCAGCATTTAAAGTTGTGTAGGGCAACAGGCTAAGTGGCCATACAGAAATTTTCTATAAAGCAGAGTGGAGTTGTTGGCAGTCTGTGAGGTGCAGGTGACAAAGGTTAAGGGCCAATACCTGTAAGGAAAGGAGCTCTGGTAGACCACTAGGCTCTCCATTGGAATTCCTGGAAGACTGTGCCTAAAGAATTGAAGCAAACCCAAGATTGAGGGCATGCTACCAAAACTTCCACACAGACTCAACTCTGTTCAGCAACTAAATGGATTAAGGTGATAGATAAAGCCTCTATTTTATCTTCCTAGCTGAGAAAGACAAAAACATCAAGAGCCTCTGCCATTTTGTGTGAAAGTGGTATTCAACTTAAAAAATTACCATGCATATTAAAAAATCCAAGAGAAAAGGCATACAATAAAAGGAGAGTCCAAATGATCCAAATATTTGAATTAGACAAGAGAGTGGCAGCAGGAGAGAGCTCTGTGGAGGGAACTGGCCTAAGGACTTTAAAAGGATTTTTCTTCTCTCCGGCTCTGTAAAACTCCTCTGTCGCCACCCTGTGCAAAGTGTGTCCCCTCCTCCAGGCCGATGACCACAGCACTCAGTTTGATTTTCCTCAGAGCACTAACCACCATTTGAAATCCTTAAATTTATACATTTGTTTACTTGATTTTTGTTTGTGTCCACAATTAATATGTAAGTGCCATTTTCTCATACCTAGGGATCAAGGTATGATACTAGTTAAAAACACAGATTCCCTTGGGTGCCTGCATGGCTCAGTCAATTGAGTGTCTGACTCTGGATTTTAGCTCAGGTCGTGATCCCAGGGTGGTGAGATCAAGCCTTGTGTCAGGCTCTGCCATGAGTGTGGAGCCTGCTTAAGAGTCTCTCTCTCCCTCTCTCTCCCTCTCTCTCTCCCTCTGCCACTTTTGCGTGCCCTCTCTCTCTCTCTCAAAAAATAAAAATAATTAAAAAAAATTAAAGCACAATATATATTCCAAGTCCCCAGTCCAGTCCTAATGGCTCTGCAACCTAAGCATCTATATTTTGGACAATCATTCCAAATGAAACTTATGCAAATATAAATTTAATAACCACTATCAAATGGTGGCTTTTCTTATTTTAAGGCATCTATTTTTCAAATTTGTTTTTTCTATGATTTAGATTTTATGTGAGCTAGGTAAAAAGGTTTAATCAAGTAATAACATGATTAAGGTAGATTAACAGAAAAATTCAGAAGTTCAAATTGAGATGAATCATAAAATAGTGGGCCATTCAGCTTTCTTCCCAGAGCTTTAAAATGCTATGAATTAGATCACAATAAAAATAGATTATTTACATACTGCTGCCTTCTGATAAATGCAGGATACTTATTAATTCTTTTATAGGACATTTTCATAACATATTCGAGTTTTATTTTGGGATGACAGATAAAAGGGTGTTAGAAGTACATACTGGTGGATCTAATTCTCAAATAAGCCACTGATACTGTAAAACAGAAGTTTCACATGCCCTTTTCCTTTTTGGAGAGGTTTTTTTTCTCTTTTTTTATGTTTTTGCTAAAGTCAATTTTCTGAGAAATAACTATGTGCTAAGTATTGGTAAACTCCAGTGAATAAAGCGAGACTCATAACTGTTCCCAAAGAGTTTACATTCTAATGCAGGGACAGACAATAATCAATAAAATCACAAATAAATACAGTTATAAGTTGACTTCATTTATAGTGAATTGTCTAATTTTTTTTATGAACTTCATCTGACAAAAGTGAATCCAAAATAATCAGGGCTTTCCATTACCACAGAAATTACTACAGGGATTGTCAGCTCCATATTTTGTTTTGACTTGGTTTAATATTTATCTCCTAAAAGTGTCATGTTTCTCTCTCTGTCACATAATTTATCTGTAAGAACATCTGTTGTGTGTGTGTGTAACGTCTCTGAAAAGATTAATTTGACAAAAGGCTTTGAAAATAGCTAAAAACAGCAATGAGCCTGTAGGGCATGATCAGCCAGTGATGTGGTTAGAAATGGTCACACTATTCCTCAAGGGTCTTACGGGTTGAACATGTTACCCTGTTGGAGACTGAAGTAAGAGTCTTATTTTTTGTTCTGGGTATTTCCGGATTCTATTAGCTTTTCCAAATGGGGAATTTCACCAGTCAATTTAAAGCAGGTCTTCTGAAAATAAGGTGACAGGATCCTCTCATGGGTGAAGGGGTCACTGTTTGTGTCTGAACAACTGCAAAACATAGTTAAGAGAAAGCTTACAGCCTTCTGTGAACTTGAGCAACCAGCCTATGGAATTTCAACCCTAGCAAAGGTATGAACTTATTTAAATTCTGTAGAAGCAATGACTTGTATTTTTAAAAATATGCATCCTGTTTGTTTATCAAATGTGAAAATTAGGAGACTCGGCCTTGTTTATATCTTAATTCCCTTCCCTAAGAATAAACATACTAACTGGAGGAGGCAGGTACACCTGAATGATGACGGGTGTGCGTAAGCACGCTAGGGTGATGATCCGTCTCTGAACCAATCACCTGGTGGCCATCTGACCCCATTTCACATCCACCCACACTGTTTGTACCAAGAAACACACCCCTTCACTTACCCTGCTCAGCACACACATCCTAAATGTTAAGTTATGGATATTTAGGAAAAGCACTAGGAGGGTACATGATATTTCTGTGTCAGCTAAGACAAAAGATTTGACACATCCCGTCAGATGGCATTGACTCGAGTGTTCTGGGCTGCCTCAGATAATGTGATGTGAAGGCAACAGTAAAAGCGAGGTGGGGGAGAAGTCGAGTTTTACAAATCCACAATTAAAAAAGAATTTGAACCTGTCAAAACACCTTTCCAACTTTCTCATAGCCTGCTCCCTAAGTTTTGACCGCAGAGGAAAATCAGCTGGAGAGATACGTTCCACTGTCTGTTGTTTGTAGTGGGTGCGGGTAATCAGGATCTGGCCATTTGTATCTCTCCCTATTATGTACAGTGCAGCATTTGTATAATTTATTTCTTCATACATATTTCATTATTATTAATCATCATAAATAAGTAAGTTGCATCTTTTAATGACATAGGGGTTGAAGAAATAGACTGTGTCAGTGTGTGACAGTGCTGCACAGTCATCATTAGGGGGATTTATTATTTTGGAAAAAAGCAAGTTGAAAGACTCAGCTCAGTAGTCAAAAGTGCAATTTAAGGTTTATTGTGCAAAAACGGAAAGTGGAAACAGTTCTTCTGAAACTGTTTAACATACATGTAATTCAAACAACCTTCTTTACAAGGCCTTCAGTGCATTCATGCTGGTACAACAAAGTTCTCGGCCCAAGTTATTCCTTTCAAGCTTCATAGTTTAAGCGCAACATGAACACCTTGGCCATAGAAACCCACTGAAGCAGCAAACACTGAGCTCAGTATCTCCCCTTGCAATAGCAGGATTCCGGGAAGCCTCCTTTTGCTCCCTTCAGAGGCAATTAATGGTTTTGAATACACCTGGAGATTATTAATTCTAGGAGCAACCTCCAAGCTGCAGGTCACATTTCACTTTGGTCTGGTAAGAAACCAACTAAAAGGGGGATTTAAAAACGGAGGCAGTTTTTACTCTAATATTTTTGCCTGCAAACTGTTCTAGCTTCCTTTGGCAAAGAAATAAAAATTTCCAGTCTAGGGAACTTCAATGTATCACATGAATATTACATTTTTACCTCAATTTAGCCATTTCAAAAAAAAAAAAAAAAAAAAAAAAAAGGAGAGAGAGAGAGAGCTCAAAGAAGAGCCCGTGCCAGGCAGGGTGGTTTGGTTCTCCGGAGCTTACCTGGAGTGATGGCCACGGTGGAAAGAGGGCCAGTGCACATCAAGGCACGCACTCTTTTCAAGGCTGCTCTATGATCACTGACTCGTAATCCCACACGCTCAGCATGGTCTCAGGTACTTTTGATTTCTGGTTTGGGTCATAATTGAAGAATGGACAGAATATATCATCAGTTTTGTAAGGTGACTTCAAACTCTTTAAAAAAATGGCCCTCTCACTTAAAATTTAAATACATATTTCTTGCTGCACTGTATAATAGGGTTTACTCTAAATCAATGCTCTCAACCCTGGCTGCACATTAAAATCCCTAAGGGAGGTTTTAAAACAGTTGGGAATGTCCAGTCACGCCCAGTATCTGATTTTAATTGATCTGAGGTGAGGCTTAGAAAAATTTTGAAAGCTTTTCAGATGAGTCTAATATGCAGCCGGGGTTGAGAACAACTAAATACTCAGAGAAATATGGAAATTATCATGATTATTTTTCTAAGTATATGTCATGTTTTACTTTATGAGACTGAGGAAGGGCATTCACTGATATATTGCAACATCTTGAATCTCAGTTTGGAAAGTTTTGAGAGAGTGATTTTTTTTTTTTGCATATTTTTCCCTTATTCTCTCCCTTTCTTAGTGTTTTGTTTTCTTTTTCCCTGTCTCTCCAACACACACACACACACACACACACACACACACACACACACATACACAGGCATACACAAACTTTTCTGGTGTCATAATGTACCTTTTGTTTTTCCCCTGAGAATATATTATCTATGAAAGTGCCTTATACTTCTCTTGGGATTACCAAAAATTTTATTCTTTTCTCTTGAGATAACCAAAAATTTGTAGATTAATTACATCATGTAATTAATTGTAATCTAATGTAGATTAATTGTATCATGTAATTAATCAAGAGACAGGGAAAAATTTCCTATCTTATGACAAAAGTAGTTGGAGATTGACATTTTTAAAAAACAGTACCACACACGATAAAGATATTCCTGTCTAGAGGGAAGTAAGGAATTGAGGTAAATATCAAAACAATACAAAAATATTTATTTACCTAAATAATGATACAGGGTTATACTGAACATGGGTACTTTTATTTTGGTAAATTACTGTATTTTTCAGCAAATTAAATGACCAAAAGTGATATTGATAGCCAAAGCAAAGTGAAGGGTGAGATAATGTCTGGTTCATACGGAAGGAGAAAAAATTAGCCTAGAATTGGAGAGAAGGAAAATCCCTTGGAAGTCAAGTCGACGTGCTTGCATCTTACAAATAAGGAAACAACCTATGAGAATTAACAGTTTTTCTCTTGTCATTGCTTTGAAGCGCTTCTATTAAGAGCAAAGGCAGCGGGCTTCTCTAACAGACAAAAGTAAAACTTAAAAGTTAGAGTTTACAATTAAGTGATTTAGTCTATTCCGACTCCAAATTAAAGGCTATCCAAATGGCTCTGTTACTAAATTGTATACCTATGATAGGTTTTATACTGAATAAGGAAAAAGTGAATATAGATATTTGAGGATGTTAATACCAACAAAATTAGAAGTATTTGAAAATTTTACAGCCCGTGATGTATGAGTGTTACCATGTAATTATCTGGAGCTCTGCACCTTGAAATAGAGTGAAGGTAAGTGCCTGTGATTAGGCCCCATTATACCTACTAAACCTATTACGACAGATCTGATCACAAAATGGGTTTATAGTAATGAATACTTTTATCAAAAAATGCATACTAAAAGTAAATATTTGATTTAAAAACTATAATGGTAAAATACATTTAATCATATATATGTTAAATAAATAGATTCTATCCTCTCACAAATACTAAAATAAAAGCAAGCGATGTTTGATATACGATCATATGCTGATTTTTTTCCCCTTTCATTAATACTAAATGCTCAAGAGTATGGTACTATATTTCATCCTCTAATTGAACGTTTTAATGTCCAAATGACAGAAACTTCAAATATATTGTTACCATAGTGAACATTATTTAAAATATTTTAAACACCATGCATATCCAGGCAGAGGCTTTTATTCAACACCATGAATAAAAGATACATTCATATTTGCCAGTGAGATTTGGGCAAAGAAGATTAAAACTGCTAAAAGACATTGTTTATTGGTGCTCCAGAATATAACCAGAAATACTTAAAAGACCCTAATCAAATGGTCTTCATCTTGGAGGGCCAAATAAGATGTCAAAATAAGGTTGAAAGTTTCCCCCATTCTCCCAAGCCAAAAATACTGAAATACCCTGGGAAATTCTGGGCTTAATTGGTGTGTGGCACTTAGTCATGAATTATTTACATGGGTCCTTGTAATAACCTAGGTGTGGACACAGCACCAGAGCCTTCTGAGAGTCCTTCAGATTGAGGTAGAAATGGCTCAGCAGTCTTGGTTCATTTGGTTTGCAATAGAACCTTGAGCCCACTCTGGTAGAATCCCAACAGCCCACGGGAGGGCTGGAATGAGCCAGGCTTCCGGCAGGAATTGCATCAGAGTCACCAAGAGACAGGGCTTTGGGATTCTACAGATCTGATGCCTAGTTTGCACCCTAGTTTCCTTACTACTAGGCTTTAAGATATTGGCTAAATAACTTAATCTTCCTACAACTTGGTTTTTTAGTCTATTAAAGAATAACAGTGACATCCATTTTACAAGGTTATTGTTAGGAAGAAATGAGATCATCCAAGTAAAGGGCTTTCGCGCAGTGTCAGGCTCATAGTAAATGCACAACAATTTTACTCTGTCAACAAAGGCTTCTATGAGTCAGTGGGGTAGGCTACATAATCTTTGGGCTCCGGTGGAAAATAAAATTGTGGGCTCCCTTGTGCAAGCAGTAGGAAAAATTGCCATTAAATATAAAGTCTTTTCTTTCTTTAGTGATCTCTTTTTTGATGCATCATGGCTTTTTCTTTTTGTTTTTGCAATTTATTGTTCTAAGTAAGAAAAAAATTCAAATTTTAAATTTTTTGCATCCATTTTTTTATATTGTGAAATGAGTTTAGCATCTGGATTCACTAAAATTACACCATTCATATTTCACAGCTCACGCATGTGTATGCGCGTTCTGTTCTTACTGAAAGTAGATGTTGTACAAAACTAACACAATGTTTTTTACTTCATTTCTTTTTTTTTTTTAATTTTTTTTCAACGTTTATTTATTTTTGGGACAGAGAGAGACAGAGCATGAACGGGGGAGGGGCAGAGAGAGAGGGAGACACAGAATCGGAAACAGGCTCCAGGCTCTGAGCCATCGGCCCAGAGCCTGACGCGGGGCTCGAACTCACGGACCGCGAGATCGTGACCTGGCTGAAGTCGGACGCTTAACCGACTGCACCACCCAGGCGCCCCCTTTACTTCATTTCTTAATATGTGCACTTCTACCAATACTCTCCACCTTTGTCCTGAGGAAGGAAGGACCGAATGGAAAAAGAACTATGGATTTCCCTTTTTTTCCCTATACTTATATGCATCATTTTCTGTATAACTGATAGGCTAGGAAAATAACATGAGTAAGAAAGAACATAATAGGGTTCCTTGGTAATTCTTACCTCACAGAACACCGTCGTTCTTTGTGGTTTTGAGGCAAGTTCTGGCTTGAATGGAAAGCGTGGCCTCTTAGGGCTCTCAGCTTCCCACTTAGTCATGGCTGTAACACACTTACCTTGTAATAACTTTAAGTCGTATTGAACATCCACACATTTAGGTCCATCAGAATTCTGTGCTCATGGGGCATCACAAACACAACATGACAAGGGGCAGCAAAGAAAAGAGAACATATATATGGAGTGTGTTTCCTCTGCTCATGTACACACCATTGTCCCATTGCCTTTCAGTTAGAAAGCACAAACTCAAAGAGAAAATTATGAATTTCTAGTTGGTGACAGTGGAGTGTTAAACCAGAAAGGAGGCCAAGTGCAGTTGCACAGGTTTTGCACCATGAAGCCAGCCAGCCCTGTGGATCAGGCATGGTTTTACATGCTAAGATTCTGGGCTGAACACTACAGGCCATGCTGTTGCCTCAGCAGACTTATAAGGAAATGAAGAGATAAGTAAAGAAAATTCAGAGAGTGACAAGTATAATTAAGGAAGTAAAATAGGAAAATGTTGGTTGTCTTGCAGATCAGTAATCAGATGGGCATTTTAGATAGGGTGATTAATAAAGGCTTCTGGGGAGCTGACGGTTGAGAGAGATCTGCATGAGAAAAGGTGCTAGACATAGAAAGATCTGGGGAGTAAAGTTCCTAGTAGAAACAACAAGCACTGTGTTTGTTTTTTTTTTTTTTTAATTTTTTTTTCAACGTTTTTATTTATTTTTGGGACAGAGAGAGACAGAGCATGAACGGGGGAGGGGCAGAGAGAGAGGGAGACACAGAATCGGAAACAGGCTCCAGGCTCCAAACCATCAGCCCAGAGCCTGACGCGGGACTCGAACTCACGGACCGCGAGATCGTGACCTGGCTGAAGTCGGCCGCTTAACCGACTGCGCCACCCAGGCGCCCCAAGCACTGTGTTTTTAAGGGGAGAACAAAGTTGCTACTCAAGGTGCTAAGTGCAGCCTGCCAGTATCTGGAATGAGCCCCAGTCCTCTGGCACTCTGTGGCTCAAATTGTGCTTCCAGGACCAGCACCATCAGCATCACCTTGGAAACTATTTGCAAATGCAGGAATTTTGTCACCTTCCCTAGACCTACGGAACAGAAGTCTCCATTTTTATTATATTTAATTTTAAAAATTTTTAAGTATTTATTTTTGAGAGAGAGAGAGAAAGAGAGACAGAGCATGAGCGGGGGACGGGCAGAGAGAGGGAGACACAGAATCTGAAACAGGCTCCAAAATATGAGCTGTCAGCACAGAGCCCGATGTGGGGCTCGAACCCACAAACTCTGGGATCATGACCTGAGCTGAAGCCAGACGCTTCACTGACTGAGCCACCCAGGTTCCCCCTAAAGTCTCCATTTTTAGCAAGATCCCCAAGTGTTATATATGCACACTGAAGTTTGAGAGGTGTTGAGTTAGAGGATCAGTGTGGCTGAAATCTAATGAATCACTGAAACAACCTGAGAAAGTCCAGGCTAGATCTCACAGGCTTTATCAACCGGAAAAAAAGGAGTTTAGGCTTTGTTCTAAGTGTGACGGAAACTGTGGGAGACCTTGAAAGAGGAGTGCAGTTGGGGACAATGAGGGTTTTCGAGGTTGAGAGCCACTAGAAAAAATAAAGAGGTACTAAACAAGATGTGGGAACAATTTACCACTTTCCAGTTGCCCTGGTGTTTCTCACTGGTGGCAAAGTCATGGAATAGCCATGTAGCTCACCAAACGGTCTTGGTCCCACGCGCAGACCTCCAACAAAACAGCACGTTGTGCCACTGTGTTGTATTGTTCCACATTTATATTTCTCCCTCTACTAGCCAAAACTTCCTCCACAGCAAAAATCAGTTTGCACCCTAATATTTATTGGAAATACAATAAATGTGCCTTGATTTGAGTCGATTGAAAAAGTGTGAGTTAGGGGCGCCTGGGTGGCGCAGTCGGTTAAGCGTCCGACTTCAGCCAGGTCACGATCTCGCGGTTCGTGAGTTCGAGCCCCGCGTCAGGCTCTGGGCTGATGGCTCGGAGCCTGGAGCCTGTTTCCGATTCTGTGTCTCCCTCTCTCTCTCTGCCCCTCCCCCATTCATGCTCTGTCTCTCTCTGTCCCAAAAATAAATAAAAAAAAAACGTTGAAAAAAAAATTTAAAAAAAAAAAAAAAAAAAGAAAAAGTGTGAGTTAAAGAAACAGATGATCTAGGCATTCTTACAGGCTGCTAATCTCTCTTCAGCTCTCCTTCATTTTCTCATACTTTGAGCACATCAATTTAAATAATGGCAAGAATAGGAAAAAATGCTGAAATGTTTGAATGTACAACTCTTTAGCTGAATAAGAATATATATATTTTTTTTTTTTAAATTTTTTTTTTCAACGTTTTTTTAAATTTATTTTTGGGACAGAGAGAGACAGAGCATGAACGGGGGAGGGGCAGAGAGAGACGGAGACACAGAATCGGAAACAGGCTCCAGGCTCTGAGCCATCAGCCCAGAGCCTGACGCGGGGCTCGAACTCACGGACCGCGAGATCGTGACCTGGCTGAAGTCGGACGCTTAACCGACTGCGCCACCCAGGCGCCCCAAGAATATATTTTTAATTTGTAACAGCTTTTTGTTTTTATTTTACTTTTTTAAGTTTATTTATTTATTTTGAGAGAGAGCAGAAGCTGGGGAGGCACAGAGAGAGGGAGAGAGAGAGAATCCCAAGCAGGCTCCACACCATCAGTGAAGAGCCCAATGTGGGGCTCAGACTCACAAACCATGAGATCATGACCTATGCTGAAACCAAGAGTCAGATACTTAACTGACTGAGCCACCCAGGCGGCCCTGTTAAAGCTTTTTAAATGAGACTCGTTATAAATCTTTGATTCTGTTTCAGCACCAAGCATTTGTTCCCTAAGATGTGTTACAAGAGCTCAGGAGGACAGTCTTGCCAGGGTGGCCCATACACAAACCATGCAAGTGACAGATCTTCCCTGTCATCCTCCTGGGCTTAGACCTATTGTCAGAACACCTTACCATCTTGTTGGGCTTCAGGCTCCTGAACTCAGAACTCATCCTTGTCTAGAAAGTTAAGGGGGCTGTACTGCTGTTACTCCCACCTCTACCCTTGAAAACCTGACCTCCCTTTGTCCTAGTGAGGCTCAGGGTTCTATCTACTATGTTCAGTTGTTTCTGCTAGTGGTTAAAAGATGTCCCCTTATAATCAAAGTTGCAACCCTGTTTACACCCCTACAAGACAATATTTAAGAAGAATTAATTACTGGGGCCCCTGGGTGGTTTAGTCAGTTGAGTATCTGACTCTAGATTTCGACTCAGGTCATGATCCCAGGGTCATGGGATCAATCCCCGATTTGGCCCTGAGTTGGAGCCTCCCAGGATTCATTCATTCTCTCTCTCTCTCTCTCTCTCTCTCTCTCTCTCTCTCTCTCTCTCTTTCTGTGTGTGTGTGTGTGTGTCTGTCTGTCTCTCTACCTGTCACTCTCCCCTGTTCATGTGCTCTCTCTCTCTAGAATAAAATTTAAAAAAATTAATTACTTTTTTTAAGGAAATATGACAATTCTTATATTTCTTTTTGCTTCATTGACATGTCAAGGCTTTCTGGCATTCCTGTTTGCCTTAACTAAAATAGGATTACAGTATTTTTTGAATTGGTAAATCATGGTTCACTTAGACAGTCTGTATCACACTGTACTGTCAGCTTTTATTAAATCTAATTTGATTTGATTGCTGCCGGCATAAAAAGAACAAAAAAATGTTGCCTATCAATTTGTTGAGTCTCATTTCTCTTGTTTGCATTAATGTAAAGTATACTAACTTTAAAGCTGAATTTAAGTTTGAATCACTCTCTAAAATACCAGGCTCCCTTTTCATCATCAACGAAAGGTTGGTTTGTCGGCATGGATTCACTCTTGAGCACATAATCATTTTAGTAACCTGTGAGTAAGTGTCAAACATTATGTGCTGGAACAGGGTGTCAACTGTGACTAGTTTAACAGATGCTTCTCTGCTCCAGACATCCATCATCTCTCTAGCTGTATATTCGCCAAAGGGCCCACAGTTTCTAGTCCTTTCTATTCCAGTCACTAGATACAGTAAACATATTTCTTGCGGAGATTTTATCAATGTCGGATTATAAACACAAAATTCCTTGGGCAGAAGATAGTCTTTCAGGTGGTTAAGAGTTTTCTTTATCTGCACATGTATAAATAGAAAAATGATTGAGACTTCTTGCCATCCAGCCATCCAAGGAGTTACCTCTGCTTTCTGATGATAATCTGACTCCTCAACATTTTATACATCAGGCTCAAGTTAGAGAATTATAATGTGAATCTATGAGTACTAAACTACCAGGAAAAAGTAACAGGCATCAGAAAATTAACCAACCTCACCTTGCTGTGTATACTGTCTGGGCAAAATCCTGATTGAATGAAAACCATTGTGTCTCATTTACTTATACAGCAACTACTCTAAGTGCTTTTAAATTTGTCTCTGCATCTGGTGTGACTCGTTAAGCGACTGGGCTTCTAATCCTTTACTGAGAAATTTTACTGCTGAGACCATTTAACCTCACGCTAGATTCTGAAATGTGTCTTTTCCTTTGGAGGGAAAAGAGGAGCAGGTACAAGATGTGCTCTGAATGGAGGCTGGCTCAAGTCCCCTGACTTGCTGCCTGGATTCCTGCCTTCATGCCTGAATCCCTGCTGTGACTGGAATTGCTTTCCCTGAACCTGGTTCTCTCTACTGGGGCTTCCCTAGCCCATTGCCCCATCAAGCCAATCCCAGTCTACACCTGCCCCATCACCTGCCCCACCGCCTAGCAAATGCTGCCGTTTCCCCTTGAGTGCTCATGTGCCCATGTGGATTTCAGATGATCTGGTTCCTAGATTTAGATCCATCTCTTTACCTGACAGTACTTACATCTCACCTATCTCTTGCAGATCTAGGCTAGTCTTTAGTCTAATATCTTCACTTCCTCACACTAAAACCACCAACCCCTGGCCTTTCTCCGATAGTCCCCTGGCCTCTATTGGACCATATGGATATGATAGGATTTTTGTGGTTAGATTCTGTTTTGGCCCGGGCTATTGCTGCTTGTGGCTGAATTATGATAGGGTTGAGAGAGTCTGAGAAGCCTGGTTGTTGGCATACTATAATCCTTGACAAAAATTATTAATCTTGGAAGACTTTATCTCTTTCTGATAGCATATACCAGCACATACATCATTCCATAGAGTATGTAATAAAATTGATATGAAATCTGAATAATAATTTCTATTTTGGACACTAGCTATGTACCAAGTATTTTATAAACATTGTTATATACATATAATGTCTTCAGCCTCAGTAGATTCCTATGAGGTAGGTGTTATTTCTCACACTGTACAGAGGAGACCTAGAGATATTGAAACACACACCAAGGCTTAACCAGTAAGTGCAGGAAACAATATTTGGTCCTTGGAGTGTAAGTCCAAAGTGCATGTTTTTAACCACTCATGAAGTTATACATGTGTTTAAAGATAGTCTGTATTTCAGATTTATTAATGGTTTATATTGCCTTCTACTTCAATAATATTGCATTGATAGAATTTTACTGTAGATTGTATGCTTAAAAAAACAGATGTCTGATGGTAAAGTCATTAGACTTTAGGTTTAAAGTGATTTTATCTAATAAAACATCCCACTACTGTTATACCCAAGATACTGAAGATGAGGCCTGCACAGAAAAGGACAGTGGTAGGATTATTTTTCCAATTGAAATACCAAACAGTTCTTCAAACTACTGGAAACAAAAATAGTTGGAGTGATGAACATGTTTTGTTTGTTTTTGTTTTTAATTTTAAAAGCATTGTTGCCTTTATAGAAAAAAAATAGAGCCAGCTTACATTTCAATAACAATAAAGACAGAAATGAAGGCCCAAGAAGAAATAGAGGTGAATGGCAGAAATCAAGCACCATAGCTAGTCCTAGAAGCCAAGAGGAAAGGGTAGTTTGTGGCATTATGTCGTTTGGTTTTTGTTTTTTGTCTCAAAAAGGAAAGCATATACTTCTTAGACAGCCAATTAAACCAATCAGGTTTTTCTGGTTTAGAAGTCATCATGAAGGCTCAAGTGGTTTTCTCTTATATTGATTAAAGAAGGACATCATGTTAAATCTTAAAGAGAGAAAAGATGAATCACCTTCAGTGAATACCTATCTGCGCACAATTTCCGGTGAGGTACTTTTACATTGCTTGAACACATCCTCCTCCAAAATCTCTCTCTATATATATACCTCTACACTAACACTTACTGGACTGACTTACCCTTTTGTTCCTCTGTCTTCTGTTAGACTACATACTTAAATACAGAGATTTCTTGGTCGTCTTTTCTTATCATTCATATGTCTGTCAAATGTCCACTTCCTGGATGGGAGGTTTCCTAATTACTGTTTCTAAAACAGCCATATTCCCACAAAGTCACCTGCTCATTTTGCTTTATTTTCTTCAGAGTTCTTATCACTTGCCTCAATTTATATTGACTTAGTTCTTGGTTTTCTTTTTTTTTTTTTTTTTTTTTTTTTTTTTTTTTTTTTTTTTTTTTTTTTTTTTTTTCAACGTTTATTTATTTTTGGGACAGAGAGAGACAGAGCATGAACGGGGGAGGGGCAGAGAGAGAGGGAGACACAGAATCGGAAACAGGCTCCAGGCTCTGAGCCATCAGCCCAGAGCCCGACGCGGGGCTCGAACTCACGGACCGCGAGATCGTGACCTGGCTGAAGTCGGACGCTTAACCGACTGCGCCACCCAGGCGCCCCAGTTCTTGGTTTTCTCATTTACTTTCTGAATTTTTTTTTTACTCAAATGCAAGCTACCAGGACAGGGAAGTTGTCAGCCTTGTTCCAAAATGTATCTCCATCCCTCAGACAATGCCTAACATACAGTAAATGCTCAAGATAAATATTGAGTCATTGAATGAATGAAATGTTTTATACCTAACCCTGACATGAACCATGGTACCTAATAGATATTCTAAATATGTTTATGGAACTAAACTGAATTTCTGAAATTCTCTGGGCTCAAGGAGAGTAATTTTCTCAAGGTCACAAATGTAGTAAGTGGAGAACTTGAGAACATGAATCCAGGTGTATGCATACCTTGTGCACCACTCAACAATGATTTAAAGAGCAGCAAGAATACAGTCCATGCATGTTGATTTCTGGTAATGCAGCTTATTAGATGGTGAGGTTTAGAGAATCTAGAGAGATGGACAGGTGATCTCAAATAAGTTTTATGCAATTATAGAATGGAAGTCAATTCCTAAGTTATTTCTTTGTGTAATTCAATGAGAGGAGTTCATAGGCCAACCAGATATGGGCGATGCAGAATTAATAGTCTGCTGTAGAAGTTGAAGAACTCAAAATGGGTGTTTTCCTTCATAGGGCCAGCCCACTTATACATGGGAGTGGGCCCAAGGGGTATCTTTTGGAAGGGTTATATTTTCCCTAAAAGCCTTATAACTGCTCCAGCCCTTGAAAAAAAAAGTGCTTGATGTAAAATGTTTTGTTGCTTCATTATACAACATGGAAAAGGCATTTAGTCCTGTGAAAAGTTTAATCACACATATTAATAATGGAAATGAGTTGACCAGAAACAAGTTTATATGTGCCCTGTGAAATGTTTAGTTCTTTTGAAAAGTATTTTATCATGGTTTCCAGTCAAGTTTAGTCGGCTGTAAAATGCAGCCAAAGTAGCTGAGTGAATTGACCTGTTGAATGAGATTTTTAGGGTTGTTTACCTGAATAACAATGTTTACCAAATATATATGGTATTAATTTTTATTAAGCTGCTACTTCTGACAATAATTAATAGCTAATGTCACCTGCTCCTGAAAGTCTGTTCCTAGTTAGACATGACAAAAAACACACATCAGCAGAGAATGGCTCATGACTTCCTGGCATAGTGGAAATAACATATGCTACAGTCATCTCTGTTTCATAAAGTTGTTCTGAAAAGGATGTCGAGTAATACATGTGAAGCATCTACCTAACCCAGTGCTTCTCCAAAGTAAATGGGACTCAGGGAGTCTTCTATTATCTAGAGACAAGCTCCAAAATTGTGTGTCTTACATTGGCCCAAGCCAAAGCATTAATGGAGATTCAATCTTCATTTGTATCTCTTTGAGAACATGAAATGCGCCCTGATTCAGAGCTCACTGCATAGTCTCTTAAACCCCCTCTTGTTTCTTCCACACTTGTCATGTCCCCACAGCTTCTCTGTTACCCCTCAGCTCTCCTCATCCCTTAAATAACAATTTAAAAATGTTTTTCCATATGCAGTTTATGTCATTACTGGATTTACTTCATTTGTGATTTATGTCTACTAAATGCTAGGGCAAGTAGCCAGTTGCTTATAGGGAATTTCATTATGATGCACTCTTGCATAATGAAAGTAAATCAAGACATTCAGACTTCAATCCAAAACTGGGCCTGCTCTAGGGTTTCAGAGAATTCTATTTGAAGATTGGAGAATGAACTTATCCTGAGCTATTAGAGACTGGAATTCCCTTCTGGCCCATCAGATTCTTTCTGGCATTTTGACCCTGAGATTCATCATTCAAACTTGGTTTTGGTGTGTGGCCAAGGTAGTCACAGAGATAATTGGAGAGATCCTTTTGGGTTACAGAGAAGTCCAAGGTGGCTTAATGAATCTTGGCTATAATTTCTTTCTTCTTCAACTTTGAAGAGGAACAAGACTTGTCCTTCAAGTTGTGTTCTGCTTGCTGATGAAAAGCTTATACTGCACACAGAGGTGGAACACTTTCATACTCCAACTGATTTGCAGCTATAAATCCCAGCCCCTGTCCACTTTGCTATACACTTGTTCTAGGTACAAGCTTTCAAAGAAAGCAAGTCACATCACTTGAGGTCAGAGAATCTTCTCAAATAAACCCTCACCTAATCTCTGCCATTTCTCAGCTCTCAAGACCTAACAATTTTGTAGCATTTGTATTCCATGAGCTACCCACGACTTTAAGACTCTGCTCCTAACCCAGGCACGGTGTTGCCTGAAATTCTTTTTCTGGTAGGGAGTAGCCCACTGTGAGCAGCCCCAAACCCTGTTTGATTGTAAACCATAAGATGACAGCTATGTCCCAGGCCTTCCATTTCTGCAGAAGCATGGGGCAGCATCCCTAAACCAATTTGAGTAGCTCTGATACTATATGTTTTAGAGATCAAGGTTAAAATTAATTTTTGTTTCACAACTTCATAAGTGAATTTTGAAAGTTACAAGTAATATCATACAAATCTGGTTTTCTTCCTAAAAATACAGTCTTAAATACACATTTTCCCCCCAGAATAGAAATTCCACTATCTGTTTTGTACCTACCATGTCTCTCTAATGTTGAGGTTGTATTCTTAGGACCAAACACCTAATACTCAGACATTGGGTACCTTTTTTCCCTCAAAGTTCCAATAATAAGGTGGAGCATTTCTCTGGTTCAAGTATAGAAAATAATGTCTTAATCTGGTATGAAATTAAGCATATCACCTAAAAGTCAAACCTCTAAGAAATGCCCAAAATATAAAAACTGGGACCCAGCAAGATCCCACCTTTCCCTTGGCAGCTTTATTGAGATACAATTGATATATAACATAATGTATAGTGTAAGTTTAAGGTGTATAATATATTGTGTATATATACATACACATAGTATATTTTATATATCAGAATGATGACCATAATGAAGTTAGTTAATGCATCCATACCTCAATTATAATTTTTTTGGTAGTGAGAACATTTAAGATCTACTCTGTTAGCAACTTTCAAGTATATAATACAGTATTGTTAACTGTAATCACCATGCTGTACATTAAATCCCCAGAACTTATTCATCTTATGACTGGAAGTTTGTAGCCATTGAGCAACATCTCCCAATTTCCCTCACCTCACCCCCCCCCCGCAACCCCTGGCAACCTCCATTATAGTCTCTGTTTCTTTAAGATGGACTTTTTTTTTATTCTACATGTAAGGAGATCGTACATATTCAGGATCCCTTTAATAGAGCTGTATTCAAAGAAACACAGTAACATTCTCAAAAACTCTTTCCTTTGTCTTTATCTTGCACTCCATCACCTCCTTCTACCAGGAATCGGTATATATGTGTGGAAATGGAAATATGTGTATATATCCTTTTATATCACTACTTTATATTGTTCCTCAAAAAGCGAAATGATCCCTAACTCCTCTGCCATCAGAACAAGCGTGAAGTACATTGTCCTAAACCATTCACTTCCCAAGTCTGTAGTGCCCACATTCCTCTTGCACTGTTTCCTCCTCTTTTACTCCCTTCAGCACCTTTAGCTAAGGAACAGGAAGTGTTTGTTGTCACTCTCTGATGAAGGACAGAATTCCGTTCCCCCTCCCCCTCAGCCCATGATGGATCTGAAGTGTACCTCTTTTTCTGCTCTCTCTCCAGCCAGTGTCAACAATCTCATCATACACGCACACATGCACACACACACACGCACACACACAGGCACCCACGTATGCCTCACACATGCACGTGGCTTAGCTCCACTGCATCTCCGTAGTGCTGTCCTACTTCTTCTTTTTTGTCTCTGTCCTTTTTCCAGAGTTGGTCCATAATTTCCAGCTGTGTTTTCTTTGTTGATACTTGCAAAATAGATTGGAACTAGATTGGTTTAATATGAAAGGTTAGGATCAGTGATTTCCAAATCCAGCTCATTTTCAGAATCTCAGTGACAAGGTAAAAATGCACCTTGGTTCGGGGTGCCTGGGTGGCTCGGTCGGTTGAACATCTAACTTCGGCTAAGGTCACGATCTCACAGTTCGTGAGATTGAGCCCCACGTCAGGCTCTGTGCTGACAGCTCGGAGCCTGGATCCTGCTTTGGATTCTGTGTCTCCTCTCTCTGTCCCTCCCCTACTCACACTCTGTCTCTCATTTGAACATAAATAAACATTAAAAAATTAAAAAAAAAAAAGAATGCACCTTGGCAGTTCTACTCTCCTTGAATACCAGGTCTGATGTGAAGGTGAGGTACCTGTAATTAAAAAAAAAAAAAAAAAAAAAAAAAAGACTCCACAGGTGATTATAATGGCCAAACCCAATGCCTTTTTATTTTAACTCCAAATAGCGTGAACAGGGACTGGAACTACCAGATGTTAATAAATATTATATCAATCACATAATTACTAATTAATTGATATTGTAGCAAATAGTAGTGATAGTTGGCAATACAATGTGACAGAGCCATAAGTTAAATATTCCTCATAACATGTTTCCTTATCACAAAAAATTGCAAGGAAATCTGGCTTAATCAGCAATAAACAAATTTACTTAAAGAAGGACTTCCCAGATCTTCTAAATGCTAATGTGATAAATGAATCTTCAAGAGATATATATATCATCAAGTTTAGTTGACTCTGGATCTATTGCTTTCAAGTTACTTTGATTTATTTAGTTTATAAATTTATTTAATTTTTTGAGAGAGAGGGAGTATGAACAGGGGAGGGGCAGAGAGAGAAAGAGAGAGGGAGAGAGACAGAATCCCAAGCAGGCTCCGAGGTCAGCATGGAGCCCAGTGTGGGGTTCAATCTCACGAACCGTGAGACCATGATCTGAGCTGAAATCAAGAGTTGGACACTTAACCGACTGAGCTATCCAGGCACCCCTAAGTTACTTTTAAATGTTTTTGTTTTAGGAAACATTTTGGTGGACCATGGTTATGCAGGATACAGTTTGGAAAGGCTTCTCTAGAGCTGTCTGGTGCTACATATCTGCATAGCTCATTTGGACCAGATCTCTTCAAAGCTGACTACATGTTAGAATTACTTGGAGAACATTTAAAGCTTACAGATGTCTGGGTCTCACCTGAGAACAATTTAACCAAAGTCTCTAGTGGGTAATGCCAGATAGTAGAACTTAAGAAAAAAAATCTTCAGATGATTCTAATGTGCTGATGAGGTTTTTGCTTAACAGCTTAAATCATTGCTTAAAAACTGTAAGCAAAATGTAACATATATTCTAAATTATGGGCTACCAATAATAACTAGCATTTATTGTTAATTGTGTGCCAAGCATTTTCCTCATGTATTCCCTAACTTAAATCCTCATGGTTATTTTATGAGGTAGGTACCATTATTATCCTGATTTATAGATGATAAAACTAAGGCATTAGGAAGAAAACGTAATTTGCCCAAGGACGTGCAAGTAGTAAGTTGGGGGGGGTCACGTCTAGGGGCTTGGATTCCAGAATTTGAGCATTGAGTCCTTACCCAGCACCACTTCCCTGTATGCTTACAACTATATGCTTAAGGCCAATACATTATTTACATTTACTGTACTAAAATGCTAACAGGAAATCTAATTTAGTTCCTCTAAGTTCCTCTGCCCACAAAATCAAATACTTTAATACTGTGACCATTATAAGGTATTCTTGTATTTTTTATCCACCCCATCAGAGACTTCTGTTTATAGTTGTACACATAGAACAAAATGAATGTCCCTTCCACTTTTGATAGTGAAATAGGGAGTAGATTTAGGCCAAATCTTTATGCCAATAAAAAGACATTAAATTTGATTCCGTTAGTCACAATAATTCAGCCCTGCTTTCTCTTTGGTAGTGACAATGTATTTACTGAATTCACGTCAACTAAGTTAAAAAAATCATTTTATCTAATTATTATTTCCTTAATATAACAAACTTCAATTGAATGGGCCCCAAATAATAGAACTTTTAAATAATTGGGAAATTTTTTAACATTCTGTTTCTCCGTCATTCAAAAGCAAATGAAATGGAAGCAATTTAAAATCAGGGGCCTTAAAAAGGTGTATCACTATTGTTCTTTCTTCTGAAATTCTATTCCACTAATTATATGCATATTTAAATAATGTTAGTTTTCTCTTGAAATCCTTTAGAAATCAACACAGCGCTGGCAGTTACAACCTCAGAATCAGAAAGCTAGATAATCTTCCATTTGGAATTTAGGACATGCAAACTTGTATTGTTATTTATTCTTCTTTCTCTTTTAAACATCCACACTGTTGCTGCAATTAGGTATTAAATACTTAGGGTCTGTACATTCTTTCCCTTTTGCTTCTCAGCTCCTAGCAATAAACACATAAAGATGGTTGGGTGATGCTGGGAGGGATGCAAAACCAATCTCCTGTGCAGCCAGCTTTTACAACTGTAACATAAAAGCAAAATGATCAGCATTTTAAGATCATGAATCAATAAAATTATTAAATTATCAGTGATACATATTTACTATGTTATGTTTACAATACTGTCTTTAACATTTATTTTTTTAATATTTAAGCTACAACATATGGTACCATTTTTTCTTTATATTTATACTTTATTAATGTTACTATCTTGCGTTCCCTCTCCCCAAATTCATATTTGAAGTCCTAACCCCCTAGTACCCCCAAATGTGACTGTATTTGGAAATAAGTTCTTTATAAAGGCAATTAAATTGAAAACAAAAAGGCAGTTAAATTGAAATGAGGTTATTAGGGTGAGCTCTAATTCAGTATTACTTGTGTCTTTATATGAAGAGGAAATAGGACACTGACAGTCACAGAGTGAGGACCATATGAAGACACAGGGAGAGGACAGCCATCTGCAAATCATAAGAGCAGCCTGAGAAGAAACCCAGCCCTGATAACATCCTGATCTTGGACGTCTAGCCTCCAGAATTGTGGAAAATCTAATTTCTTATTTTAAGTCTGTGGTACTATGCTAAGGTACTCCTAGCAAACTAATACGATTAGTTCAGCTTGTTATAAACTCATGGGCCCACTTGCTGGTCTAGGTAACATAATAATGTCTTAGTGTTTTTTAGCATCTTCAGTGATTTTTATTATTCAACATTCTATTTGGTTGTCTCTTTGGATTTTCATAAAGCCTGGACAGAAAGCAAGGTAGATCTTTATTTCTGCTTCTCTCCTTTCTTGGACTACAAAATGATAAAAAAATAAATAAATAAACAAAGCAAATGGTGTTTGTTCTAATAAGCAGTTGTTAATCTATATAAAGATGAATTTTTATTTGGGATCACTTAAAATTAGAAAGTTAAAAGCTAACTTTCTAATTTGACACACAAAAAAAGAATTCTTCTTAAAATATATACAACAACAACATGACCAGAACTGGTCATGCTTGATGATTTTTACTGTCACCCTAAAGCTTACATTAGTCACTGGGGGACCTTGGTACAAAACCGTGGTGCTGCCTGGCCCTCTCAATGGTGGACGTTAGACATAGAAGCATGCAATGGGCTCGCTGGGGTTTTGAACATTACAGATGGGATGCTGTACAAATTATCTGAAAACTTCTACCAGATACCAAGCATAGGTTTTTAAAATTGGTCTTCCATGGGGCGCCTGGGTGGCTCAGTTGGTTAAGCGGCTGACTTCAGCTCAGGTCACGATCTCACGGTCCGTGAGTTCGAGCCCCGTGTCGGGCTCTGTGCTGACAGCTCAGAGCCTGGAGCCTGTTTCGGATTCTGTGTCTCCCTCACTCTGACCCTCCGCCATTCATGCTCTGCCTCTCTGTCTCAAAAATAAATAAACGTTAAAAAAAAATTAAAAAATTGGTCTTCCAAAATGTTCTTGTAAAGGAATTCTACACCTGATATCAACAAGTACCAATAACTTAAAAGGGTCTAATTTTATTGTGTAACAGACGTTTTCTGTATTTATATTTTTCCCTGTCCATCATAGAATTTCTTTCAGTTTTGCCCTCTTCTCTTTTGAAAAACTTCACCTTTCCTACCCCAGCTCAGTAACTGTATTTCTTTAACTTCACAAGTTATAAAGTAAGTAGAGTAATATTACTTGCTTCCATCAAGCATTTTCTAGTTGATTTTCACATTCTAGGAGCTCAAATAATTGTGGGCATTATTATTAATAATAACAATTAAACTATCTTTCAGTGGGCCCCTGTTCATATATATATAACTGTGTACTCACATAAATTATCATGTGGCTGTATATGTTACAAAACAAGTTGCAATATACTTGAAATACATCTTCAAAATCTAGATAAAAGATCTTTCGGATAATATAAAGAAAGGAAAGAATACTTCAGATAATGTAATGAAAAGCTGTTCATGAGTGTTATTTTGCTTGGTCTTGAAAAAAAAAACTTCCTGAATTGGTATTATTAGCCCCTTCCTGCAGACGTGAAAACTGGGTCTCACTAGGGTCACCCATGACCTGACACAGCCAAATCATACCGTTAGAAGTGGCACGGAGCTCAAACTCAGGCTTTCACTCTAATCCTGCACGCTTTCCACTCCAGCATCCTTCAATTTCAAGGGATTTGTAACTTTGGCCATTCCTGTCTGTTAAGCTAGAAAACAAATCACAACATAAAAATTTTGCATGCCAGACTGTTTATTACCATCTATTTTTCAATAAACTATAGTGATATAGTTTCCTGACTAGGAGTTGTATTGGTCATTTGACACCTAATTCTGTCCCCCTCCTGAGATGTCTCTTACAACATAGGCACTGTGCCCCCTGCTTCTATGAGGGATATCATTAGACATGGTGAGGGAAACTCCTTGCTATGTTTCCTGTAATGATGGGAACTTATTGTTCATTCCTTTATAAAGGATCCCATCTCTTCTCAGATTGCAAATCAAAACTTGGCAGACTTCACTAATGCTTCATTTTTTCCTCATAGATACTGTCAGCCTCATAATTAAATACAGCTTTTCCCTGGATATTACAAGCTTAGAGCCCATTTTGAGTTCATCTTTTGCAAGTGGATGTATCTTGTGTCCTGCCCTCATTTCTGGTTCCTTCTTCTTTTCTTCCATCACGGTCTTTTTCTTTCATTCCTCCTGCAAGTTGGAAATTATTTTTATTTTGCTTCACATTTTGCTATGCTATGCATTTTTCTCTGTATCTTTTTAAGTACTTAAAACCCTTCTGGAACAAATCAATCAAGCAACTTCAGCTTTTGTGTGTATTTAACCATCTGGTTCCAGAACCTGGCTGTTCCAAGGAAAACTCAGAGATGTCGTGTTTTTTTTTTTTTTTTTTTTTTTTTGTTTTTTTTTTTTTTTTTTTTTTTTTTTGTTCTGGTTCATCCAGCCAACTTATAGTATAACAACCTTGGGATCTAGAAAAGGTTCAGCACTGCTTCTGAGCTGAAAATATGCCCATAAAATTAGTCCTGCAGAAGATTGTAAGCAAGTTTCTCCATGTGAGAATTATTAGATCCCAGAATATTTTGTTGAGGAAAAAGTAGGAAGAAAATATAAAGCCTTTATTATTAGTCATTTAAAAAAACACTAGACCATGCATTAAAAATTATACCATGAAGAAGAATGCTTTGCTAAAAACTAGATTGACCAGAAGACAGACCCAAGACTCTAAATGAAATCTCTCATTCATAAATCAAACAGTTGGATGAAGATTCTGCTTAGCCAAAAAAAAAAAAAAAAAAAAATCATTCCTTTACACAATATATTAGTCTCTTACAAAACATTTATTTAAAGCATTTCAAATAGTGCCATCCAACTGTCTTTCCTTTCCACTGACCTCCTACCCAGTACCTTTAAATTGGGCAGCAGGAGATGTTGTAGCGAACATATTATCTTTATAATTTCACAAGTCCCTCAGCTGGAGTTCAGGATCAATTCTCACACTTTAATCCTATCTGCCAAGGAATTTTTAAACTACATAACTGACAAATAACCTGAACTGTAATTTATGGATCTTTCCTCCACGGGAAACAGATAGTTACAGCCAGTTTTTAATACAAATTGCCTTACAATCTGTAAAAGCAGAGTGATCTTACCAAAACCAGCTGACTCCACACACAAAAACAAACAAACAGAAAAATGAAATGCAAGATCAACCTCAAAACTGTTGCCAGGTCTTGTGTGTTTACTGAAGGGCAAACCCTGGATTTACCCTATTACCTTGTTCTTCCTCAGTCTAATCCTATTGTATTCCTTTTTGTGAAAAATAGAACTGGATACCACGGGGCACCTGTGTGGCTTAGTTGGATGAGTGCCTGACTATTGATTTCAGTTCAGGCCATGATCCCAGGGTCCTGGGATTGAGCCCTGCGTAGGACTTTGTGCTGAGCATGGAACCTGCTTAAGATTCTCTCTCTCTCATTCTCTCTCTCTCTCTCTCTCTCTCTCTCCCCTCACCCACTTGCTGTCTCTAATTTTTTTTTTTTAATATCATTGACACCTTCCAAATCCTCTCCCAAAAGGGTATTCTGGTCACATCATCATTTACCTTTCTGATTAAAATATTATTTCTTTAGTAAAAATATTATATGTAATGCATTTAGATGTTGGTATTCTTTCAATTGCATATGTATATTTGGGAAAGATGACAATTTTTTATCTCATTTATATGTCTAAACTCCATAATGTCTATCCAGACTTTCCCATGTATCCAATTACTTTTGACATCCACAGCCACGTTTTTCAAAGGAAAGGCAGCATGTCTAAAATTGCATTTATCATCTTCCCTCCCCAGACTTGATTTTCTTTCCATGTTCCTATTTCAGTGAAGGCGATGGCCATTTTGCTTTCCCCTACCGAGCACAATTAATACAATACTTCCTAAGTAGCTCAGAAATCCATATTCTTCCCTCCTTACCCAGTGCTGTTATATTGCCTGCGTGGATTAATGCCATAGGCTCTTGTGATTGTTAATTTTATATCTGAACTTGACAGGGCTTAGGGATCCCAGATAGCTGATAAAATATGATTTCTGAGTGTGTCTGTAAGAGTGTTTCTGGAGGAGATTAGCATTGGATTCAGTAGGCTGAGTGAAGAGCTCTATCTTCATTGGATGGCTACCATCCAATCCATTAAGGGCCTGAGTGGAACATAAAAGGTGGCAGAAGGGTAAATTCTCTCTCTCTCTCTCTTTCTCTCTCTCTCTCTCTCTCTCTCTCTCTCTCTCTCTCTCTCTCTCTCTCTCTCTCTCTCTCTCTCTCAGTTCTTGAGCTAGGACACCCATCTTCTGCCCTCTGACATTGGAGTCCCTGGTTCTCAGACTTTCAGACTCTGGGACTTACATCAGTGATCCTACCCATAATCACTGTGCCTCTGGGTTCTCATGTCTCAACAATCCCTGCCCCACCAGTTCTCAGGTCTTCAAATGAGGACTGATTTATACCACCTACTTTCCTGTTTCTCCATCTTGCGAGCAGCAGATTGTGGGACTTCTTGGCCTCCATAGCCCTGTGAAGGAATTCGTTTAATAAATCTCCTCTTATGTAAATTTCTATATCCTATTAGTCCTGTTTCTCTGAAGAACCCTAATACAGCTCCCAATCCTGACTCTTCTTGATTTTGATCTTGCACTCCTTCCATTCATTCTCCAAATGCAACCAGAAAGATCATCCCCGAGAGGTGACACAATCATGCCAGTACCCTGTTCAAAAACACTTTGGTGTGGTTGTTGGTCTGTTTCTTCTGAAACATCTTCTAAAAGAAGATGTTTTCAGCTCCTTACATAGCTACAGGGCTCTTCTAGATCTGCCTCCCTCTTCAGCCTCTCCCTTCACCTTCTGATGTCCGATACTCTAGTCCTATCACTTTTATTTTGATAATGAATTATATTCCCTTCAGCTTATTGTTTATCCTTAAACAAGAATTCTTCTCCAATAACCATTCTTCTGCCAAGACTCACTTAGGTGCCCCTACAAGGTACTTGGAGAGGATTTCCTCTGTTAAACTACTTATCTCACTATATTTTAATTGTTATCTCTTGTCTGCATCTCACCAATTAGACTGTAAGCAATCTGTGTCCTGTTCTTCCGCAAATATCTAGCACCCAATATGTTATTCAGTTCATTTTCAATGCTTGTTTTACTTCCTACTATCCAGCTTTTTTTTCATATTCCTTTAAAATCATTTCATGCTATGGCTTCATTGTTTAAATGATTTAAAATTTTTAAAAGTACTAATAGATTTATTAAAGATCCTATTGCATATAAAATATAAAATTTGTTAGGTGACTATTCGGTTCCACAAAAAAGTTAAAGATACTCAATTATGGGGATATCAAAAAGGTGCTTTAATTTGCTAAAGATATTTATGTATTACTAAAAATAAGTTCTTTCAAAACCTTAGAATATTTCTAGGTTGTGCTATTTATTTATTTATAATTTCTTTTTGCTCTTTGGCAAGAATGTTGTGTTTTTTCCCTATTTAACATAAAACGTAGCCACTATTAACTTGATTATATGCTGCAAATAATAAAGCTAAAAAGAGATTTTAAGAAGTTATTCTTCTGCCCTTTGATAAAGCTGTACTTAAAACTTTACAAAGATAAATCTGCTTAAGAACCACCTCAGAATGTATGTTTTAGGAACAATGTAGCATGAACATTACTTATAACCAATATTTGCATGAAGACAGAATGCAGTTCATTCAAAACTTTCATTTTTGTCAGTAATACTGCTTACCATTACGAAATACTGCAATGCATTTTAGAGTCCCAAATAACTTCTTTTAAATACTGAAATATTTATGTATACATTCAGATCGCAAAGATAAAATCTCGGTCACATATTTCCATTTGGAAAACTTTAGTGTTTCTTTGAGCAACATGATAAAAATCTCAGTTTAACAAATAGTGTAAGTTTGTAGTTCATTCCCGGCTCTGTGACTTTTCCTGTTTAGTTTTTAGCTTACTTGGTTACATAACCATTGCTTTTGCTTAAAGGTCAGCCAAGAGTAAAGTTATATCTTGCTGGAGGTGAGATGTAAACAATGTCTGATCTTGCCCTGCCATTTTTCTTAAATCTTCCACAGAGCTGGGTGAAATTGTGCCAGTATTCATAAAAGAAGATTATGTTTTAGAATCTGTATTGTATTATTCAATAAATATTTCAAGGTGTCTGCAAACAGGGATTAATGGATATTATATTTCAGGAAACCAGAAAGGTATCAACCCAAAGAATTAAATAAAACACTCATGTTTGATGCTCATATAAACTGTAACTTAAAATAAAATGTGTATAAACTTCCTTTCCTTTTGTTTCATTTTCCTGTCAAAAGATAGTACAGAATAAAATGAAATAAGACCAAAATGAAAAGAGACCAAAAAAAAAAAAATCTAAATTTGACCTTCACCCTGAAAAGTAATGCCTTTCTTCAATCATCAGTGTTAATAGTCAGTGATAGGGCCTGCATGCAGTTAAAACATCTGGATGAAAAATGCATGTTTTGAAGTCTTGGTGGTGTATTTCATGTGTGCACTGCAAAGAGGTGCAGGTGGAGGCATCTGGACATGAGGGGACGGTACTATGAAGTCTTTCAACTGAAATTTGGGGTGCAGTAGGCGTTCAAATGTTCAATCATACTTAAATGATTGGATTCGATGGAAGAACTCTTGGTCTTTTAAAACATCCTATTTGTGCTATCATTGGAAAAGAGTTTGTGCGTGTGAAGTTAGATCTTCATTCAAACCTTGTACTTAAGGGAATCATTAGTGATCTTAAATGTGTTTCTTATCTGCTGCAAAACTCCAATGAGAACATAGCTGAGTGCCCTAGCCTCATGTTTCTGTCCCCCTGTTCCTGCCCCAGAAAATTCTGTAAACAGGGAAGCTATTACTGCCTAGACCATTAGAAAGTAATTTAAGAGGTCTTTTCTCCTCATATTAACCACATTTATTTATTTATGTTTGTTTGTTTGTTTGTTTTAAAGATTTCATTTTTAAGTAATCTCTACACCCAACATGGGTCTCAGACCTACAACCCCAAAAGTTGCATTCTCTACAGACTGAGGCAGCTAGGTGCCCCTCATTTATTCTTTTTTTAATTTCTTAAGGATTAGCTCCTCTTCTTGAAGTGTAACCTAGATCTTGAGCAGAGAAAAAAAAAAATATATATATATATATATATGACCTAGAATCTCTTCTAAGTGTTATTTTCATTGGCTTGGCCTTCCTAGAAGAGTCATATTTTTCAAATAATCCAGGTCACATTCTGGGCTAGGGTTAAGAGCTCCAGGGAGGATTTGATCCTGACTAATTCTTCTCTTTGTATTTTATTTGTTTATCTCAAGGTGATATTTCTAAATTGAGATATAATTTGCATATAGCAGTATATTAGTTTTATGTATATAACATAATGATTCAGTATTTGTATATATTGCAAAAAAAGTCACCACAGTGAATTTGATTAACATTTATCTGATTGATTTTTATGTATGGTAGAGCTTTAGAAGCTGGAGAAGCCACAGTTCCAACTAGGATCGTACGTGGTTTTAAGAACCATCAGCACCTGTTCCCTCACCCACAGGTTCTGTCAGTTGGTCTGGGTGGGAACATCAGTGTGGTTTTAACTAAGTGCTCCAGGTGATTCTAAGGTGAGGCCAGGGTTAAGTATGAGGGCTCCTGAGTGTATTTATGAGAGTTGAGTTCCACCTTCACTCAGGGTTTGGGTAACAGGGTTTGCTCTGCATGTGTCTAGTAGGACAGGCAGATCACCACACAATGTCCATTCTGTAGCTGAATTTTTGGGCATCTGTGGGAGAAGAGAGCCCTTGAAGACAGGGAAGGAGAAGCTTCAAGTTTGGTCTTTGTGTAGGAGCTCATTGCTCCTGAGTCTCTCCTGCAGCAAAGGACAGGGATGGGTTGGCTTTTTTGTAGTTCATGTCTCTTCTGACTGCAGAAGTGGTGATAGTAGGTGAAGGTCAGTGCCTGAGCCTTCAAAGGTGTTTCTCAAGATGCATGTGTGACTCCTCCAGATAATCTCACCCGAGGAAGAAACTGAATGAAAGAAGAGGAAGCTACAGCAGATTCTCAGGTAAATGTCATGTCCTGGGTCAGTTGTCCTTTTTTTCTCCTCCAAATCTATGGTTTTAGAACATGCAAACGTTTGCTTCTGTATCTCTAGTGTTCTTAACAAGTTTGACTTCCACTGATTTTTTTTCTTCCCTTCTCCTAGGATAGCCAAGATTAGCTCTTTTAGACACTGCTCCCCTATATCCTAGGACCTTCTCCACTTCTCCATTCAGACATCTGATATGCTTTGAGCAATACCCACGATTAATTATGAACTTGCAACTTCCAACAATGTTCTCTTGGTGAGAGAGGAACTTGGGAAGGTGTTGCTATGCAAGATTCCTAGATGGGATGAGGTGGGTCCTGGGATGTCGGTTAAAAAAAGGATCATATGGAGTCTTTGGGTCCCATCTGGATTCTCTATCAGGATTAAGAAAATGGATATATAAAGAGGATGACATTAATGGCCCAGAATAACTCAGAAATGTCTGAAAAAAGAAGAGTAATTAGAAGAGACAGGCTCTCTAGACTGCTGATCAAGACTATTTACATGCATTAGAAATTACAGAATATGGGTGTTCTGTGTGGCTTGACATTTGAAGAAAACTGATGTTTTTCATGATTAGATTTAGATTATGATTTCCTTGTTTTTTGGCCAATAATAACCCAGCAGTGACCCTGTGTCCTTCGGCAAACATTAGGCACCTGATATCTGTTTGTACCATTGCAGCTGATGTAAACTTCAATCACTTGGCTCAAGCACTCTGCCCGATTTCTCTACTACTCCACTTTGTATTTAAAAAATATACATATATTTAGGGGCGCCTGGGTGGCTCAGTCACTTGAGGGTCCTACTTTAGCTCACGTCATGATCTCAAGGTTGGTGAGTTTGAGCCCCACATCAGGCTCTGTGCTGACAGCTCAGAGCCTGGGGCCTGCTTCAGATTCTCTCTCTCTCTCTCTCTCTCTCTCTCTCTCTCTCATTCTCTCTCTCTGCCGCTCCCCCATGCCTGCTGTCTCTGTCTCAAAAATGAATAAAAATTATTTTTTTTAAAAAATAGATACATATATTTAAAAATGAGATAAAATGTTCACAGATGTTGATTTATGTTGAAAAAAAATCAGATGCCCCTTGTACTATGAGAAAGAGCGTTCTTTTGGGGATACTATTATTTGATAATAGTATCAGTGCATTTCTACCTGTGTGGTTCTATACCAGGCTCTTTCTTACCCATCATGGTTTATTTGGTAAAAAATGGGCTCTGGTTGCAGCCAATTGCTCCCATTTTTGGCTGCCATTATCTTAAAAGATACATCACCTTAAATATCCTCAGTTTGGTCTTTGGCTTCTGTTAACCACACTTAAGACGTGCTGAAATTAGCTCTCAAGACCAGAATCTCCCACACGCATCTTCAGAGAGTCCAGGAGATGCCTTTCACAGAATATATTGGAATTAAAATTAATCTTGGCACTGAAGAGACAATATAGGAAAAGTACCTCACATATTTATCATGTTGGCAGGTGGATAAGAAGGAAAAACCGTTTGGAATTTGGGATGGAATCCTTGTTGCCTGGACTCCTACTTTCCCTTCGATTTCCTATTCCTTGAAAGTGAAGTGGTATCTTGGGGCTGTGTTGGGGGCTAACAGTTTTCATTAATAGTTAACACTGGAATATTTGGAATTATCATCCTGAAATTGTAGTGGAGAGAAAATTGGCAAGATCAGCTTTATTCACGCATATCCAGAAACTCTACTGGTAATCTCTATTTCCCCATTAATTACGCACAGCCTAACCTACTACAGTAGAATTTTAACCTCCTGAGGAAGAAACTATGTGTTATTTCTCGATAACCTTTCTTCTTTCCTTTTCCTATGGTGATACAATTTGTGATTTTTTTTTTTTTTTTTGACTGAGCAGATGCTATCCAGAAATAAAAACTACATTTTCCCACCTCTCTTATCTAGGGGTGATCGAGTGTATTTAGGTCTTGACAAATGCAATGAAAGGGAAAGTTGTAGGTGCAACTTGTTAGATGTTTTATCATTGAGTGAGGGCCCACTGTTTGTCCTTTTCCACCCTCTGGCAGGAATATGGACATGGTGGCCAGAGCTGGCGCAGTGAGATGATCTGGACAGTGTAGGTCATGGGAGAGCAACAAGATGAAAGATGACAGGGAGCTGGGGTCCCTGACATCCTGAAGTTACATACTGAACCTGGGCCACTGACCTCTGAAGTCCTTTGAATCTTCTATGTGTATCTGTCTCCCTCTAGATCAGTGGTTCTCAACCTTGACTGCACATTAGAACTACCTGGGTAGCTTTTAAAATTAGAATTTGGACTTGAGACAGCATCTTTGAGAATGGGATGTGTGTGTTAGTATTTTTCTTTGAGGTATAATTGACATAATAGTTTCAGGTATCCAACAGAATGATTCAATAATACATAATGTGAAATGGTCATCACAAGTCTGGTTAACAATCATCACCACACACATAGAACTTTTTTCTTTTTGTTAAGAACTTTTCAGATACATTTCCTTCGTAACATTCAAATGTCCAAACTCTATGGTTAACTGTAGTCAACATAACTATGGTCACTGCTGTACTTTATATCCCTATGACTTATTTTATCACTGAAGTTTGTACTTTTTGGCCCCCTTTACCTGGTCCTTACCCCATCTCTGACAATCACCACTCTGTTCTCTATCTGTGACTTTGGTTGTTTGTGGAGATTCCACATAGAAGTCAGACTGTATGGCATTGGGCCTTTCTCTGATTTATTTACTTAACCTAATGCCCTCAAGGTCCATCCAAATTGTCACAAAGGGCAAGATCTCATTTTTTAAGAGTGTTTGATATTCCACTAAATACATAAAATTTTTATATCCTTTTCTTTACCCATTCATCCATTACTAGACTTAGGTTATTTTTTTTTTAATGTTTATTTATTTTTGAGAGAGAGACAGAGTGCGAGCAGGGGAGGGGCAGAGAGAGAGGGAGACACAGAAACTGAAACAGGCCCCAGGCTCTGTCAGCACAGAGCCTGATGCGGGGCTTGAACTCACAAACCCTGAGATCATGACCTGAGCTGACGTCGGAGGCTTAACTGACTGAGCCACACAGGAGCCCCTTTAGGTTGCTTTTGTATCTTGGCTATTGCAAATAATGCTGCAGTGAAAATGGGGTACATCTGTCTTTTCAAGTGAGTGTTTACCTTTTCTTTGAATAAATACCCAGAAGTGGGATTGCTGGATCACATTGTAGTTAGGTTTTTAATTTTTTGAGGAACCCCATACTGCTTTCCGTAATGGCTGAAGTAATTTACATTACCTCAAACTGTTGATGAGGGTTCCCTTTTCTCCACAACCTCACCAACACTTGACATTTCTTATCTTTTTGATAATAACCATTAAAACAGGAGTGAGGTGTTATCTCACTGTGGTTTTTGATTTGCTTTTCCCTAATGACTAGGGATGTTGAATACATTTTCATGAATATGTTAGCCTTCTGTCTTCCTCTTTGGAAAAATACCTGTTTAGATCCTCTGCCCATTTTTTAATCAGATTGCTTGCTATTGAGTTGTATGAGTTCTTTATATATTTTGGATATTAACTCCTTATCAGCTATATAATTTGCAGATATTTTCTCCTGTTTGATAGGTTGTCTTTTCATTTGTTGACAGATTGATTTTAAGATACTACTCACCCTGGTACTGGTAACTAATAGTAACCATTTACCAATGGTAATGGTTACCAACGGTAACCAAAAAAACATTGTTTTTTCATAGTTGTTGAGGAATGAAATTCAATTTAACAAATGGTATTTAAACAGTTAGTAATAAAATGGAAAAGTGGTTATTCACATGTAAAAATGTGGAATGGATAATCCTACAAAGAAAGAAAATCAGACTCAGTCACTTCCTTCATGGCCTCTTTAGTAGGTCAGATCATTGTCCACATAGAATTCCTTAAATGTCCCACTTCAGAACTTCTGTAAAAGACTACCAACCACTTTCTCAAGTTCATGAATTATAGTGTTTTTACATTAAATTGTTTTTAAAGTTATTAAAGTCAGGCCAAAAGGTTTTTCACCTATAATACAAAAAAGCAGTTGGAATTCTATACCTTCCATTTTGTTTATAAAGCTTCTTGGAGTTGCTAGACTTAGCTAACATCAAGACGCAATTCTCAAAAGCAGAATTTTCAAAGTTTTTATTAATGTAAAAAATTCCAACCTAAAGGTCTTAGTTATATTGTTTATTGGAAATTGGTACCACTGTTCTGTTTTTGAATTATAAATGTAATACTTCAGTAAACTATTTGTATACGTTACCATTTTGAGAATCCAATCAATATCTTAGATTTTTTTAAAAATCTTAAAAATTGGTACATTTCAACTTTACAAAAACAAGAGTCCTAGTATTATTGTGACTATGTTACAAAAGATGTATGCTTAGGAAAACAAGACCAGAAGGATATACTAAAATGTAACTAGAACAAAAGGCCAGCTAAAACAACGTATATAGAAGAGCTTTTAGTCAAACATAATGGTTACCAAACCTGTTCTTTCATTAAAATTAGTGAAGAGTTTTAAAAGACAGAGTTGCCTGGTATTCAACTGCTATGTGTTGAATTAAAATTCCTGGGGTGCCTGGGTGGCTCAGTCGGGTGACTGGTGACTGACTCTTCATGTCTCTCCACCCATGAGCTCACGGTTATGAGGTGGAGCCTTGCAATAGGCTCCACACAGCATGGAGCCTGCTTGGGATTCTCTGGCCCCCTCTCTGTGCCTCTCGCCCCCTCTAAATAAATTTAAAAATTCTTGTCGGCAGTGCCTGGTAATCTGTATTTTTAGAAAGTTTTCAAGAGTCTTCTAGTCCATGGTTTTGTGTGTGGGACCCAGTAATTCAAAGAGTACTGAATCAATTCATTTCTTTAGACTACTCTGATTTCTAGAATTTCCTTAGTAGAGCCAAAACTTAACATTTTCTTTTATTGAGAATGGCTTCAGAAGGCAACAGTTGGAGCATTTCTGAATATTTGGCATAACTTAGAGCATCACTAAGAAGAGTATCAATGGATATGCATAGGCTTTGTAAGTGGAATGAGAGTTAATGTGAACCAGACATTTTGGGGTGCTTAATTTGAAAGGTGAAGGTCAACGTGAATGAAGTGATGAAACTGAGACTTCTGATATTTGTATTTCAAAATACACATAAGATCTATTTATGTGCTAAAAGGATTCATTTGTTACCTATAACTTTTAAATAAATCAAAATTTTTGTAATCCTGCTTTTCCACTCCATTTAAAAAAATATATCAGGACTAAAAAAAAAAAAACAAAAAAACAAAAACTGTTGTATCCTGGACATCTCTTGATTTTGACCTTGCCTAATACCTTCTATTCAAAGTCTCATGAAAAGAATTTGAAATGAAAATCAGATAATGAAAAATGTGTCTATCTTGATGAATTGTGAGATCACAAATGATCTAAATTCAGAGACTGCTAAGAATACCAACAGGGATTTGGCTTAAGGTTTCTTTCTCCTTAATTTCTATCACTGACCCAGCAAACCAGCAGGGCAGATCTTCTAGAAGAGCAGGGAACCATGGTAGTGACTATGTGTATCCTTGTTGCCTACCTTGCTGTCACAAAGACCTGCATTTCAGTGGTCACTTGAACAGAGTGAGGGATGAGTTGAGTCAGAGGACCACAGGGCCAGCAATGTCTGCCTTTTATATGCTGGCCTCAATGAGGAGGCCATTGACGTTCACAGTTCCCCTGAAGTTCTCATATTGCCACAGTTGAGTACTTTGGAACGCTACCTCACTTCACAGCCAGGCCCAGCACAGGTCTGATCCAGCCTCTGCCAAGCTAGTAACCCATCATGCCATCCTGTTGCCCTTTTTCTTGGCTTCTTGGATCTTCAGTACTATTTTGGTGTTTGATCTCCGTGTGCATGGTCCATGACAGCAGAAACTTAGACTTGTTCATCATTGAATCTGTAGTGCCTTCAACCATGCTCAGTCCAGAGTAAGCGCTCAATCATTACTTGTTAAGTGGATGAATAAATGTAGGAGCTGCCACTGCGGCTTCTGTTTCCACTCTTCTTTGGCAGTTGATGATCTTTTTGTTACTGTGTTTTTGTTTCTTCTACTTTTGTCAAGTTTTTATTTATATTCCAGTTAGTTAACCTAGAGTGTAATGTTAGTGTCAGGTGTAGAATTTAGTGATTCATCACTAGATATCACCCTGTGCTCATCACAAGTACCCTCCTTAATCCCCATCAGGAGTTTTTTATCTTAAAAATTAAGTTTTAAAATCTAATTTTTTTTTGTTTTCATTTTAAAAGCCTCCTCACATTTTTTTTTTTAAGAACACAGCAGGCTTTTTTTTCCCCCTAATTTTTGATAGTCAATCAACAATCTTGACTGTTAAATAGAACACTATACCAGGCCCTTGGGGAAGTACAAAATATGAAGGAGATGTAGCCTATAATAAGATTTTTAAAGACTATTTACACATCTGCATATTCCTTGGAGGAACTAAACTTTATAAAGTATTAGAATCTTTTATAAAAGTTGCCATGAGGTATGTATTTATAGGTAAATAAGATAATTACGTGGCTAAAGTCTGATACTGGTTAAAAATTATCATAATTACCCAAATCACAAGAAAATAAAATTTCAGGGGGTGCCTGGATGGCTCAGTTGATTAAGTGTCCAACTTCATGTCAGGTCATGATCTCACACTTCCTGGGTTCAAGCCCCCTATCAGGCTCTGTGCTGACAGCTCACAGTCTGGAGCCTGCTTCAGATTCTGTCTCCTTCTCTCCCTGCCCCTCCCTCACTTGTGTGCGTGTGCTTGCACACACGCTCTCAAGTACTTTTAAAAATTGTTTAAAATTTCAATGTGAATGATTGAATACAATGCAAAAAAAAAAAAAAAAACTGTACAGGGTCAACTTTCTATCGCCAATTCCTGTGTCTAATCACTTCATTTGATAGAACCACAGACACATGGGTAAGAATCTGGGAGTATTTTATCCATTGTTTTCTTTGCACTTAAATTTCCATATATGTATGTTTTTCTACATCTTTCCTTCAACAATTTGCCTTGGAGACCTTTCAAAGTTAGCACAAAATAGCTTTATCCAATTCTGATAAGGTAAAATTCTTTGGCACTAATCATTTGTTTGATTTAGCCTAGTTTTACATTTTGTGGATAGGCCTATATGTACAATGCTTTATTTTCTAAGCTAATACATTTTTCATTTTACCATATTTCACTCTATTAGGAAGGTACTGAGAGGACCTCACTTTGAGAATACTTAGCTCTTGATATACTGGTTGATAAAAAGTTTACTTTATCTGTAGTGTATATATCTTTAATAAAATAGCACATGACATTTTTAAATCGTCAGTTTTTTTAAATTTCAAAGTGCATAACAGATCCTGCTTTCTAATTCCGTAGCCGAGTCAGCCTTTCATGACCTGGTTCAGGTCTTCTAGGGGTACAATGCTACCACTTTGTATCTTAAGCTATTTAAAAATGAAATATTTCCGGGCAAGGTTAAAAAAAGAAAAGTGGTCCTTAGATGATCACAGATAGATCTAATAAAAACAAGAAGGATTGCCAAGAATAAATGTTGGAGAATGTTTCTGGTTGTTGTCTTCTATTCTTTCCTCTCAATTTGTTTGGGTGAGTCATGTCCAATCTAACTAGGTGTTGTTCTAATAGAAAATTAGGCATTTGAAATTCAGACATTGTATGTCTTTAAATAGATGCTCTTAGTACCCAGGAACCTCCTCCTTTAACAAGTACTTGCTGCAATGTGTTAAAAAAATTCAATCAAACTTTGTAATTTCTTAATGTAACAATTGTAACAAAGAGAAAGAAGCATACTCCCTGGCTCTCAGATGGAGTTTTCTCTGCTAAAAGTACATAACCCGGGTGCTAAGGGCCAGAAAATAAACATACACCAAACTGTAATATTCCAAGGGGATGGCTCAAGAAGGTCATCAGTCATTGAAATAAAAGGGAAGGGTGGGATTAATTCTCACTTGGAAAGCACAAACATAACATGCCTACGAATCTAGATTTAGATCCAAACTAGAAAGTATTGTATGTGAAGGATTTATTAAATTTGCACATTAGCCTACTTTTGGGTCAGCTCTTCCTTCACCATGACAGTCCCTGCTGAGAAAAATAGTTTCTCTAAATGTTCTTGAATGTATTTTTGTTTCTCCTATAAGATTTCTAGTCTCCATGTTGTTGAAGCTTATATGGAGATGAATTGTCTATTATATTTAGGGTACTATTCTAACAAATATCAACTGAAGCTATTTGATACTCTACATTAATTCACTAATATTTGTTCTATCAGGATAATTTCCAGTGATGCTTTGGGTTCAAAGAATGTGTATTTGCCATATATAAGCTTTATGTTAAGTACCTTCTAAAAGAAAAATAGGTTTCTAAGGCAGAACTACTTTCCTAGTCCTTGAACTGAATAATTAGACTGAACAAAAGTTAAATTTCTTATATAGCTCATAGCTTTTATTTATTAACATTAATTTAGATGGGTTATAGTACTGGGAACTTATTTTTGTGAACAAAACTCATCTAGAAATGGTGGAGTGTATGTGTGGTGGAGAGGGGAATGGTAAAGATGAAGGAAAAGTTTGCAAAAATTACTCCAGTTCTAGAGGTTTAATAAATCACTTGAAAACCAGATTTTATCCTCAGTAGTAAAATGAAATTACACTTTCAGAGATCACTGATAAAGATTAAAAGTCAAAAGATTGTTTTTCTCTTCTCAATCTCTTGACTTCATCTTTTTGTAATTGCCTTGACTTCATAGTAACATATGTAACACCTGTGGTCATTGTTTATTATATTAACCATGATGTTTGTTACAGGTGACAAAACCCCAACTCATACTTGCTTTAGCAAAAAGAGAATTCATTGGCTCATAGAACTAGGAAGAACAGGCAAATGTGTATTCTTAGTTTGAAAGGAATCCATAAACTAACAAATTTTGTCATCTCCCCATCTCTGCCATCGGCTTCTTTCTGTGTATTGGGCTTTTTCTCTTAGTAGAAGGGGATGCTCTCTGTTTGGCAAAGAATATAGATATTCACAGCTTGAGTCCCATCCATCCCTGTGACCACAGGCAGTGTATAGTGATTGGAAGTCCCAACAGAACCATACAGAGTTGGGGAGGGATCTGTCAATCCCCAAAGGATTCAGCAGAGAGAAGAAGGGGAGGGTGTAAGGAAACATTTCATTGCTCCTAATTGTCCTTGGACATGACTGATTCCCCGCCCCCCCCCCCCCCCCCCCCCCCCCCCGCCCAACTACTGCTTTGGCTTCTCATCTTCTTCTTACCCCCTGTCTCTCATTTAGGCTTTCTCAAACATTCTGTTATTTTAAAACTCTATATTCTGTCCCTAAATAATTTCTCTTAATGCACATTTTTCAACTAGTGTATCTATGCAGAAACATTTTTAGTTTGTAGCTTTACACATCAGTGCCATCACTTTGTATTAGTCACATAAGAGCATAGGTGTGAGTTATTTACCCCTAATAAAAAGCTTAGATGCTATAGAAGAAATACACACATGCAACATCCATGATATGGCTAACTTTTACTGAGGTATTCTATCTTAATAGAAAATTGTTACGGGGGCCCCTGGGTTGCTCAGTTGGTTGAGCGTCTGACTCTTGAATTTGGCTCAGGTCGTGGGATCAAGCCTGGTGGCAGGCTCTGGGCTGAGAGTAGAACATGCTTGAGATTCATTCTCTCTCTCCCCCCTCCCCCCTCCCCCTTCCCCCCCTCGCCTCCCCCTCCCCTCCCCCCCACCAACCCCCCACCCTCTCTGCTTCTCTGCGCCTCCTTTTTTTCTCTCATCCAGAAAAAAATTTTTATGAATCCCATTTCACTGTTTCCCAGCACCCCTGAAACTTAAATATGGACCTGGCATTGTTAGTAATGAAGTTAGCTAAGAAGTGTAATTAGAGGAAGAACTAGTTTTTTACATATCCGAAACCTCAAATACATATACCTAACCCAGAAACATCTGGGAAAACCTTCAGATCTTTTGAAATAGAAAGCTTTGCAATATATCTACATTATGATACTCTTCATACAGTTTCATTTCAGGATTCTGCTGAATCCAAGGACTTGAGTCCTTTGCACTATCTACATTGGTCACTACTTCAGTTCCTTCATATAATAGAAGCAGACAGAAAATCCCTTTTAATATAACCCAGCAAAACAGAACTCTGAGAAGCCAGCCTATGTTCTGCTACAAGTATTCTTTACCCCAGTGTCTGCTCCACAGTGGCCCACCATGGGGGGAAAAAGACTGCATTCACTTGTCTCAAGGTGGCTGACTCCACATTGGTCTGTGTCACCCAATACAGGGCAGCTGAAGGCATAATGTCGCAAGTGCCAAAGAAAGGAAGAAAATTATGGTAGTAGAGAAGGAGAGACCATTTTCTGTTAACCCCTTAAAAAAATGAGGGTGAAAGCTACATTAAGTATGGACATTTTCAATTTTAAGTTTGAAAAATATCCATCCAGAAGTTGAAAATTAGAAACTGCAGTTTACAGCAGAGATTTCTGCTAGAGGTTGAAATATGGGAACCATCCAATTAACCAAATTCTACAAATGTTTAGCCTGTATGCATAAGCAAATAACAAATTTCTGAGCATTCTGTTTCCCTACCTTGAAAATAGGGAAAATAAATATTAAGATTTTTGTGGGGATTATGAATTTATACAGAAAAAGTTTAGAAAAATTTTTACCCATCTAAAAAATTTTTTTTTAAAAAGAGGGGCAGGGAGAGGGAGACTCCCATGAAGTTTCCAAACTCAGCACAAAGCCTGATACCAGGCTCAATCCCACGACCCTGGGATCATGACCTGAGCTGAAATCAAGAGTTGGATGTTCAACAAACTGAGCCACCCAGCTTCCCATGCCCAGGTTTGATTAATTAGTAAGCCATTGTTACCATTATATTAATTGTCATTACAATGTGCTTGGCTCTGTGGCATGCTGATGGGAGTTAATGAAGTTGTCAAGAAAGAGTCTAGTGGAAAGGACCACGATATTAGAGTCTCCTGATGAGTGCATTACTTGGATCCTCTTTTCACCTCCCAGGATGTTTATTCTTTATGATCCATTTTTTTTTCACTTCATATCCTGAATTCATCTATTCAAGATAATCCTGAAATATCCTATCACCAATACGGTTTTGCTGTGTTATTAATAGTTCGGGCATAGCTTACATTTACTAAGTGTGACGAATCCTTGTCATCACCCTGTGAGAAGAAAATTGAGCCAGATTCCTATCAAGTGAGTGGCCCATGATTCAGAGAGTAAGTTGCAGAGAACAGAATTTGAACCAAGACATTCTGAATTAAGATCCCTCTGGTTTTACCATCTCCCCAAGCTGCCTCTCTGTATAAGAGAAGGAGTTGCAACTATTCCTCCTTGTTCAAATTCTGCCCATCTTCTGCTACTTATTTCCAGTCTCAATTTTTTTGGAAAGCATTTTCTGAACTCAATGGCCATTGATGGTCTTCTCAATGTTCACACACAGCTTCTTTCTCAGTATTCTGATTAAGAAAATAGGAAGTTCTGTGATCAGTGATAATAGTAGTGTAGTCAGAGTTTGGGAACGTGGAGAGTAGAAAAAGAATCTATCTGGAGGTACAGCACAACCCTGGGTACCACTGAGGAAAGAGCATGGAATGCCAGAGGGATGGTGAGCATCCTTCTGGGGTAGAGAAGAGCAAGATAATGGTAGACAAGGAGAGTGAGGTCAGAGACTGGAATGATAGATTGAGGGTTTTGAACTTAAATGAAGTAGTTACACAGAAAATTTCAGAAAAGAGACTCATAGTAATTCAAGGTTTCAGGAAGATTTAATCCACATTTGGTGTTTATAGTGGATTAGAACAGAGAAAAGCAAGTCCAGGAAGACTGGAAGAGAAGCTTTTGCAGCAGGCTAAGTATGGAGTAGGAGTGTTTGTAAGATGGTGGAAGTGGGGAGGATAAAAAGTTGATTCACAAAGCAGCTGGAAGAACACACACACTAAGGAGCTTGAGGAATCAGGGTTGAAATTCCAGATGGTTAAGAAATAGACTAAATCACAACCACTTAGCTTGGTCCAACCACTTAGCTTTGAATTACTACTTTTTTTTTTTTTTTTTTTTTTAGTGGGGAATTAACAACTGATGGGCTGTGTATTATTGTGTTTCTCTTTGCTTTTTATTCATGTGGGTTTACTCTAGTAATAAGAATTGTTGACTTTGTCATTTCTTAAAATGTCCCCGTCCTTGTTGTCCAGTATACTTTTTGCCAGTTGACTTAATATTAGACGACCATGGAACTACTTTATTCTGAATTCTTCTACCTTTCCCACTCCCCTCTGGCTATTCAGTGGGGGAGAGGAAATGGGGATGGGAAAGAGAAGGAGTTACGTAAACTACATGATATCATTTATTTTTCAATAGTTTAGCTAGTAGGGGATATACTCTGTGTTCCAGATGGCTCTCTAACGTGGGAGAGCATGGAGTCTACTTTGACTTGGGCCACTTCCCATGCCTTGATGCTTTGTGAACTAAACGTTATATGATGAACAGACATTGAAATTATATCCTGTCCAAATTTCATCTTTTTTTTTCTTTTCATTGTTTTTGATCAACATGTACTAACTGAGCACATTTGCCCAATACTGAGATAAATTCTAGGAAAATTTTTTAAATGAAAGAAATATAAGAACACATGGTTCATACTCTCCGGGAACTCTCATGTTGTATAATGTCACCTCTATCTCAATTTTTGCCTGGTGAGTTTCTACTTTAAAAGATAATTTGTCTATATCTAGTTTTGCAGAATTTTACCATTTTCTATATAGAATAGAAACCTATTTTTGTAAGAATTAAAACATTTGCCCCATTTTTCATTTCTACTTTTATCATTTATTTCATCTTTTCCTTTCTATTTAAAATAGGAAATTGAACTATATCTTAAATATTAGGATGACAAGCAAAATCATGGAAATTCAGAAGAAGCAGTGGAGTATGTGACAGTCCATAGTACCTAACTAAGGTGAGAATGTCAGAGAATATTTATTCCTCAAAAGTATATAATGGCTCAAAAGAATAACTGAGGGTATCTACTTTTTCATCAATTAAATACTCCATAACATTTTAGATTTTACTAGTCTATGAATTTTGCTGCTGAAAACAACTTACAAGCTGACTGATTCTGGGCAGGTAGTTTTACAGATGAGGTACCACTGACACAGGTTCTGATGAAAAACTTGCTAGGTAAAGATGGAACTTCAAACAACATCTCCCATCATGCTGTCCATGACTCTTACCTAATATGGGGATCTTTGTTTTATACTGTTTCTGAAAAATATATTTTCCTATTCAATTTCATATGCCACATAGGTTTCTATTGACCCAACAATTCTTTCAAAATTGGATATATAAGGCTTAGTCTACATGACACTAGAGGAGAATGGCACCTCAAGGTATTAATTTCATTCATTAGTGAATATTCAGAGTCTATACACAAACCAGGCACCTTGCAAGATAAAGGAAATACCCTCAGCTGTAGGAAAGAGCTGAATGGCTCTTGTACTGTTTTCCAGACTGATTGTTTAAACCCTCCAACTCCTTGGAACTACACGTCAAGGATTATGCCAAAAACTGAGGAAGTTGACAAGAACCAATAAAATGTAAACCAAGCTACTTTTACACATGATGTTGGGGAAGATTTTACTTGAACAGAGAATTTTAAATCTAGTCCAGTGGAATCAACTAGCTTAAAGAAAACAGAATAAACTATTTAGGATAAAAGAAGAATAACCCAGTGGATCCATAATAATCCATACTGTTTTCCACAGGAGACTTTTAAATACAGAGAACAAACTGAGGGTTGCTGGAGGGGTGTTGGGTGGGGGGGGGGGAATGGACTAAATGGGTGATGGGCATTAAGGAGGCACTTGTTTGGATGAGTACTGGGTTTTTATGTTAGTGATGAATCACTGGGTTCTACTTCTAAAAACGATACTCCACAGTATGTTAACTAATGAATTTAAATAAATAAAATACATGTAAAAATAATAAATACTATTTTCTTTAAAATATGTATTATGAACACATTTCTCTATGTGTTCATATTTTTATTGAAATATAATTGACCTATAACATTATATTAGTTTCAGATGTATAACATGATGGCTCAATATTTTTTATGTACTGTGAAATCACCACAGTAAGTCTGGTTAACATCTGTCACCATATAGTTTTTCTTATGATGAGAACTTTTACCATCTCCTCTCTTAGCAACTTTAAAATAAGCAATACAGCATTAACTACAATCAACATGTTGTATATTACATCCCATTTATTTTTATAATTGGAAGTTTTTACCTTTTGACCCCCTTTACCCATTTTACCCACTCCCCCCACCCACCACCTCTGGCTACCACCAATCTGCTTTCTCTATGTTTGAGTTGGGTTTTTGTTTTGATTTATAGACTCTACATTTCAGATTATATAGTATTTGTCTTTTTCTGTCTGATTTATTTCACTTAGCATAATTCCCTAACTGTCCATTCATATTGATACAAATGGCAGGATTTCTTTATGGCTGAAAAATATTTCTTTGTATATCTATACCATATTTTCTTTATCCATTTATCCATTAATGGACATTTACATTGTTACTACATCTTGGCTTTTGTAAATAATGCTGCAATGGATAGGAGGGTGCAAATTTATTTTCAAGTTAATGTTTTTATTTTCTTTGGAAAAATACCCAAAGGTGGAACTGCTGATCATATGGTGGTTCTATTTTTAATTTTTTGAAGAATTGCCAAACTTTTTTTTTTATAGTGGCTGAGCCAGTTTACATTCCTATCAATAGTGCATAGGGATTTCCTTCTCTACACAACCTTACCAATACTTGTTATTTCTTATCTTTTTGGTAATAGCTATTCTAATAGGTGTGAAGTTATACTGTGATTTTGATTTGCATTTCTCTGGTGAGTAGTGATGTTGAATATGTTTTCATGAATCTGTTGGCTATCTGTACATGTCTTCTTCAGAAAAATACCAATTCAGAACCTCTGCCCATTTTTTTTAATCAGGTTTGTTTTTTTTTTTTTGGCTATTGAGTTGTAGGAGTTCTTTATGTATTTTGGATATTAACCCCTTATCACATAAATGGTTTGCAAATATTTTCTCCCATTTGGTATGTTGATCTTTTCTGTTTGTTTTGATCTTTTGTTTTGATCTTTTGTTTTGATCTTTTGTTTTGATCTTTTGATCTTTTGTTTTGATCTTTTGTTTGTTGATCTTTTTGTTTGTTTGTTCTTGTTGGTGGCTTCCTTTGCTTTACAAAGCATTTTAGATTGATGTGATCTCACTTGTTTATCTTTGCTCTTGTTGCCTTTGCTTCCTGTGTCAAACCCAAAAAATCATCACCAACACCTATGTCAAGGAACTTACCCTGTATGTTTTTTTTTTTTTTCCTATGAGCTTTTTTTGGTTTCAGGCTTTACCTTGAAGTCTTTAATCCACTAGTGTTAATTCTGTGTCTGATATAAATAATATTAATATAAAATAACAATTATTTTGCATGTGGGTGTCTGGATTTTCCAGCACCACTTATTAAAGAGTCTATCTTTTTCTTGTCCTATATTCTTGGCTCCTTTGTCATAAATTAAGTGACCATACATGTCTGGATTTATTTCTGGGTTCTTTATACTTTTTCATTGATTGATGTATCTATTTTTATGCTAATACTATCCTGTTCTGATTACTATGAATGTGTAGTATAGTTTGAAATCAGAAAGGAAGACCCCTCCAGCTTTGTTACTCTTTCTCAAGTTTGCTTTGGCTATTTGGGGTCTTCTGTGGTTCCATGCAAATTTTAGGTTTGAATGTCGTTGTTTAATGAAATATGCCATTGGCATTTTGTTAGGGATTTTACTGAATGTGTAGACCACATTAGGTCATATGGACTTTTTTTAGTAATTATTTTTGTGGTGCCTGGGTGGCTCGGTCGGTTAATCGTCTGACTTCGGCTCAGGTCATGATCTCACAGTTCATGGGTTCGAGACCCGCATTGGGCTGTGTGCTGACAGCTCAGAGCCTGGAACCTGTTTCAGATTCTGTGTCTCCCTCTCTCTGACCCTCCCCCGTTCATGCTCTGTCTCTCTCTTTATTTATTTATTTTTTTTTTCAACGTTTATTTATTTTTTTGGGACAGAGAGAGACAGAGCATGAATGGGGGAGGGGCAGAGAGAGAGGGAGACACAGAATGGGAAACAGGCTCCAGGCTCTGAGCCATCAACCCAGAGCCCGACGCGGGGCTCGAACTCACGGACCGCGAGATCGTGACCTGGCTGAAGTCGGACGCTTAACCGACTGCGCCACCCAGGCGCCCCTCTGTCTCTCTCTTTAAATAAACGTTAAAAAATTAAAAAAAAAAATATTTTTGAGAGAGCCCAGGCAGATGAAGGGCAGAGGGAGGGGGGCAAAGGATAGGAAGCCGGCTGTGTACTGAGAGCCTCACAACAGCGAGCCTGATATGGAGCTCCAACTCACCAACTGCAACACCATGACCTGAGCTGAAGTCAGAGGCTCAACTGACTGAGCCACCCAGGTGTCCCAGATAATATGGACATTTTAACAATATCCATGCTTCCAATTAATGAGCATGAAATATCTATTTATTTGGATCCTCTTCAGTTTGTTTCATCAGTGTCTTCCAGTTGGCAGTTCATAGGTCTTTCATCTCCTTAGTGAAATCCCTTAGGTTTTTTTCTTGATGTAATTGTAAATGGGATTGTTACCTTAAGTTTTCTTCTACTTAGTTATTAGTGTATAGAAACAACTGATTTCTTACTTAGGAATTTTGTATCCTGCAACTTTACTGAATCCATTGATGAACTCTAACAGGTTTTTGAAGTCTTTAGACTTTTCTACATATAAAATGATGTCATCTGCAAATAGTGACAGTTTTACTTCTTTCCAATTTGGATGACCTTTATTTCTTTTTCTCATCTAATTGCTGTGGTTAGGACTTCTAATATTATGGTGGATAAAAGTAGAGAGAGTAGGCATCATTGTTTGTTTCTGTCCCTCTTTTCAATACTCATTTCTACAGATATTTTTTATACTTTTAATAATAATAGTAATATGGTCATGTTTAAGAAAAGGCTACTTTATGAATGGAAAATTTGGGGGTTAAGAGTGCTTTCTTTTGAATGTTGTGACAGTTTATTTTTTAGTTAAGACAGTATTAAATGCCTAGTAGCAAATGTTTAATTTTTGTATTAATCACATAAGTACCTATTAATAACAATAGTGACTACTGGCTAAAACAACATTATGTAGACTATGAAGTAACTTTGGTACACTGTACATAATTGGAGTCTCCCAACTAGATGTCGTAGATTTCATGCTCATGCTAACACACTGCCTGAATGCAGAGGTCTGTCTCTTTTGTTTTGTGCTATTGTGAAATTTGATTTCATTGTACTAATGGGACATAAAATACTTCTCTAAAGAGCCCTTGGCATTTCTCGACTACATGAAGTCATTCATTTTATGGCCCTGTAACACTATCTTAAGGTATTTAAAATCACACAATTGACAGATCTTCTGCCTCTTTTTACTTGGTGGCCAACTGACCTTCAAAGATTCATCAAGAAAGTAAAGGACATGTTGGATTCACAATATGAGATTAGGTAATTTTTGGGCTCTTATAGTTGATGAAAAACTAGCTACCTGTGATACTATATATTTTGTTAAATGGCTATAAATGTAATTTCATTTACAACTTGCAGAATTAGGGGACTTTAGAAGTTTATCCAAACTTTGACGTCTGTTAGAGAACCTTTAAGAATAACAGCTATGTGATGAGCACAATGAAAATAAGTTCATTACAAATAAAGCTGCCAATTCTTTCCCCTATATTGATGTATTCTCTTGAGGATACCAGCAGAAAGGATCTAGTTTAAAAAAAGACTCCCTCTCTCTCTGCCCCTCCCCCATTCATGCTCTGTCTCTCTCTGTCCCAAAAATAAATAAAAAACGTTGAAAAAAAAAAATTTAAAAAAAAAAAGAAAAAAAAAAAAAAAGAAAAAAACTTTTTTCTTTGAACATATAACCCCCAGAAAACCTGGGTTTTCTATTGATTTCTACTATACAATTTAAAAATAACATTTAATAAATGGTAGAATAGTAAGTAATGTGTTTAAGTAAATAGCTTTTGAATATTATAGCTATATTTTTGTAAAGATATTGCTATGCATTCAATATGAACTCATTATGCAAATGTATTCCGCTGTTCATATGCGTTCACAGCATACATTGGATAATGGTTCCAAAGGAACTATTCTAAGATATGCTCTGAATATATATGAAGAATAATAGACACATGTTATGGATTCAAGATATAGTAAAGGTCCAAAAGGCAGAATACATGGTTTTTTAAATACTCCTTCGCTGAAAATACTGAAGAAACACAAAGAGACATATTATGGTACAAGTCTGAATACACATTAAATATATACGACAAATTTAACAAGCCTTTGAGTCCATTGATACTTCACAGCAAAGTGATGAGTAGTGTTTTGTTACAGAACATTAGCTGGTCTATAAACATGGAGAATGATGAAGATTGGATGATACAGCTTACAGTTGAACAAAATGAAATGCTTAGTATTTTGCACCTGTGATCTATTGATCAAAGTATAGGTTTGGTGCGTCTGCTTCCTATAAGGGGGAATAAGCTTCTAAAGGACTAGTCCTTTCACATATTACCATGATCAGTTTTGGAGAAAATATTGCCAAAACAAAAGCAAAAAGCAAAACAAACGATAAAAAACTACTGAAGACTATGGATAAAGACAATGGACAAAAGTTGAGATATTTTGGAGGGAAGTAAAAACTTGAATGAAGGAAGGAAATGGCATGATTTGACTTTTAGTTTCTGTAAGCTGTGGACCAAAGGCAGGAAGTTGAAGTTCCGGTAGAAAACCATGATCTTTCTGGTGTAAGGAATCAAAGAACACCTCAAGATGGCCCTGTAAAACAAAATGACAAGTAACCATGATAATTAAAGAACTAGAGAAGAGGAAGCCTAGATTCTGTGTATAAATTCTAAGTATCTGAATTATACTTAAAAACCGGAAAGCGGAACTGAGATTTGAGATACTATAGTTGAGGCAGAGTTTTCAGTTTGAAAAATCAAATCAATTTCCCTATACCCAAAGGAATATAGGGAATCAAATCAAATTTCCTATATTCAAAGGAATATAAAGGAATGCAGAGTCTTTGCAATATAACACTCAATATCCAGGATACAATCTGTGATTACTTGACATACAAAAAACCATACAAATTATTTTCAAGAAAAATAATTAGGGGTGCCTGGGTGGCTCAGTTGGTTCAACTATGGATTTCGGCTCAGGTCATGATTTCACAGTTGCGTGAGACCAAGCCCTGTGTTGGGCTCTCCCCCTCTCTCTACCTCTCCCCCACTTGCACTCTCTGTCTCAAAATTTTTTTTTCAAGAATCCAGGATGTAATCATTTTCAGTGTACACAACAAATTATCACAAGTTTAGCAGCATAAAAAAATGTATATATTTATTATTTCACAGTTCCCATTGGTCAGGAGTCCAAGCACTGGGTAGTTGAATCCTGTGCTTAGAGTTATAAGGTTTCTGTTGGGTGAGCTCTCATCTAGAAGTTCTACTGGGGAAGAATCGGCTTGCAAGCTCTTTCAGGCGGTTGGGCAGAATTCATTTCTTTATATGGCTGAGGATCCCAACTTTTTGCTTATGTTCAATAGGAGATCACCCTTAGATACTAGAGGCTCCTGAGTGTTCCTAGAGGCAACTGCACTTTCTTGAGATGTGGGATTATCCATTATGGCTTTTTATTTCATCAAGAATTAATCAAATTAAAAGGAGGAAGAATATCAGTTCTGGGTTTTGAATTCTATAAGTAATCTCATGAGTGAGGTGGGAATTAGATCTTTCACTGTGGAGCCTTGAGATGCCTGCGTCCTTTTGAGAGAGCCAGAGCTAGGGCAACCAATTAAACCATGCCCAATTTTCTAGCTTACAGCAACTATTAAATAGTAAATATTATGGTTTTTAAACCACTAAGTTTTGGAGTAATTTGCAACAATGGAGAAGTAATATACATAAATATATACCTACCGTTTGCCAGGAGTTAGAGGATAAAAATAGAAAGGAGCATAGATTTTTCAAATCTGAATATTCATGAGCAGAAGGGGTAGAATTAGGAAATCTTAGAGATCATGGTCTTCAAAATCACTTACAGAACCCACTTTTTAAAAATTCTCATGCATAGTAACATCATGTAACTTGTCCAAAGACCTAACAGCATGTTTTAATTTGGAATTCACTACCAAATTATTGCCTACTTATTTCTAGTGGCTCTTCTTTATATGTGTGCATTTATTATGCATTTCTCACTAGCAAAGACTCCTAACTGACCCTAGCAATGTTGAGTGCTTATGAGGGAAAGAATGAAGATGAACATTGAGTGAAGATAATATGCAAGCAGGTATGGTTTATCTGCTTTATTAAGCAGTGATCGATGTCCTCCATCACAGGTCAGGTGAATGAATGAACAAGAAACAAAGTAATAATCACTCAGATTTTAACAAAGTGGGGTGAAGAATTGAGAAATCCTCTCATGAGTTGAATTTACATAGCCAGTCAATGAGGATCCTTCCATGAGCTGATGCTGATGAAGTGCTAAGCACAAGACCTAAGTAGAAGTTCCATAAATGTTAGATCTCATTATTTCAGAAATAACTAGTTTCTGTCTTTTCTTTTTTATTAACATCTATATAACATGCAGATAGAAATCTATAGGTGGCATAAAATTAGGCATCTAGGTAGTGTGTATATGTGTGCAGGTGTAGTCTTTTTCTTTTGTGTCCTTCAAAAGACTTTCTGCATCCTCCCCACACTCAGAATAATGTTAATAACATAATAGCATAATAATGCTACCAAAGTTTATGCTTCTATATTTTTTATGTATATACCATCGTATTTAAATTTATCTCCTATCTACATCTACATTTGTGGGGTTATTTTAGAGTATAAGCAGAGTGGGGAAGGGAAGAAGGGATGGAGGGAGAGAGAGAATCTCAAGCAGTCTCCATGCTCAGCACAGAGCTTGATGTGGGGTTTGAACCCACGACCCTGGGATCATAACCTGAGCCAAAATCAGGAGTCAGTTGCTCAACTGACTGAGCCACCCAGGAACCCCTCTACATCTACGTTTGTATCTGTTTCCATATCCATATGCATATAATATCCATATTGGTGTTTCTAACCAAACACACAAAAATACACAGTCATCATATACACAGCTTCACATGCATGAACGGTGCTCCTGGAGTTTAACAATAGAAGTTAGGTTATATAATACATTTACACATACGTGTATAATTACGTCTCTACCTAAGAGACTTTTCTCTTTTTCGGTATGTGCTGTATTTAATAGTATATTAAACATATTTGTCTGTATTTTGCTTTTGTAGCTCAATAGTCTGGGAAGTGTTTTAAGTGAGCTTTAATTCTTTCTCTGTAATGATTTTATACTAGTCTATGATATGGATCATGGCACAATATATTCAATGACTCTTTTAATAATGATATTACATTATTTTCAGTTATTTTCCCTAAGCACAGTGTTGCCATAAGTAACATTGTACATGTATCCTTACCTACTGGAAATTATATTTCTATAGGATAGATTCCTAGGGGTTGTCATGGGTAGAGTGGTGGAGGTAATTTTTCATTTTAATTAAAGTTGCAGATTACTTTTTAAAAGCATTTTTTTCTCCTATTATCACCAGCATTGTAATTTGTAGTGTTCCCTGAAACAATGGATATTGTTGTTTCCCATCACCACGTCCTATATAAATACTTTAGTTTCCTTTATCGTTGCAGTTTCACCTATATATTATATATGTAACTGCTTAGTTTCCTGCTAAGATTTATATCACTTTATTTTTTACATTTAAATCCATTTGAAATTGTTTGCCTTTTGGCTTAAAATAATTATAACTTAATTTTCTAGAAAGATAATTTATTATATCAGCATCATTTATTAAATAATCTTTTCCCCATTAAATTGAAATACAGTGTTTTTCATATTTACAAGTTATTTCTGGATCTGTTCCACTAATCTCTCTTTATTCCTGTCAATACCATATTATTTGATTACTGTGATTGTATAGAAATTTCTGCTAAGTGGTAAGGCAAGTCCCCCCTCCATGTTCTTCTTTATCGTATTGGGGGTGGGCATATAGCTAATCTCAGGTATTTATTTTTACATATTAATTTTAAGATTATTTTACCCCAAATTATAGAGAAAACAAAAAAAATGCAACTGGATTTCTAGTTAGAAAAACATTAAACATATAAATTACATTTAAGAGGAATGTCGTTTTATAGCATTAAAACTTCTCTAGGAACCTACTCTGTCTTCCCATTTGTTCAGATTTTCTTACGCTGTTAGTACTGTTTTACACTTTTCTTCATATAGGTCGTATGTCTCTCTTAAATTTATTTCTAGTGATTTCATATTTTTTATTGTTATTAGGCAAGGAATAACAACCTCATTTCCATTTCTATTTTCTCATTGTCAAAAGAAAAGTTACTGGATTTCAAAAAACATACATATTTTATATCTATCCACATTACTGTTACAGCATGTACTGTTTTTGCTATTATAATTCTAGGTATACAATTCAACTTCAGGAAAAAGAGAATTTTACAACCACTCCCCATCATGTTTATACTGACTGTTTAATTTTCATTTGTGTTAAATTTGCTGGACTCTGAGGAAAATATTAAATAATAACAGTATTTAATACTTTTTATTATTAGTGTTAGCTATTGAGAGTAATATTTGCTCTTGATTTTATTAGAGGCTATTGTATTTAAGTAATTTTCTCAATTCCTTCTACTTAGTGCCTTTATAGGTAATGACTATTGAACTTTATCAAATGCTTTTTTGGCATTATTCTTTTTAAATTATTTGACATATTTTATTAAGTTGACAGCTTTCTCAGTACAGAATCATCCTTGCAACATTAAAATAAATATTTTTTTTCATACACTACTATTCTTTTGCAACATGGTAGATTGTATTTGGTATAACTTCATCTAAAATTTTAATGTATTATAAGTAAGCTTTATCTGTACTATTATTTATATTTATTAGCTTCGGGAGTTCATGTTATTTCAGTCTTTACACAAGGTATAGAAAACTTTTACACCTTCTTCAGTTTATAATAGTGTATTTGGCATTTAGTTTGTCTATTCTTTGAAGGTTAAATGAAAGCCAGTGATGAACCTGTGTAATTCTGGTGCCTTTTTCAATAGTAGATTCTTAATCCCTTTTCCAGTTTCTTTACTGGCAACTGGTTTGATCTGTTTTTCCACTGTGTTAATTTTGGTAGTTAATATTTTTCTACAAAATCATCATTTATTCTAGATTTACAAACAGAGGAATTACATGTGTGGAATTATATGTCTGGTCTCCTTTAATTTTTGTTTTTTTCAGTAGGGGGGCAAGGTATGGGCTTTTTTTTTCTTATTTCAGCATTATTAAAGTATAATTGACTTACAAAATTATAAGATATTTAAAGTGTACATCGTGGTGATTTGATACGTATATACATTGTGAAAAGACACACCCTGTCTGGTTAATTAACACATCATCACTCCAAGTGTATATATTTGACATATATAGATTTATATATGTATTATATATGTTTAAGTTTTACTTTTAGCAAATTTCAAGTATACAGTAGAGCGTTACCTGTAGTTGTCATATTTTACATTGGGCCCTCACACCTTATTTTTATACCCAGAAATTTGTATCCTTTTACCAACCTCTCCCTATTTCTCCTACTCCCAGCACATGACAACCACCTTTCTACTGTTTTCATGAGTTCAGCTTTTTTGAAATAGTGTTCCACATAGGGGTACCTGGGTAGCTCAGTCGGTTGAGTGTCCGATTCTTGATTTTGGCTCAAGTGAGGATCTCATGGTTTGTGAGTTTCAGTCCCACACCAGGTTCTGCACCAGCAGTGTGGAGTCTAGTTGGGAATCTCTCTCTCCCTCTCTCTCTGCCCTTCCCCCACTTGTTCTCTAAATAAATTAATATACAAAAATATTCCATGTATCAGTGATGCCACATGGTATTAGTCTTTCTAGGACTTATTTCACTTAACATAATGCCCCCAAGGCCCATCCAAGTTGTCACAAATGGCAGGATTTTCTTTTTCATGACTGAATAATATTCCTTTGTATGTGTCATATACATACATGTGTATATACCTGTATCACCTTTTCTTCATCAGTGGACACAGTTTTCTTCCATGTTTTGGGTGATGGTTACATAGATGTATATAATTGTCAAAATTTCTCTAAACATATATAATTCTATGTGATTATGTATCTTAATTTTAAAAAATCAGAATATCTGATGCTGTAGGGAGGTAAAGGAATGCACTTACTTACGTATCAGCGTGATGAAAAAAATGCAGACATTAAGAGTAAACCCACATTTAACCTTTGGCTGAAGGACAACTCTCATGTTTATTTGGATTGAGAACCAAAGGAGCAGTGATGCTTTGTTCCTGGAACATCAGCCTAAGTGCTGGGCATTAAGGCAATTGCCAAGGCTTAATTAAGTTCTCTATATTTCTGAATGCTCTTTTGTTGTACTTTGTGGGTTGAGAAAGGAAAAAAAAAAACTTGCTGAATTATTCTATCAACACTGCAAATGACCCCGAAATTTCATGGCTGAAACAACAACCATTTATTAACTTGCAGTTTCTGTGGGTAATGCATCTAGGCAAGTGTTCACTGCTTCATGGTTCTCACAAGCTGAAGTCAAGGTGTCCACGAGGGCTGTGATTTCATCTAAAGGCTCTGCTGGGGAGGAAGTGCTTCAAAGCTCACTCATAAGGTTTTTGGCAAGGTTCACTTCTTTGAGGGCTGTTGACTGAGGGCCCCCAACAGTTCCTTATTCATAGAGCCTTGAGAGAGTGTGAATGCCAGCAAGAGAGAGAGAAAGTGCTAGCAAGATGGAATTCTCAGGCTTTTGTCACCTGACCATGGAAGATCTATATACCATCACTTTTGCCTTAGTCAGCTCATTGCAAGCAAGTCACCAGATAAGCCCTTCGGTCAGCCAAAGGACTGCACAGGAGGTGAGGATCATTGAAGGTCATCTTAGAATGCTGCCTGCCCAGATACTTACTAATGTGGCTAGCATAGGAAATACTAAGTATGTATTCTGGCCTTTGGTATGCATGCATTCTTTTATTTAATAATACTGAGAGATTTACATGATAGTAGAGAGACAAGTCTTTAAATATATCTTCATAATGTAGTTACAAGTGCATGATATAAACATTGACAGAGGAATGAAGTAATGTTACAAAGTTATAGATGATTAAGTTGGCATTACAATTTGTGAAGTTAAATACTAAAGGAAACATTTAAATAACTACTTTAATTCAATTTTCTTAGTCAACTGGATCATTTTCAAAAATATAAATTTGTGCCTGGTATATTGTAATAGTTTTTATATGATAGTAGCTATAACTTGATTGTGTGGGCAATTGATTACTTACTGGCTTGATATTTCATTAACAGAACTCCTCCCAGACCAATGGAAATAATAATTTACTTATAAGTTGGCTTTCTAAAATACTGATATTTTAAAATTTATCAACTACAGTACTATTGTACACTTAAAATAGCTAAGGAGCCAAAATGGTTTAAAAATACTTCTAATGTGGGAGCACCTGGGTCACTCAGTTAAGTGTCGGACTGTTGATTTCAGTTCAGGTCATGATCTCAGGGTTCCTGATATGGAGCCCCATGCTGTCCGCACAGAACCTACTTGAGATTCTTTCTTTCTCTCTCTCTCTCTCTCTCTCTCTCTCTCTCTCTCTCTCTCTCTCTGCCACTCCTTGGTGCTCACTCTCTCTCTCTCTCAAAATAAATGTTAAAAATATTTAAAAGTACTTGCAATGTGAAAAGAAACTATCTTTTTCATTCAATGTTTTGAAATGACCATTGGGCTTCTACTGAACTTGCTAAACTACATACGCATAGATAAAAATTGTACTATAGTTATGAGTATCATCCATAATCCTGGAAGCAAGATTCTAACAACTAGAGGTTATTACTTTTGGGAGGAATTTTAACAAACAAAAAGAATGATGTTAAGCTCATCAGAGACTTAAAAAAATGGTTTTCTTCCATTTCATCTCACTTAAAATGTGCAGGGTTTTTGTTGTTGTTGTTTTTGTTTTTTATGTATCCGGTGCCATGGGTTAAAGGCCACTAGGGAAATATTTCAAACTTCTGACTGTTACACCACAGTTTTCATCTTTCTCTTGGACTAATGTTTCAAATTCTCTAATCAAAAGTCTTCCTTGTCCCTTGGCCCATTGTCTACTCTGATGAGCTTGAGGAGCTGGGGGCAGATGTGGCTCCTTAAGAACCACTGAGTGTTGGAAAGCATGAACAGAGCCAAGGAAAAGAAGTGATTTATGTTTGTTATGCTAAACTAAAAATGAGAACCATAATTTGAGTTGAGTCTTCCACAGCCTTGCTTTTAAAGTAGTTATGTTTACTTTGTGAATTATATTCAATTTTTGAAATGGCATTTAAAAAGCTATGCTAAGAATATCCCAGACCATCTCCAAAAATTGATTTATCACAGAAAAAAAATCCAGGTGGTCCTAAGAAGTTACTTCCTTCTGGTTCTGAAGGTATTCACATCCTATATGAAAGAGGTATAGTGTCTGTAATGCTGAAGGATCATAGACCATGTCTGTCAGCTAGCATCTGAAAGGAGAGTGCCCTGGGTCTCAGTACAGACCAAATAGAATATTCCGAAGGTATTCTAGCAATTTTAAATCTCATGGTCTCATTTTGTAATGGTTTGTTTCAACCATCTCTTTCTTAGTGTCTTTGGCATTAATGATTGTTTTATATGATTGAGAAATTTCCTTTTATTTTGAAATAACTTTGTAATTATACCTTTATAAGCACCAATATTTCTCTCTTGTTTAGAAAATTACCTTTACTTGTAGTGGGCTTTCCAAATACTCGCTTCCTCCTTCATTGCAGACAGACCCAGGAGAGCTGATCTGTTCTTTAGGGTTTAAAAAGTAAAAGACTGTAGGGGTGACCCCTGGGTGGCTCAGTGAGTGTTCACCTCTTGATTTTGGTTCAGGTCATGATCTCAGCTCATGAGATCAAGTCCCACATTGGGCTCAGGATTCTCTCTCCCTCCTCTCCCCTCTCCTCTTTCTTCTTTTCTTTTCTTTTCTTTCTTTCTTTCTTTCTTTCTTTCTTTCTTTCTTTCTTTCTTTCTTTCTCTCTCTCTCTCTCTCTCTCTCACTCAAAATAAACATTTAAAACACTTTTTAAAAACATGTTTATTTACTTACTATTGAGAGAGAGAGAGAGAGAGAGAGAGAGAGAGAAACATAAGCGGGAGGGGGAGACACAGAATCCGAAGCAGGCTCCGGGCTCTGAGCTGTCAAATCAGAGCCCTATGTGGGACCTGAACTCAAAAACCATGAGATCATGACCTGAACTGACGTTGGACGCTTAACTGACTGATGATGATGATGATGATGATGATGATAATAATAATAATAATATATAGTAGAGACTGTAGGATAAAGAGATAAATGACACCAAGGGGCTGTAACCAATGTCCCACTCCAGCAACATCATTGGGCAACATAATTCCCTTGGTGGCATCGGTGGTGCAGTTTATGGTGTAAATACAAATGAGCCTTCTAACTATACTTTTTTTTTTCCCTGCTACCAGGTAGATTTTGCTAGCACCATATAGCCAATAGCATTTTGGGCATACTTCAGATGGATTGATGTCTCATCATCTGGGGAAAATTAAACATTCTCATTATTAGAGAGTTAAAATAAAAAACTTAGTCTGTATGTTAACTGGAATTAAAATTTAAAAACTTAATAAAAATTGAAAAAACTGAATCTAGAAATCCCTCTTACAGAATTCTGAGATGAATTAAAAGATTCCGGAATGCATAAATGAGGTCTTGTTTTGGATTAGACATATGTGTCATAAGAAATACAAAAAAAACAAAACGAAAAAAAAAAAAAAAAACAGGTGCAGGGTTTGGAATTCTCTAAATGTGCCCGCTTTACCTTCCTTCCCCTCTTCCTATGGTTGAATTCTTCTCATTCAGGCTCTTCTCCAAACCAGTATCATTCTTGAAATTCTTATCCCTCCAGACAGGCTTTGGTGCTGCCTCTTAGGCTCTGTCACAGGAGCCAGTTGCTACTTCCTAGTATGAATCCCATGTTTCATCTTTATTGATTCTTTCCCTGTTGTTAGGTTCTTTTAGAGCAAAGACTTCATTTCTAATTCCAGGACCCTTTACCCACTCTCACAGCACCCATTGTTTTCCTCACTAACCACTATCAGTCCTTCCATATTTATAGGTGTGCTTGTGTGATGAATGTCTACCTGCCCCAGGGCTCTACAGCTCTGTGAAGGCTTTACTTTCCTTTGCATCCCAGCAGGTAGCAGAGTACCTGACATCTTGCAGTTGAGAAAATAATTCTGTACTACCAGGATATAACTGGTACTCACATGTTCTTTATTTAACCTCTCTAAAGCTTTGTTTTCTTACAGAGGGGGAATTGTTAACAGGGCTGAACTTCCTCTGGAGGCTCAGGGATGGAATCTGTGCCATGCCTCTTTTGGTTTCTGGTAACTGCCAGCTTTCTTGGCTTGTGGCCACTTAACTCTAATCTCTGCATCCACCTTTATAGTGCCTTCTCTGCATACATACACACACATACATACACATACATATACATACATATATGTCTATATATAAAAATATTTATATGTTTATAATATATTTATAAGGAGGTTTGTTACAAAGTATTGGATGCAGGCTGAGAAGTCCCAGGGTTTGCTATCTGTAAGCTGGAGACCCTGGAAAGCCTGTGGTGTAGTTTGAAAGCCTGAGAGCCAGAAAGCCAATGACACAGATTCCGGTTGGAGTCTGAATGCTTGAGGACCAGGAGTGCTGAATACAGGAAAAGATCAGTGTTCTAGCTCAAACAGCAGTCAGCTAATTCAACGTTTCTCTGCCTTTCTCTTCGAGTTAGTGCCTCAGTGGATTGGGTTATGCCCACCTACATTGAAGAGGTTCACCTGTTTGACTCAGTCTACCAATTCAAATACTTACATTTCCCAAAAACTCGCTCACAGACACACCCAGAAATCATGTTTAATCAGCTGTCTGGGCACACCATGGCTCAGTCAAGTTGACGCTTAAAAATAACCATCATACTTGGCATTGAAATGAAGGCCTACCTGGATAATCTCCTCATTTCAAATACTTATTTATGTCTGCAAAGACCATTTAAACCAAACAATGAAACATTCACACGTTTGAGGATTCAGATGTAGAACTATCTTTTTAGAGGCCACCAATCAGCCGGCGACAACACTCCTTAGGGGAGTGAGAAAAGAAAACATGCCGTTGTATAGGTTGGCTGAAGTAGCCAAAGTATTGCGGTATTGCTGACCTTTAACACAGATAAATTAGGTAATTGTAATTGTAGTGATTTTAAGGATAATTTTAAGATACCCCTCCCCCAATATATATGCCACAACACCTTTGTTTCTTCTGGTCATTTTATTGCACTGATAATCCACCAAATACAAATTCAGGTAAGTCTATTATTATTAATACTATTAGTGGTAGTAGTTGTCATTGTTGTGAACCTCTGAACGAAGTGAGTTAATCAGTACCTTGATACATGGCACTTTATCATCACTGGTCTGCAAGTTCCTTTTCTTGTACATAACGCTTGTTTGGGAATATATGTTCTCTTTGATCCTTGTTCACTATTTTCCTCCCCACCCTCCATAGATTACCATTGTAAGGTGTTTTCCTAAGTCCCCTTGCTTATGTGTATGCTGTTTTGTGTGTGCATATTTTTAATTATTAGTTGGTGCTGTGCGAAAATTACATTCTGTTTCTTACTATTTTCACTACACAATGTTTGAAAGATTGATTTTTTCGCTAACTTGTGCATATAATCTGTTTCTTCTAAGGGTTACACAATCTCCCAGGCTCCACATCTACCCCATTAACTTCCTGCTTTCCCAGGGATGGCGGTAACAGGCAGACTCCCAACTCCCCGCCACCAAAATAATGTGGCAATAAGTAACCTGTCTCTGTCCCCTTATGGGCCTGGATACATTTTTGGGGTACTATTAACATAGGAACAGGACTGTTGGTCCTCATTCTATGAGTTATTTATATTTTTGTGTTTAATACATCAACTTGAATTCATTCCTTTAAATTTTGGCATGTTCTTTGTACAGAGTCTAAAGCTGGGAAACTGGGGTAGCAAGAAAATAGTTTGGGGCTCCAAGTGCTTGGGTGCCAGGGGCAGTAGGAGAGAGGAGAATAAGGGAGAGTGGGAGGATATTCAGGAAAACCTTGCCTTTTACCCACAGTTGATTGGAGGTCCCAGGATTGACTATCTTTTCATTGTCTTTGTCATAATCATCTTGCAATTATAGTTTCAGCGGATCAGTTATCATTTGCAAGGGCCTCTTGTGTTCATTACTTTTCCATAATACCTGGTATAGCCAGGTTTACTTTCTGTCTACCAAGAAAAAGTCTCCTTATTGTGTCCTGCGTACAATATGCCCATTTTCATTTCTGTCTTCACTCACACTGTTCTCATCTGACATGTGCCACTGTGTGGCTTAATATCTCCCTCCCTTCCTTCAAAACACAAGCAGAGAAGTACAGTGACAGCAAGGAAATACCCTGAAGGCCAGTGCCCCAGGCCAGAGCAGTCAACCAACTGAAAGGGACACTGAGGGCTTGGAGGGAAGGACAAGTCAAACTAATTCAGCAATAGGAGATCCTGTGCCCAGCTCTTTGGTCACATATTGACAACAGAAAATTTTTGGAATTCCTAAATATAAGATCAGGCATGCCCTTTCTTCACCATCCCTTAGAAATGATGAATTCATTTACATGACTTATCTAGATAACGGGAACAAGCCTGGATGTCAAGAAATGTAAGTTTTTAGTCCTAGCTCTGTCATGAACCCACTAAATGACCTTTGCCAAGTCAGTTAACTTCTGTGGGGCTTTCCCACTAGTGTGCCTTTGCATACATTACCCCTTTTATCTGGAATTACCTTAGCATTGGGACAGGGAAACTCTTACTCATCAGCAGTACTTAGCTTGGTGTCAGCTTTACTCTGAAACATCCCCTGAGTCTCCCCACCTACACCTCAGCAGTTAGGTGCCACTTTCTTCTTGACCCTGTACTACACTTCTTATTTATGTGACTGTCCCTTTCCTACTCTGCTCCCTACCCCTAGAGTTCCACTATGAGCTACTACTATTGCCTCTGTTGTTTTTTGTTTTTTGTTTTTTTTAAAGTTTAAGTATTTTGAGAGAGAGAGAGAGTACAAGTCCAAGCAGTCTCCACACTAACAGTACAGAGCTGGATGTGAGGCTTGAACTCAGGAACTATGAGATCACAACCTGAGCTGAAGTCGGACACTTCTGACTGAGCCATCCATGTGCCCATCCTCTGTTTTTGAATAGAGGAAGTGCCCAGCCTATGGTTTGACATATAGTGAATACTCAGTATGTGCTTGTTGAGCTTGATGAACTTTGTCTTTATATTTCTTTGCATGCTAAATGAAGGAGTTGGACAAGAGGGTGGTTTTCAAATGTTTAAAAACTAGAAGGACCGGTTTTCTCATTTAAAAAATTTTAAGGGGAGGACCAATGAGAATGTCATGGAGAAAAAGAGGAAAGTGCTCTATTTGAAGTAAGAATGGGATTCCAGAAACCTGTCCACTTGACCTCTCCTCTTCAAGAAAGCACTAGGAGGTGGAGAAACACAGTTAAAACAAATCGGCCTGGAATCGGGGTTGCTCATTTCCCTTGCAGCTATAAAAGTGTAATTCTGTGAAAGATACTCTTTCAAGTAGCAACATTTTCTCTTTCTTATGTGAACATTTTTTGGTGAAATTTTTCCTGAAATGTAAAAATACTGAACTGCTTCCCTAAGACAGAATGCAATACTAATGTAACTGAATCTTTTCTTAATGACCTAGGTACCTCATTAGGAACATTCACTGTTTCACTGGGCTGAATTCACAAAGGCACTGTTATGACGTGTTTATTTTCCTGTATCTTCCCTACCTGTCATCTGCCATTTCTTCTGCTGTCACTTTCTCTGACCTAATAGCTCCCTTAGCTAATGTCTTTTTCTCAAAGCCCCTGCGCCCTAAATTTTTTTGTGAGCTAACACAATAGAAAATAAAGTTTGTTTAGGAAGTCTATGTTCACACACACAAAGAGTCGGGTTTGAGAAAGTCGATGGCCATTGTGTTGGCCCTATGTGAACATCATGAAGGTTATTTTTGCTATTTAGAGGCTTAGGGGTATTTTTGCATCCCTGGGTTTGGGGATTGCTAGAGTCCCACATTGACATAAATTAGGTAGGTATATATGTTTTTTAGAAAAACTAACCTTGGAATAATCTGGGAATGACTGAATGAACGTACCTTGAATGATGTAAAGCATTTAAACCATTTTTTTTTTACAAAGCAAATGATAGAATATTTTTTAGTATGGACCCCTAATGTATGTTTATAAATGATACACAAGTGCTTTTGTACTAATGTGTTTTATACATTGTAAAACATACTCGAAAATCAAATTTACAAATAATAAAACAAAAATATAAATGTTCATATTAGAATATTTTCTCATATTCTCACACTCCAGAGAATCGTCTTGGGCACCCCCTGGGATGCATGCACAATTACATACCCCATTTGTGTGACTGTGTTTTAGATAACTGCATAAGGATATTGACTTTGACTTGAGCTATGCCACTATTCCTCTGCCCAAGTGAAAACTAATTTAGGTGCTTTTCAAGACCTCAAATAAAAATATTTAGCTCCCGAACTTGTGACACAGTACATAGCACAATAAATGTTTGATGAATGTTGAACGAATGATGGACATTGAGTAGTTCATAATGATGCTTTATAAACTCATTTAATTAGTTCATTTTATCGGTTTAGCTCGTGTCAGACTTTTTTCACAATGCGTTCACATTAGATCATCACTAGTGCATATCACTAGGCAGAAATGGGTATAAAACACATTGGGATTTTTAAAATATCTTTTTTAAAAGTTTTAATTATTTATTTTAAGAGAGAGTGAGAGAGCAAGAGCAGGGCAGGGGCAGATAGGGAGAGAAAGAGAATCCCAAGCAGGCTCTACACTGTCAGCACAGAGCCAGATGCAGGGATTGAACTCCTGAACCACAAGATTGTGACCTGATCTGAAATCAAGAGTCGGACTCTTAATCAACTGAGCCACGCAAGCATCCCACACATTGAGATTTAATGGTAGAGGGCTTTGAGCCAGAGCATTTACTTGCCCAGGGAAAGTTTCGACCCATCCAGATTACTATAGTAGGAGACATGGCAAAATCTGGCTTAACAAAGGCCATCATGTGATACCCATGGGCATCTGGGGTTGTGGGTCAGTGGTGGTAGTAGTGACTAAATAGTGGTGGTCTCAAGCCAGGGAGATAACAGTATTATGATGACATTGGGAAGGGTGTGGAGAAAGGGAGTGGGGCCAGTGAGGACACCTTTGTATTGAGTTTCAGCGCATAGCTGTGTCTTAAGCCTTTTGTTTTTACGCTACATATTCCTCTTGGGCACTCAGAGCTCCTAGTCAGTGGAGAACCATCTATGTGCTTACGTTCCAAATCCCTATCCAGCAACCTTCTGGATGATTCCAGTTAGGTGTGTTGCAGGCACCTCAGAGGCTATATCATCTACGTGATCAGTTCAGCAGCTTTCCCCAAACCTGCTTCTCCTAAATGTTTCCATCTTTGTGGGTGGTATTACCAGCCTCCACCCAGATGCAGAAACCTGGAAGTCACCTTGGATTCCTCTCCTCCCCGCCTCTTGCCTCTATTTGGCTTCATTCCCCTGCCATCTTAGTGGACTCCCTAGCTCCAATCTCGGTGCCTCCAAGTTGTTTCATACATTATTCCAGAGTGATTTTTATAAATGGAAATTTGGATAATATAGCCTCCTTGTTCAAGACTGTTAAGGCCCCTGATTTTCTCTTCAGCTCCATCTTTCTTACTGCCTCCCTTGTATTAGTTATCCCCTTACACTGAACTTCTTCAGTTCTTCAAGGATGCTTGGCTCCCTTCCATCCTCCAGGCCTCTTCCCACATGGCTCCTTCTACCTAGAGCAGTCTGTTCCTTTCCTTTTCACTTTCTTCTTCTGGTCTCAGCAGAGACATAATTTTTTCCAGGACCTTTCCCTTGATTCCTAGACCAGACTACATCTCCCTGTTAGCTTATTTATTATCCTAGCATCCCAGAACTTGTCTTGCCTTGCCACTCAGCAACTGTTGTTGTAAGTGGTTGTGTATCTCTATTTACTCCTCGGCTGTGAATCCATAAGGGCAGTGGCCACGTTGATCATCTTCACTGCTGCGTCCCCAGCACCCGCAACAGTGCCTTCCACCTCCAAACGTATTTGTTACATGAAAGAAGAGGGCATGGAGTGCCACTCGTCAGGAACCAAGCTAAGCGATTAATCAGACTGAACAAATACAGCAAGGGATAGGGTAAGTGGGCAGCTTGGGGAACACTTACGAGCCCACACTTAATTTCTGGCCTATCAGATGCCACCCTTACACCTTCCAGAGAGAAGACCTGAGTTTACCTAAAGAAGCAAGATAGCCTTGAAGACGGATAGATCTGAGTTCTAAATCCTAGCAGTGCAATCCTGGCAAGTTATTGGTAGGGCTGATCTAAGAACACAGAAAATTTATAAAGTGTATGTATGATGACTGATCTATATATTTTTAAAATGTTTATTTTAGAGCCAGAGAGGCAGAAAGAGGGAGACAGAATCCGAAGCAGGCCCCAGACTCCGAGCTATCAGCACAGAGCCCGATGCAGGGCTGGAACTCAAGAACCGTGAGATCTTGATCTGAGCCGAAGAGTGCTTAACCAACTGAGCCACCCACGAGCCCTGACACCTGGTATTTTGATGTGGCCCTTGTGATCTAGTCATCATGCCATGCTCAGTGTAATCCATCCAAATGCTTTCTGCTGTATAATGCTCAGGTATTGACCCCCTGTCCTCATACCTGACATTATTCCAAATGCTATAGGAGACTTATGTTTTTCACTTATATTTTTATTTTATAATTATTTTTTTATAGTAAGCTTATTATCCCTCATGGGGCCCTGTGAAGAGTTTCTCTTATCATCTTTATGAGGCAACAAAGGGATAGAGAGTTTGACTAAGTTGCCCAAAGTCACACAGCTGAGCAAGATACAACATTTGACCATCCTGGTGATTCTATAACACAGGCTCTCATTTATTCCTAATATTTTTATTTGAATTTTATTCCTTCCTCATTAAAAAGTAAAATGTTTAAATTCAAGAAGTATTTATTGAATCCCTTACCATGTGTGCAACATTAAGCACTCCGTGTGAAATTAATAAATATTTATTGTGCCTATGACTTTGTAGAAGAGTTGTAGAACGTCTTGATATTCATGGACTGTAACCTCTTTGTGAGGGGATTAGAAAAAAAAAGAAGTCAAGGAAATGTGCAAAAAAGGGATAACACAATCTTTCCGAGTGGCTACTTCCTACCCTGTTCCTTTGATTGCAGATAATGTTGTAGTAGACAGTGATGTTTCCTAAACGTTTGTTCTCTAAAGGAACTGCAGTCATCCTCAGAATTGATCTGCTTCTATCAAGCAGATTCTAGAGTCCAGGCCCCTGTACAAGTTTTCAGCAAAGTGAAGGCACTTTTATGCACACTGTTTCTGAAATGTCTAAACTAAAGACAGAAGAAAAAAAATTAGGCATAGGTCATTAGGGAAAATGTCATTTGTCTTTTGGGATGTAGAGTTTGACCTCACTGTCATCAGCAACTTCAAAGTCTGTGTTCTTCAGGTTTAACTGAAAGTAGGTTGGGTTGCACTGGCACTTTCAAGTTAAGAAATGGATTTTTTTTCAATCAGTTGAAATCAATTCCAGTGGGTTTTTTAAAGAAAGGAAATTCCTGGGATGTTATTGATACACCTAGAAAGCTGCATCCAGTGTACATTTTCTTCAAGGTTGACAACATGACTGATTTCCTCTCTTGGCCTAGAGATTTAAAGCATGAGTTGGTTCTACCTTTCTAGAAATGAATTCTGCATTTTGCTTGCAATGAAAGAACAAAAGTTACCTGAACATATTATTAAAGTACTTTGTACCTGCAAATTGCTTCGTACAAGTTATTCTAGGCTCATCAGGTTATGCTACAATCAGAACGCCTGATACTTAGTTGGCTTTTTACTTCCGACCACAGGTTTATCTTGCCACCAAAGCCATTCACTGTGCAAGGCCTGGCTTGGGGCCCTGGGCCAGGGCGTCCTCTGGGATGTCAACCTTGTCTGCCTGGATGCCTCCAGTTGATTTAAGCAAGTGCAACTGGTTTTACTGATCCACATTCCTGTTGGACCAGAATAAAGACCTGAAAAAGAGAATAAAGGTAACATCAGAGGCATAGAGTTTAAACACTGAGCTAAGGGTCAGGGTTTCAAAACCACACTTTTACTATCCTATCAGGAAAGTTCGATAAATATTTATATTTTTTGTTTTGCATTGTCCCCCCTAAAGGTTTCTCCTTCACTCAGGGAGTTCCCAGATCTTCAGTGGGTCTGGGACAGAATTGGGAAGAAAGGCTGGGAGAAGAGGGAATGGGGTAAGTCTGGGCAGGAAAACGCCTAGGCAGCCAAGGACCAGCCAACTCCCTCCTTTCTCTCGGCCCCTAGAGAAACCCCTTACCCGGAGCCAGCCCGTTCCGGCTTTGGCCTCCTGACCCAGACAGTGCAGGGCGAGGGAGCCCACGTTGCACCGCCCCCAGCCTTGGGCGGCCCGCCAAGAGTTCGAGGCCTCCTGATCCGGATGTGATGAAAAAGAGCAACAGACGGAGAAGTGTTTCAGGAGCGGAGGAGTGGTGGCAGGGGGACAGAGAGCCAGAAGGGGAACAGGCCCCCTTCCTGGGGAGCTGGCCGGACTGAGCTGGCTGGAAAGAGAGGGCGGAGAGCACGGAGTCAGAAGAGCGGCCACTGGCGCAGTTGCAGCCACTGCAGTGTCTGGGCTGAGCCTGAGGGAGGCGGGGAAGGACGCGCAGGGGCGGCCGCCACTGCTGCCAGGCCACTGGGGTGAGATGCCGAAGCTGCTGGATCCTCGCTAACTTTGCCGGGCGGAAGAGGAGAAGGAGGAAGGGGCTTTGAGAGAGTTGGGGGGGGATGCCGAGGTAGGTGGTGGTCTCCCCGGCCAGAAGGAGGAGGGCTTTGGTCCCCTTCCCCGCGCTTCCAAATCCAGTCTCCCTTCCCTGCCCCCTTTCAGTGCCTCCCTCCCACTGCCCTCCCCCGCCCCCCAACTCCACCACTGTCAACGTGCGGGATAGCAGTTTTCCTCCCGGGTTTCAAATCAAAACTTCTCTGGGGTGGGGTTTGGGGGAGGGAGGTGGAGGGGCAGGGAATGTCCTGCAGGGGTGGCGTGCTGGTCTCTGAAAACACTTTTTCCCCCCCACCAGAAGCAGTCAGTTCTCTGCACCCACCACCTAACAGCCCTTCGCGTCCGCCCCGGGGGCGGCGAGCTAGGCGGCAGCGCGGCGCGGGCTCGGTGGAGCGGCCCATGTCCGGCGCGGGCGAAGCCCTGGCTCCCGGGCCCCAGCGCGGGGCCGAGGCGGGCGGCGGCCGGCTGGGCGCCCCAGCCCAGGGTGAGTGCCTGCTCGCAAGTTGCGAGTCGCTTTGTCGTTGTTGCATTTTAAAATTTGTCCACACATTTACTGATTGAGGGCGGGGGGTGGAGGTCGGTGTGCAATGAGGACGGAGTCTCACCCCGTAGTTGTGAACTTTTGCACAGTTAGTGCTACTCAAGAAAGTTCTCCAGGACTCCAGCCCTAGATCAACAACCGGATAAGAGGGCGGGATCCGCTGGTCCTTCCACTCCCCCTTCCTTTGACTGCAGGGAAACTGGATGACATGATTGCTTCTTTCTTAAGCATATGCATTTTGGGGCCTAAGACTCCAATATGTGGGATCTGAAGCACTCTCGCCTCCTTCACTTCAGTTCTTGTGTCTTCCTCAGATCCAGGTCTGTTGCTGCTCTCTGAACAAGCTAAGCACTCTGGGCTCATCTTTGTTTCTTGTGAGCCACTCTGCAGCTCAGTTGATGATCTGGGGTTCTGTGACCAGTTCCTTTGGAATGGCTCACGCATACGTTTCAATAACTGTTTTGTTTTGAAATCAGCATGCTTTAAAAAGGAACACTTGGCAAGAATGAATTAGCTCCTTTGTGTTTTTCCAAAGTGTAAACACAGGCAGCCTATAAAGAATATGATCTTGTTTCTGGGAGACTTCCCTAACAAGCTTATAAACAAGTCAGGCAATATCTTTGCTCTCTTGAAGGTAACATCCTTGAGGTTTTCAGGGAGCAAGGGCCTTACTCTTCTGATGCAGTTTCCTCTAACGGTGGCTTTGATTTAGAAAGTTCTGATATTGATTTGGGCTAAATAATTTTCCAGGTCTTCAAAACCTACTTTATAGTCTTGATTTTAAGCATATCTGATAGCTTTTGTATTTCTTTGACGATAATGTAGTGAGCTTCTTGGGATTGGTGTGGTTTTTTTTTTTTGTTTGTTTGTGTTTTGTTCCTTTGTGTTTTTTTTTTTCTTTTTCCCCAAGCTGCAAAAATGGAAAGGAAGAAGTTAATGTTGAACTCAAAAGAGGTGAAAGCAGAAAACATCCATGGCTAAATTAAAATGTTCTGGCATTCAGGGCTGTTAAATTGAATTATGTTTATCATTGCTTTTTGCTTCTAAACAGTGAGTCATTTTTTTCTAAACAGAAAATAGAGCAAATCAGAGAAGTAGAATGATAAACATGTTTTCCCAGAAGCAGCCCATGCTCTGCACATTGTATTGCCAACAGTCATTTTCCCGTTGTTAGGCATGCCCTTCATAGTCTTATCGACTCATTGATGTTTCACACTTGAGCTGTTAATCACTATTGTTAAACAATGCTTATGTCAAAATCCACATCAAACACACTACAAAAACAATTGATTTGGACATAGTGATATCTACAGTGTCCAACTTACTTTAATAATACGCATCGTTAGAGTCAGCTAGAACTTGCAGTGGTGTGTAATGTAATGCAATGCAATGCTGTAAAATATCACATGATTCTGATTTTAGGAAGTGAGCATCTAGAATGGTCTGAAGTGCAGTTGACTGCATACAGGATTACCAGTGTGGAAACTCTTGGGGTTATATTGTACCTGAAAATCAGCTTACCCTCAGCAACATAGTTATATACCGCCTTTTTATTAGTTTATCTTCGACTCACATCCTTTAAGCATCAATTTAATTGCATGTGTAATATAAGGTAATGATTGTAATGATTTTTTAGGAAGAAAATCTTCAGATTCTTGCTAAAATATTATGCCTCATATAAGCAGATTTCATAAGGTATATTGAAAGAAAACAAATTTTGGAGTGAGTGGGTAGGGTACAAGTTTGCAGATGCAGCCTTCCATAGGTAGTTTGGTCCTCTTGGTAAAGGTGTTAGTGAAGAAAGAAGCTTTGCTCACAGAGTGCCCTACTCTCCAGCTCTTGAGTTCTTTCCTCTGTCCTTGGATTCTTTATCATCTTTTCAGAAGAATAGTTTAATAATTCTCTGGTCAGATGTGGCTGCTTAGTTAATTGAAACTTAATTAAAAATTTTTATATATTAAAATCTGTGAGAAAAATGGAGTGTTTTATGGCAATTAGCAGAAAATATCTTTTCATGAAGAGGAAATATAAGGTCAAGTCTTACCTTGTAGGCAAAGATAGATAGATGTCAAGATAAAACCTATGCATATATTACTATATCATGATGAGATTTCCACACTCCTAACTAAGGGCATGCAATGTTAAAGTTAAAAGAAATTATAGGGGGGTCTCTAGTGAACTCCCCATCAAATCTAAAATCCCTTTCTCCGTTCTTCCAGATGGTTAGTTAGAAAGCTACAGTGTAGCTGTAACGGCATTCAGGGTTAGGAAGGTTTCCTTATTAAGAGCATTGTTCTACCTCTTTAAAATTTCTGCTCTTTTCCTGTGATTCTGCAAGGAAAACTCTATTGGTTTGAAAGCATTAAAAACATTTTCTGTGTATTTTGAAAATTGTTGCAGAGCAAGGACATAAGCTCTTATGCTCCAGGCTGTAAGAGGGAACCAGGATGGGTGTGAGAAGCTTGTAGCAGCAGGGATCGTGGGCCCTAGGACAGCCCATGGGCCAGGAGGTGGTGATGCTCAGCTCCAGCTCATTGTTGCCATTTGGGCTAATATCTTCCAGTATTTCAAGAGACACTGGAAATACAGATTTTTATGTATCATCTCTCCCTTTTTAAAAGTTGGCAATTGATTAAATACAATTTTGCCCCGGCCAACAAAACAACCACACTTTCAGGCTGGATATGGCCTCTAGGCAGCTGATCTGTTATCTCTGTTCTAGAAATCAGAATGTAAACATGTGTTTATAACTGTTTCCCTATTTATGACTAACTTCTGAAAGATTGGTTTGATTTGCTGTCCCATGCAAAGTCCCTGTATGAAGGTCTTGATAGATGAAGGATAATTTGGGCCAAACTTAATTTTGTTTTAAGAGAGAATGGATCTTGTATACGTGATTCATCTAATTGTCATTTTTTTTTTCATTCTTGGATTAAACATCTTAAAATTCATTGTGTTATCACTGAAAATGTAGGTACTTACTTTTTTGCGCAAAAGTTACTAGAATCCATGTACTCGGAAGAGCTTTTTAATTAAGTACTTCATTCATACATTTGCAACCTGGGACTATGAGGATTTATAAAAATAACTTAGTCCAAATGGATCACTTTAAAAAAATTTTTTTAACATTTATTCATTTTTTGAGAGACAGAGGCAGTGCAAGTGGGGGAAGGACCAAGGGAGAGGGAGACAGAATCTGAAGCAGGCTCAAGGCTCTGAGCTGTCAGCACAGAGCCTGGTGTGGAGCTCGAACCTAGGAACAATGAGATCGTGACCTGAGCCAAAGTCAGATGCTTAACCGACGGAGCCACCCAGGTGCCCCCAACTGGCTCTCTTTTTAGAAAGGTTGTCCAAAGTGTTCAGGTGACTTGGCCAAGGTCTCATGCAGTCCATAGAAATCAGGGTAGAACCACAAACTGGGGAATATATGTCATTGTGATGAATGCGGTTGAAGTAAAGAATGAATATAAATCTTTCCTACGGATGGATGAATCGAAGATAATAGGCTTTGGATACTGTGAATCACTTGAGCCTGTTCCAGTCCCTGCATCTTCCCCCTCCCCCCGTCACTCCCTGCATTTGCCAAGACTTCGATTGTTGGACTGTGAGTGCTGGAATATACTTTAATGTGATAATGTGTGATTTAATGCACTCTTCTCTCTTGGGAGAGTCCTCTGAGACTATTAGGCAGACTTTTCATAGCAGGATGCAAAATGCCAGTGAAGTTAATTAAAAATAATTTAAAATAGAAGCTAGGGAGAAAATCTTCGAGTTGAAATTACATAAGAAGAGCTTTGACTTAGAAGCTTAGCTAAGTTGTCAGGAGTTTATAGTGGCTAATCAGATTTCCTTTATGGGAAGCCTGTTTATTTCAATTTATAGAATGTATGCTTGTAACACCCATATTCTTAGACACGTATCATATTGTTTTATCCTTCTGATTAAGGATGGAATTTCTCAAAGTGGATCCTCTTTGGATAGCTTCTCTCTCTGGTTCCAGTCCGGGGAGATTGTGCCCTCCAGGAGACATTTGGCAACATCTGGAGACATGTTTGGTAGACATACAGGGAGTGGAGTGGGTCCTCCTAGGATCTAGTGGGTAGAAGCCAGGGGTAATGCTAAATATCTTACAATGCATAGGACCAAACAGCCCCTCACAACACAGAATTATCTGGCCGAGAAGGTAAGATGCATTGAGATACTACCCTAATATTTCAAGGCTACTGGCATTTTTGGTCCCACTCTGGACTTTTAGAATCAGAATCTCTGGATATGGAAGGGTCAAGAAGCTGTATTGTTAACAGTCTCCAGGTGCTCTTTATCTCTAGTTGAAAATAATTGTTATATAGGCTTTTGTCTGCAGAAAGATATATTGATAGGTTTCTAGTAAGTCTCTCATTTTTAGTTAGAAAGGCCTCAGAAAGCTTTAAAAACAGTCTCTCTTTCAAGTTTCAAATTTTAAATCCTATCACTCTGTGTATCTTCTACATTACTACTCGTCAGCATGTTTATCACATACCCCAATTAATAAAAATAATCCTGAGTGTATTCTTCCTCAAAGAACTTTCTAACATTTTGTGGACTGTAACACAAATGTATTGTGAACTTTAAAAAGGAAATACAGAGATGAAAATTGTAAGTGGATGTAAGTACATGAAAATGTAAGTGAAATAGGTATTTTAGTACTTTCTTCTACCAGCTCAGTAGATATTCGTGTCCTGCCACCGTACACTTCTCTTTGGAGATCCCAGCATTATGGAATAATAAGGAAAAGAGTGCATAATTTGCACATGGGTTGTGTTCATTTGTAAGTTGGAGTTTTGGAACCTAAGTTACCCTTTCTCATAGAAACAGTGATAAATTATATTTAGTTCCCTAATCTCAAAAAATTAGAATCAACTTATATTAAATATTTATTACTAATTTTCATTTCTACCATAGCCTTTTTTTTTCCTCTTTGCATTATTTCTGCTTTATTCAAATGCTTCATAAATATTCAATCCCCCCCCCACACACACACGAATATATATATATACACATATATATGTATATATATATATGTATCTTGAACCTTGCTGTGTGACAAGTACAGAGAGGAATACACTGAATGAAATTCGGGTCTTGCTGAATGATGGGAAAACACCTACATTCACCCATAACTGTAATACAAAGTAGACTGATAGGTGCTATGATAGACGTAAAAAGAATGTGTGATGGCAGAACATGGGAGACAGAAAGTATCTCTAGCTGGGGCATTTGGAAGAACCGCAAGGAAAACTTTTGATTTGAGCTGGACAAAGAAGCACGATCATAGAACTCAGCTCTGTGAAGATGGATAATGGAGAGCAAAACTTAGAGGTGATTATTACAAAATGTTGAATGCTTCACTAAGCCCTTTGTATGGGCCGTATCAAAGAACAAAGAGTGAGGTAAAGTTGTAAAGATAAACTGAAGTAATTTTGAGGATGGCTCTAATTCTCCACTAAGGCGTTTGTATATCCTTTTTGTAGGCAGTGGTGAGCCATTGAAAGTTCTTGAGAAGGGGAAGGACAGGACCAAATTGGTGTTTTTTAGGAGAATAAATCTGGTGGCAGTGCAAAGGATGATGTTAGTACGAGGGGCAAGAGTGAAGGCAGTGATTATCCGGGAAGCTATGACAGGCACTTGACAAAAAGGACATAGGGCAGCCCCACTAGGAATTTGATCGAGGAAATGGGTTTAAGAACAATAGCAAAAGTAGGATAGAGTTCTGCCTAGCTGTGAGAGCCCCTTGAGGGCCTTAAGTTTTACTTACTCAGCTGTGAATCTCCTAAACCATAGTGTCCAAATTTTGTTGTATCTGATTGATATGGTTGAGCGATGTATTTTATACGGGAGGTAGTGTGAAGGTAGAAATTCAAGGTAATCCAGGGGTTTGATTTTTTAGCCTGAGTGGAAACATGGGAGGAGCTGTTGAGTCTTCTTTGGATCATCTTCATTCCTGGAGCTTATCCCTTGCCATGATAAGCCAGTAAGCCACCAAGAACTAGAACTTGTACCTAGGAGAGTGGTGAGGGTCAAGCTCACAGGGTCAGAGTTCACCACCAGATAGTTGATGGCTGGACACAAGAGTGAGGGAAAGGACTGAGGAGAAGCTTTGGGGGCATGGCCACACTTGAGGAAGGAGAAGGAAAAGAATACAGAAAGAGAGTCCATAAGGATTGGTCACAGAAGCCTTAGAGGTTTAGTGGTCATGGAAGATGAAAAAAAGTTGTGATTTGTTAAGGGAGAAACCAGGTGTAGAGAGGATTTCAGTTGGGTGGATTTTGAGCTTGCTCACCACGTACTAATGAAAAGAAATCCAGGGGAGAGAGGGAGATGGAAGTTGAAAGGGTATGGGGTACAGTGGTGGTGTGGTGGGTGTGTGTAATTGAAAGTAAAATTCCGGGACAGAATTGGACAGAGACCAGTCATAGGAAAATAGACCACGTTCCCTTTACAGATGGGCATGGGAGAAAATAATAAATGATAATCTAGACACAGTTTGATGAGAAAGAGAGATCTTGGAAGGCCTAGATCTTCTTAGCAAAGTAGATGGTAACATTTGCTGAGAGCAAGAGTGGGGGGCGGTTAGGATGAGTCAAGAAATTTGAGATGTGTGGAAAAGATTTCAAAGAATGAAGTATTCAAGAGGGATTCAATCTGGGGCAAACAAAAGGGCTGCTCTGTAGCACTGAGGGCTTAACTGAGAATGAATGGCATGAATTTTTAGTGGACACGGTCAGCATGGTTGATTGCCTTTCTCAGCAAGGAGCATGTGGGAGCTTGGGAATAGAGCTGATAGAATGAGTTTTTGGAATTAGCATAGGGTTGGAGGTTGGCAGGGTAGAAGCAGTGGGGGACAAAGGAGGAGGATTACCCATGTGTGAGAAGAGTGTATTTGTTCTAATGAATCTTGTGTTCTAGGGTGTATGGGGAGCCAGAGAGCCCAGCAGTGTAATTGGCAGGCTAAGGTTTCTGGCCAGCAAGAACCATGCCTGTTGGCCTTGTTTGGTCAGTTAACATGTAAGGATTTATACGTTTATACATTTATATATATATATATATATATATATATATATATATATATGTATTTGAGTGACCTTTATAGGGCTAGTTGGGGGGGAAACTGGAATTTTTGGGTGTGTAAGAGCCTTTCCTGTTTCTTTGAACCTTATTTCCTGGATCTTGTTGAGGTGATATCATGGAAAATTCTAATAGCTGTGTGCAATTATTTTAGTATCATTATATTTTTATAATAATAAAAGATTTGGGGAAAATAAGGAAACCTAAATTGACATAATCTGAAGTTAAGCCATTTGCAAATGGGAAATTAGAATGATACAATAACCAACAAAGGAGAGAAATGATTCAACCAAATAAATGGTCTTTCTGAGGTAACATGATTATTCTACCCTATATAAAGTTAGGGGATGTGATTTTCATGTTTCTTTTTCTAAAAGTCTTTCTTCAGTTTTTACTAAGGAAAGATTGATCCTGCACTGTCTAGATAGTAGATGTTTGGATAGTTGGATGTTGGTGATTGGAGCAGATGAAGGACGCCGTGGTTTCTCCCATTGTCTTAATCATACATGTGTTTGTGCACCAGTGTTTTGGATGCTTCTCTCTCTTTTCCTTATCTCTGTGTCTGTGTCTCTTTTTCCCTTTCCTCCTCTCCTTTTGCCATTGACACTTTCCTGAAGTTACTTAAACTTTTCGTATCTGCTTTCACATTCGCATACATCTTCTCCAGAAGGAAAGCTTTTAACCTTGAGTTTGAAAGCCAGTTATGTTTTAAAAAGATTCTAATTTAATCAGTTAGGGTTCACTAAGTAGGAGCTATGAACAGAGTTATTTTAACATTAATTTCGTTTGTGGTTTCTACTTGCAGTCCACTTCTGTTTTCAGATTCACACCCACATGATCTGAAGTAAGATGATTCATATGCATGTGCTTTTATGCCTGATTTTTTTTTTTTTACTAGTTTCAGGAGTAAAATCTGAAGTTAATTTTCCTGCCAGCACATAGCTTTCATTATTGATACGTTTGAAGAGAAACCGTGTCAAGAAATCGTTTTTGTGTGCCTACTGCGTGCGAAGTCTTGTGCAGATTAAGAATCTGTAATGCGTAGTTTGCCCACAAGGAATTTGTAAAGTTAATTCCTTGTCTAAATATCAATTCAAGATTACAACAAGAAGCAGGTGACAGATTAGTTTATGGCCAGTTGCCAGCTGACTGGTGCAGTTCTGGAGCATACAAATTCAGAGGTTGAATGAGAAACCCAGAGTGGCAAGAAGTCTGTTCCTTCTGGGTTGGGCTGCTAGTGATCCCATCTGAAGAAGACATAGTTTGCAAGTCTTTTGGTTTGAATTATGCAGAATTGAGCACCAAAAATAAAGCAATTTGTGGTTGAGTAGGTGACAGACTCTCTGAAGGCAGCTGGAACACACAAAGGAACCAGCCTCTTCTCTAGGATCAGGTCCTCCTACTCTTTTCCCTGGATCAGCCCTTGATCTCCTGGGCTCTATGAACGTGGACCTACTCTGTTGTTTGTTTTTCCATCGCTCATGCAGCTTGCATTTTCTGAGGGGTATTACTCTATTTCTCACTGAAATACAAGATGAAATTTTGGAGCATGGGAAAGGTGTAGGAGCTTCCATTAAAATATGTACAACATGACAATATACCGATTTGTCATCACTATGCAAAATGAATTATTACTTGAGCTAAGGAGTAACATATTCAGTCTTTGTGTTGAAATAATTTCAAGAAAAAGGTGGCATTGGTAGTGGGCATAGGAAAATATACATTTGAGAGAGATTGGGAAGTTATAATTAGCTGGATCTCATAGTTGACTCTGTTAGGGCGGAGAAAAATAGAGAATTGAAAGATGATTCTGTGAACACCGCTGACCAAGATATAGACTATAGTTGGAGAAACAGGGCCAGAAGAGAAGTGGTGATGAATTCCTAAAATTTTAGGAAATGTTGAGTTTGAGTTGCCAAAGATATATTCATGTAGAGGTGAGACTTCAAATCTGTAGGTCAGGACAGGGAGCAAGTCTAGAGGAATGGATTTACAAGTTCTCCTCCTGGAGGCCATCAGCCATTTGTGAGATTACAAAGATTGTGGGGCCAGAATGGGTTTGTTGTCTTAGAGGAGAATCCAAAGAAAGCAATGTCTCAAAGAAATGATCCTGAAGGCAAGAAGCCACGTCAGTTTTGGACTGAAGTCCAAAAAATAAATGGCAATATGGTTCTGCTTCTCTTATCATTATCTTATTTGTGTTTTCACTACTATGTGAAATGCTCTTCTCCATCCTCTCTCACTTATATCAGGAGTGGACTCAAATCATAGCTTTGAAAAAGGCTTTACAGATGAAACAACCCCCTTTGGTTCACTTTTGATTTCCATTGGCCTTCATTCTTGTAACAGTGCCAAATTAAGGTTCATCCCCACCCGATATAACTGAGAAGTAACAGAAAACTTTTCGAATTGTGGCACTTACAGCAGTGATCATGACAAAAGACTGAAGATGGGTGTGTGACATCATTTTAAAAAAAGAGGAAGATGTCAGAGTCCTCAATTCCTTTTTGTAATGGGCTTAGTCAATTGCTAAGTAAGAAAACTGCTGCAGATATGGCCTCTCTGGATTTCCACAGTAAGACAAACTGTTTGATGATGGCTTTCTAGACAAGATGAAGAAGACTATCCTGTCTATAAGGGTGAACAGAATGTTAAAAAAGGTCCCGAAAAATGATTGAAGGAATTGAGGGTGTTTAGCACGGAGAAAATAGACACAAGGGCGTGAGATATTTTCTAATATGAGACGGTCACAGAGGGAACATTAGACTTTGATTGCAAAGAGCAAAATATGATGAATCAGCGAAAAATGTAAGGAAGTAGATTTTAACCAATTGTGAGGAAAGCCTGTGAATGATTAAAACAGTCCCAAACTGGAGTCAATGGTGTGCTGAGGCTATTTCCCTGCCCCAGAAGTAGTCATGCCTATACTCCTTGGCTTGTTCTTGGGGATATTGGATGGTGAAGGTATTCATCTGAATTCAAGTTAGCAGGTTGGGCTGAGACCTCTAAAAGCTCATCTAACTCCAAATTCCATTAGCCTGTGAGTGTTTGGTTTTAGCATGAGTATACTTGGTTGAAAGAACACAAATGAGCATATATTTGAAGTGGAAGGAGTTTACTATGCCTCAGGGTAGGTCATCCTGAAAATATATTTTTAGGAGAAAGAACTGTAGGTTTGGATGTCAAAGGGCAGGAGATAAAGATGACAGAGGTAATGTGCCCTGGTTGCCAGTATCAGCTTTCTGTCATCTAACCTCTCCCTACTCCTTCTGCCATTTATTTAGAACCCAGATTTATTGAGACATTATTATATTTTGTACCTATTCATTTGCATGGTTCTATTTAATTGTATATTTATCTAACTTTGGAATTGTTTTCCGCTTTGCTGTGTGTATAACCCACTCTACCTACCCCCAAATTTTAAACCAGTGGAGTCAATGTCATTTTTATCACTCTTGAATATAAATGCACCCTAAGCTTTTAAATGCATATGGAGCCCTTTGAATGAATGCACACTAGATTTTGCTCAGTCTTATTTTTTAAAATATTGATAACAGTGAATTGATTAAATTAAATTGATTCAGGCATTTAGTTAGTTCTATAAACACTTATAATGATTTGTGCTTATATAATAATTCTTGTATTTACAAAATTATGAAATTTTATGCATATGCTCATTCATGTGTTAAAATACTTTGGTTATCTTAACTTTTTTTGGACAATGAGATTTTAATCCAATTTATTTTTTGTTCTTTAACATTTTTGAGAGAGCACACGTGTGTGTGTGTGTGTGTGTGTGTGTGTGTGTGTGTGCAAGCAAGGGAGGGACAGAGGGAGAGAGAGAATCCTAAACATGCTCTGTGCTGTCAATGCAGAGCCCACTGTGGGGCTCAATCTCATGACTGTGAGATGATGACCTGAGCTGAGATCAGGAGTTCAACTGACTGACATTCAACTGACTGAGCCACCCAGGTGCCCCGATTTTAACCCATTTTAGAGCATTAGGCAAAGCAGGTTGGTTTTGCAATGTTTCTTGAAGGTCATTAGGCTTGAGGGTTTTGTTTGTTTGTGTTATTTTGATGAGTGAAGAAGTAAAATTCCAGAACCTTAGGTCTTCCTGGAAACTGCTTTATCTTTGATTTTTAAAGGTTACATATGGGAAGCATTTGTAGATTTCCACATTGTTCTGAGCCTCTGGGAAAACCAGACCCAGATTTTTTACTTTGCCCAGAGATTTTAGTCTTGGATTACTTGAGATTTCATAAACCAGAACACACATAGACCATCTGAAACGATGCTGATATTTTAAAGGAAGAGTAAGAATTGTTTAAAACAATTGCTTTGTTTTCAGAAAAAGGAGGTATGAATATAGATTGCACAGCAGTAAGAATATCCATAATATATAGATTGTAAATAATCTGACATAGATTATTATCAAATATTAAATTGAATTGGATGAGATCTAACATGCAAAAGTCCCCAAATTTAAGTACAAAGAATGGTACTTGTATTCCTTTTATATATGAATATATGTGTGTTTTACACTAAGTTTTTGAGGTTTTGTAAAGATTTCTGCCAAGCACCATCATTTATATTAGCCTTCCATGAAGTAAGCAAATAAAGTATGGTTAACGAGTAGAAAATATATTTGATGGTTGGTTTGTACATTTACATATACCTCTGCCTAGTTCAGTAGAATATTTTGAGGTGGCTTATAAGAGTACATTTTAAAAGAATATTAAAACCTAATAATGGAAAGTACAGGTACCTAGGAGATCCAAACATGAGGGAAAATCAAAATGTATATAGAGACCGTAGGGTCAGACTCACTCAATTTTGTTTGTAAATTTGGGTCAAAAAGAAAACTTTTTCTTAAATACGATGTTCCTTGTGCATCAGGAAAAATGTATAGCTTCTCAGAGAAAGCAATAGTTTTCCTCATACTAAGTCTGGAAATAGATTTCTTGCCTGCTTTTTCACAAAGGGATTACTGACTAGATAGTTCCTTCAACATCTTCCATATGATAGCTTTATATCAGGGTTTTAAAAGATACTTATTGTAATAACAGTTAATGAAATAATAATAGCAAATGTGGATGAGCCCTTACTATATAACAGAAACTCTGCTTTCCAGGCATGATTCCGTTTATTTCCACAGCCAGTTTATGAGATAGATACTATTGCTATTCCTATTTTAAAGATTAAACATGTGACAGTTAATTTGCTCAGGATCCATAGCATTCGTGGTTGACCCAGGCACCCTGATTTGAGATCCTGTGCCGTTAACCACTTCCAGCGCAAAGTACAATTTAGAGATGGTCTTTCTGTCCCAGAGAACCAAAGAGAGTCTTTGTTCATCAGGAAAGATTCAGATATCTGCACTTGTACATGACAGGATTATCTCCATTTCTTGGAAAACCCTGGCACATACAGAACTCTGTGTTTAAAAGCTCATTAGTAATTTTCACAAACTAATCATCCTCATGCAGCATGGCTAGATTCTTTTACTATTGTGTGCTAAAAGCATTTAACTCTTGAGATGGTATATTTGCTTGATTACAAACTGATGGAAAGACTATCCCTTTTCAGTGGTTGACACTGTTACCTTTTAGAAAGGCTTAAGTTTACTATGTCTACCTTCAATGGGCAGAACTGAGACTAGTTATAAATTACCTGATAGCAAATTTGTGTTCAAAAAAAGAACAACTTACTAATAGACCTAACTGACCAGGAATAGGGTTGTTTCCTTGTGTGAGGGATCATTCCTTGGAGGTTTGAAGGGCTGAGGGGTGTGGTGGGTCTTTCTACACTTGGTACAGTATCAAATGAGCTGCAAGATGCTTTCCACTTCTGGCTTTTCTCCTATTTTTGCCTGAATGTCTGTCTCTGACTCTCATTCTGCATTCTCATCAGTAAAATGAAGCCAACGTGTTCTTACGATATCATTGATGGTTCCGAAGATCAAATAAATATTAAAGCCCTTTGAAAATTGCTAATACTGTAATTGCAAAAGTTAATTAATTTACTCTTTCAACGAAAGGAAGTGTTTTATTTTTAAAAACTTGTTTAACAACCATATACCAGCTAAGTGGGTGTTCTGTGGCATAGAACGTAATATAATGTTGTACGTATATTATTATCCAGTTTACTTATATGTAATGCTTTTAGATTTTTCTCTTGTTAATCACCATTCAACTGGGTTATTCCCTAACTCTCAGAGGTCAGTAAACTTCTCATTCTCAAGGTTTCAAATTTGGACAATGTCAACTAGGTAAAATATTATGGAATTTTAAATGAAATGGAAATTCTGTTTACCTGAATCTCATTCTTCTTCAGCAGGAACGATTGAGATTGGAGAGAGATTACTTTTCACCACTCATACCCTTGTTTAGAAAAATAACAAAAAATAAAGAGTATTGATCCTGTGAGAGAGTCATTTCTGAGTAGGACATATTGTATTTAAATCGATCATTTAGAATTCTTACTATTTTCTTTTGATTCTTTTGAATCAGCCACATAGCTGGTCAGTTTTTGAGTCAGAATTACAACCCAGTGCAGTTTCCATTACCTTCTGTTTGGTAATTGCTTGATTGTTTTGTGTGTATGTTTGGTCTCTCAAGCTAGAGGATTTTTTTTGTCAGAGACCAAGGTGACTTTATTTTCCTCCCTCAGCCAAAGATTTCTTCCGTACTTCTGTGATTCCTGGGAGGCTAGCCTTATGGAAGCAGATGCCAGTAGTATGCAGCTGTCCTCTGGTCTAGTGCTGTTTTTAAAGTGTCTTCAAGTGTATTTTAATTTCTAAAACAATGCTTATGTATTCGTCTATTAGTAGAGCTTGTTAATGTCCTATATAACTCATGATTTGTATTTTCATAGTTGTCCTGACCTGGAGACCAAACTGAATACCTCTGTATTAGTGATTAGGTAAAATTGTATTTTCTGATTACTTGGAATACGGTGACGAGGTGATGTGAAGTGAGGTCTGTATTGCAGTATTGAATAGGCTTTTCTAAGTGTTCTCGAAATTGTGTAGTACAGAAGAGCTTGCTTAGAACAGTGTCTCTCAAACCTGGCCATATATGATGATGACATCCCTCCCCCCATCCTACCCCATACCACCTGAATTGGAACCTATGCCTCTTTATGTTTAAGGGGCTCAACAGTGAAGACCCACTAGCATAGAAGAACAGCATTATTGAGATGACCACGGTCCCCTTTTAAGAGAAAACTGTTAAGTTAGAGAGCAGTGCTGCTTGGTTGTATACGCAGAATTCTTACAGAAATGTATGGGCTGAGCTCATGCATCACGAAGTTACTTGATTGCCTATGGGATGTGCCTTTTGGGACCATATACTAGTTTAACAGCATCTACAAACCTTCATAAACCCAGGAAGGAATTGATTAAACCAGGACTGTCGCCCTGCTTCTGCAGTTCAGAAGTGACACACACACAGTAAACCTCCATTGATAACAGAAATGTATTAGAAATGGCCTGTTTGTCATCTTACCTAGTAGTGGCTGACCCAAAGTACTGAAAGTTGTAGTAAGGTTGGTTCTGCGGCTGGGCATCATGATTCCCGCCTTACCATTGTCTATCAATTAAGTCTTAGTCTGCCTCCATGCGTTTCTTCAGTGTTAGATGTAACGGCGCCCCATTTATGAGACTGTTATATAGGTATTCCATTAAATATTACAAACATGCCAATAAAATAATATACACATGTTAAAAAGTTATAGAACATTCAAATGGTCACAGAAATTTAATTTTTAAAAGTGGAGAATTGGCAAAAGTCAACTGAATTTTTATGCTTAGAACCTTTTCTGAGCCTTGTTTTGGGCTGGGTGCTGTGTGGGTCATAGCAAAAAGCTGAGGCCAACTTTTGGGCTAAGACATTTACTTTTCAAATGAGGCAAAGTTGGATTGACTGATGATTATGATTTGATAGTAATTACATTTTGTTTCTTATTTCTTGAATATAAAGGGACAAAGAATGATAATTTTTCTTTTTTAACTTGAGAAGGACTCTAACTCTAGAATTTCACAGATAAGGAAACTTAAAAAAAAATAAGTGATAAACTGTTCCTTAATAAATACTTAAAGCAGAAGAACTTTATTTTCCTCTTAGTGGTGGGTCACTAGTAAATCAGCGTGTATGTGGACCACATGACATTTTCATTTATTCAGTGGAGAGTTTAGAGGGCCTGTGTTGAGCACTTGAATATTGGACATGATTCAAATGTGAGTCAAGTGTGTCTAGAGGCTTTATTCATACCTATTTTCTTTTAGTCAGCAATGCTTCATAATGCCCTGGTTTCATGAATTAATTTTAATGGAATTAAACTTGAACAGCTCAAAATTATATAATTAATTTCATTCAGCTTCAATTAAAGTTGCTAATTGAATCAAGCCTACTAGCATGACACCTGGCGGCAGTTAGCTTCATAACAGTAGCGGCAAGTGTGTGGGACTCTGCTGATGAGCTAGTTTGTGTATACTAGTGACTTTTTATAAAAAGCTCTTCTGTTGATAATCTCAGAAAGGCCTTGAGTTGACTGTAACAGTGGAAAGATTTCTGGAGTTGTTTAAAAAAGTAAAGATTTTAATTGAAACGAACACCTCTCAGGAAGATTACATTTTCTCTAGGATAATGCTGAGTAAATGTTACATAAATCTTCTAGAACATATTGGTTTAGCATGCTTCTGATTTATATTTTACTGCTATCTGAATATGGTTTTGCTTTCTGAAAATACTTAGCATTGAAGACCTTGCTTTTTTTCAGAGATTTTTAGCCTCTGGACTTAGTCCTAAGCGGTGTCCATCTATTTTCATGTGTTGAAATGTGTTTCATGGCAGAACTTTTCAATTGTTGTGAAATCCCCATGGTACATGAGAAACTTTTGCATGTGCAGAAAATTTTTCCTTCCACTGGAAATGTTAACAGAGTTGACTAACAACTTCTGTTTGAATCTCTTTCCTTTCCTTGCTTCCATGGCTTGACATCATCCAGTTTCTCGTCCTTCTCTGACTCCTAATTGTACAGACCCCTCTTGGTACTCTTATTTTAATGTGCTCACTCTTTTGATGGGCCCATTCATTTAAATGGCTTTAGCAGTCAAGTTTAGGAAGATCACTTTTCCCAGCTATAACTTTATTTATGATTTGCACTTTCAAATGGGCAACCTAAAGTCCTCCTCTACTAAACTGTAAAGTTCATGAAGGCCTGAGCTGTGTCTCAGAATTCATTGAGCCTTCATTGCCTGACATGATGCCTAAAACATCTATGTACAAATAGATATTTTTAACTAATAAATTGTTCTCCTCCTCTCCAGGTTTTCCCCTTCAAATCCTTGATCAAGAGAGCTCCATCATCTCCAATCCCATCTTCCCTGATCATCTGTGCAAATCTCTAGTTATGTTCTCACATCTACCCCCTTTCCCATCTTGTTGTTCAGTTGATTAAGCTCTGATTAAACTGGACTATTCTAAGCCTCTCTTATACTCTGTTCTCCCTCTTAGATACATCCATACTCCAGTGATTGTCAAGGATGTGAGTGCAGTAAAATTACCTAAGTGCCCCATCCCTAAATTGAAATAGAATCTTTAGTGGTGGAGTCCAGGAATCTGCTTTTTAAAAAGCCCCCCCAAGTGAGTTAAAATGCAGACGGGATTGAGACACTGCTGTGCACAAATGAATTAATCTTCCTAATGCACAGCTCTGATAAAGCAATTCATAAAGCTTCAATGGCTACTTTGACTTACTTATCTTGCCTTGAAATTCTGTCTAGATTTCTCACCTTCACATTCAGATACCCATGCTGTGTCCCTAATCAAACCTTTATAGTCTTATCTCCTAATGTCCCCCTTAAAGTATTTCACACTCCAGAGAGTTGGAACCTTTGCTGGAGTTTATGCTTGTGGAGTTTGGCCAGGCCATGCTTCCACCTGGAATGACCTTTCTCCCATCTCTGTTTGCAGAATTCCTGCTAGTGTTTTGAAGACTATCCAACACGCACCTTTCTCTGGGGTGCTTTTCTTGAGGTCTGAATCTGGATGACTTTGTTTTTCTTCCTTTGAACCTCTTTATTGCTCTGGACCTCTTCTAACATGGATTTTACCTTGTGTTGTAGTTAGCTTTTTGTTTGAGTTGTTATGTTCCTGATCAGATGTTACTTTTCCTTACTGGCTTTCCCCCTAAGAGCCCATAAACCCCTGTATAAATCTCCCATCCTAAACATCTCCCTTTGTGAGAATACATAACACAGCCCTTGCCTCTTTCCCAAGTTTCTGCAGAGAGAACTCTGCTTGTTTCTGTACTTTCTCACTTCTCGGTTGCTCCCACTGAGCTTCAGCCTGATTTTTAATCCCCACCGTTCATTGGGATCTCTTCTCCTTTGTTGCTTTCTCTGCTGCACCTGCCCTCTGCATGTATGGACTCACTTTCATCTTTTATGTGACCTTTCCACATTTCTCTGTCATGGCACACCACTTGTGTTATGATGACTTATTTACGGTAACAGGTTAGTTTTACTGTAAACACGTTTGTTTCTTCGATGCTTGTCACATAGTAGGTGCTCAGTAAATCTGTTACTGCTTCAATACCTATGCGACAGTCAATAGAGGTACTGCTCCCATTTCCTTAAATTATGGCAGACTTGGAAGCATTTGGAAAAAAAAACACCATAAACTGAAAAAAATAGAGAACAATATGTAACATTTAATGGTAATAGATCTTTTGTTTTATTTAGAAAAATGTGATAAAGAAAATACTGAGAGAAATATAACTCAAGCTGCCGATAGCTGCTTCGCACATGGAATGATGCAAGACCAGTCCATTTGGGGAAATTGTTCAGATGACGAACTCATCCGAAGTAAGTATTTTTAGAGAAAATCAGAGTGATTTGGGTATATGCCTATGATAATAGGCTTTTAGTTAATTGTCCCATATAATTTTCCTGGAAATCTATAAACCAACAGAGTTTATCTGAAAGTATGTTCATGAGTATTTTAAAAAACAGAGCTAAAACTAGAATATAGGTAATCCTGTTTGTCCATTTTCATCCTTTGTTTTTTTTTCTTAGAAAAGGAAGAATTGACCTGTAAACGTTGGATTTTATTCTCATAGAGCTAGAGATAAAACTTAATTCCTTCTTGAGCAGTGACTGAGAAGTAGTCAGACAATTCTAAATGGACTGTGAAACTAAAAAGATAATGAAAGAACAAAAGGGCAATGAACAGTATTTTGGTAATGCCATTCTGGTCTCTGTTCTTGTAGCCAAATGACTCCAAATGTTTTTTTTTTTTTTACAATTCCCATCATTGGCATTACTTGGCTTTTCTTTTTCTTCTCTTCCTCTCCCTGAACTTGCTCTGTAGACTGTATACAAAAGCTGTGGTTTATTTCCATTTCATGGTGGGAATCCCCGGAAACACCAGTATCTTTTGGGTACTATGTAGAATACTCATGATGTGTCAGGTTCTCCTAAGACCTGAGGCTTTCCCCCCACCCCCACCCCCACCCCGGTAGGTTCAAAATGAATTTGCTATATAATGAAATATTCTTTGTAGCAAACAGGTAAGTATAAAGAATATTGTTATGCTATTTGGTGATAGAAAAAAATACTGTCAATTGCATGAAATAGTTTCTTTGTTGAGATAATGATGATTCAGCCTGTATGATGGGACGCTGGCACTCTGGGAGCAACTCTCTAGTTGTTTTACTAATATGCCCTGAAGAAATGCAGAGACAGGGCGCTTTGTGCACCGCCCCCAACCCTGGGAAAATGGACAGATGAATGCATACACAAAAGATAAAGTCCGAGGACAGCAACGCCACTCCTGCCTGAAAAATAGCTGGTGAGAATTTCCAAATATTTGCGGGTGACCTTGGACTCTGAATTCTGATTTACAAATTTCAGAAACTGTATTTTCGTTCTCGTCCTGGTCACGCTTTTCTAACTAAGGCAAAGGCGACTTTGTTGGGTCCAGAGAAAAATCTGATGTCTGGATTTGCCAAAACGGAATGTTTTATGTCATATTTAAACTCAACTCAAGCCTGGATAGCACTTCAAAGTTTGCTATTGTGATAGCTTCTGCTGTTCCAACTCCCTGACACTGAACTCTACAAAGCTGCCTGGATTTCCTTCTTTGGCCCCATAGGGTAGTTGGCCATCTCTGAATAATTTAATGTCTGTCTCTCTTAACCCCACAGCTAGGGAGATGTGTGTTTTCCTCTCAGCATCCAGCACATTTTGGGGGGCCCAGTGAAATCTTTTGTAATAACAGTAAGCCCTGGAAAGAAGGCCCTGGCTCAGAGTTGCACGGGGGAGGAGGGGAACATCTGTGGTGAGTCAGGACCGGGCTGGCTCCCGTTCCAGGAGTCCTGTGTGGCTCCCTGAGCACTGTGGAAGAGGAGGACAGCTGGCTCTCATGGAACTGATTTTAGTGTTCCCACTGTAGTGTGAGCTTGGCTGGATGCAGGGATCATCAGAAAAATGAGGCCGGCTGGGGTGTGGGAACGTTTTCAAATGCACAACCCACTCTTTTTCCAAGCTTCCATGGGATAGCTCAGCTGCATAAGCAAGAAGTAGAGGAGAGTGAGTCTGTTTAATACGACTTCTTTTTCTCTATCTGTTCTTGAGAGTGTTTAGAAGGGCTGGCAGCTAACATCTACGTTGTCCGGATGCCTGCTGCTTTCTTTGTTGGACATTTAAGGCGTAATTTATAGGGGACTGTTAGCTGTCAGTGTGATGAGGCTGTTTTTACTTTTCTGAGAATAACTGAGCTCTGGAAAGTCAAGGGAGTGGTTGCTTTGGAAATTGTATTCTAATTAAAGGGTGTATTCTCAGGCCTCATAAACGAGATCCAAGCTGAGAATAATTTCCAAATTATTCTCTGAACTTTAACCCTGACCTCAGTGGACCACCCACTTGTGGCTCACACTTGGTTCATACTCCACACAGAAGTTCATGAGCTTTGTGTGTCTTCCCTGGTCCTTCTAGAAAACATTGCAGGTGACAGACCTCAGGTACAGTGCTCTCAGGGCCTGGATTTCACATTGGTTGCCCTTGAGTTGCTAACTTATTACTGAGAATCCTTTCTGGAAGTTATAAATAAAAGAGAAGAAATCCATATGGAATCAAACATTTCGAATAAATAGGCCACACGCAATCTGGTCAGGGAATGTGCATTGTGATTCTCTTTCTTATGAAATTTAAATTAAAAAGACAATTCTAACGACTCAAGTTTTTTTTTTTTTTTAACCTAAATCAAATCAGTAAAGAATTAAAAATGTAAGGAAGGTAATTTGAGGAAATTTTATGTTTGGAAAGTTTTATTTTTTCACCTTATGAGTTTCCTTTTTACAGTTTACAATGGGTTCATGTTATGAGAAAATATTTTTGGTTTATAATTGCTGGAAAAGGGCTTAAGTCTAAAGTTTAGAGTTTATAAGAGTATATTTTTATGACAACACCAGTAAAGACTTTGGCTTTCCCCCTCAGTTTAGCGTATATGATTCAGTATATAATTTGGAGCTATGCCTTGTTTTTATAATCACTATTCCTCTGAATTGGTAAAATAAATGTGGCAGGGAAGTGACACCCTCAATTAATATTAATTTTTCTATTTAACCCATAATGCACATAAACTGGTAACAGGCAATAGGCAACATTTCATGTTTTAATTAGACTAGAAAAGGAACAGAAGTAACATTTTGATCTTAGTCTTTGGGGGAATTTCTAAGGTAGGAAGGAGTGTGTGTGTGTGTGTATGTGTGTGTGTGTGTGTGTGTGTTCCTGTGTTACTGTGCTTACATTCAGATACATGTAGTATTTTCCTTTAATTTAGGTCAAATTCTATTTTAATTATTTCTTATAGAGAGCTCACATTTTTCTTTGTTCTTCTTTCTAAAGTGCCTTAGGTCTCTATCTCTGATTTTCTAGGTCTTTCTGAAAAATTCTTATCACTTAACTTTATCCTTGGCCATTGCTTTTACATACATGTCTCCTAATTCTAAATGCCATTACTTAACTCCAGAAATTTTCCTTAGCTCCTCTTCTGAAATAAATGTCCCATTAAATTAAACTATTTTGTTCAGCTAATTCTCTCCTTTGTGATTTTGTAGAATTCCCATGATCTGAAGCAAAGTTCGAATGCTCTACTTAAATGGCAATCCTCATTCTATTTAACCCATTTATTCATTCTGAAGAGTTTCTCGCTCTCGTAATAGTAAGCACTCAATTGGCAGTAGGTTGCAAGCCTGTTGCCCAAGTCACTCTTGCCTCCTCTTCATGGAGCTAATGCATCAGGCTTTTTCACTCGGCTTGCTGCTTGACATCTTCCTCTTGGTGTCCTCTGAGCTTCCTCTCAACATCAGCGGGCTCGGTTATGAGGATCTCTATTCTTTCTTTCCCAAGACTTGGCCAATGTATCTCTGATCGCTCCTTAGTGAATATTATTTTATCACTTTAGGGGCCTCCTCTATGTCTAATACTGAAAATGGCAGATACTCAGGTGTACTGTTTATATACAGAGAACATTTGTTACTTGGTGATAAGGAAAGATCAGGAGAGATTGGGATTTAAATTTCTTTTGCAGGTCTCATGTTTGAATGCACATTATAGTAGTAGTATTAATATTCTCCGAGAATTCATATAAAAGAGGATGTAAACAAACCCCTGAAATAAATACCACCCAATAAGACTGGGAGAGGCAGCTTTCGTGTTACGGTTCTCAGTGGACCTGGAATTCTTTCCTAATACTGCATGCTCATTCATTGTGGGATCCCATATCGGGAGCAAGTCATTGTGACTTCATTTTGCTCAATATCTTTGCCTCCATTTGTCTCTCAGAAAAATTCTCTTTAAAAAAAAAAAAAATACACTGACCAAATGGTTATGTGGCTGCAGTTAAAATGCTTTGGTCTGAAGAGAAGAATCTTCAAAAAAAATTTTTTTTAACGTTTTTTTATTTTTGAGACAGAGAGAGACAAAGCACGAACGGGGGAGGGGCAGAGAGAGAGGGAGACACAGAACCGGAAGCAGGCTCCAGGCTCTGAGCCATCAGCCCAGAGCCCGACCCGGGGCTCGAACTCACGGACCGCGAGATCGTGACCTGAGCTGAAGTCGGACGCTTAACCGACTGAGCCACCCAGGCACCCCATGAAGAGAAGAATCTTTAACCATTTGTTATTCCAAAATCGAACTCCTGGTTTAGTTTAGGGTTGGGTGGACAAATCATAAGCTGTTTTTTATTTTATTTTTTTTAACATTTATTCACCTTTGAGAGACAGAGCACGAGGGTGAGCAGAGGAGGGGTAGAGAGAGAAGGAGACACAGAATCTGAAGAAGGCTCCAGGCTCTGAGCCGTCAGCACAGAGCCCGACACGGGGCTCAAACCCACGAACCATGAGATCATGGCCTGAGCCGAAGTTGGACGCTTAACTGATTAAGCCACCCAGGTGCCCGAACATAAGCTGTTTTTGATGGTTACTTATAATGATCTCATTGTTCAATGACCATCACTAGGCTGCATTCTAGAATGGAACTCAAGTTTACTGACACACTTCTCCATTAGGGTGCATTATTCCAAGCTCATCTAGGTTTTGACCAAGAAGTTAGGGAGAACCATTGCCGTCTTTTGCTTTGGGCATCTTAAGTTCAGTTCCTGGAGGCCAGTGGGAATTGATGGTCAGGTTCAGATCCTGGATACATGATTCCTGCTGGTGTTGGGCAAGTTATTTAAACTCTATGATCAAAATTCTCATTTTGTAAATGGAGGTCCTGGGGTGCCTGGGTGGCTCAGTCAGTTAAGCATCCAACTCTTGGTTTTGTCTCAGGTCATGATCTCCTGGTGTGTGGCATTGATCCTTGTGTTAGGCTTCACATTCTAAACGTGGAGCCTGCTTTGGATTCTTTCTTCCTCTCTCTCTCTGCCCCTCCCCTGCTCTCTCTCTCTCAAAATAAATAAACTGTAAAAACAAAATAAAATGGGGGTACTAATTCTGTATACCTTATTGTGTTATTTTAAGGATTATAGGAGAAAAATATTTTTTTATGCCTAATTATCACAGAAATATGTGTCTAAACATTGAATCGATTTATTGATTTTCATTATCTTTGGACACAAGTATCAGTTTCAAAGCTTTGTTTTTTGCTTTTGTTCTTGCTCGGTTTCGTTCTTTCATTGTTTCTTTCGTTCTTTCTGGATCCATGGTTCGAATGGGTTACGTGTCCAGACACCTGATATGCTGGGTATTAGACCATGTCTTCCTGAGAACATTGGTAATTATGTCATAATAGAGCATTGGATATTACATGGTTTGTGCTTAATAAATCCTTAAGAAGTACATGGAATTAATGAGATTCTTAAAAATACATCTTGCTTGTATTATTTCATACTTGAAGTTCCTAATATGAGCATTCTAAATCAATACATTCTTTCTTTTTTGCCTTCTAACCCCCTTCTTACTCTCAAGCCATACCTGATTCATTCACGTCGAGTTCCAAATATTCATAGATGACTCCTAAAGATATTAAAACAGTCAAGGCATAGGTTTGACTGCTCTTCACTTTGAAGCTAGTCTGAAGAGTTCTCAGTGAACGGTGGCAGTGCTCTGAATAATGTTCATTGTCTGTGGAGGTGGGTAGGAATGGCACTTTATGTAAGACCTATTTTCGTTCCCTAGTTCATATTTTTCTTGCCTTGCTAGAAGAGTCTGAGACTCCTTTAGTTCCGTTGTTCATTGCTCTTTCCCTTGCTTACTGCCTATCTCCCCAGCTTCCTTCCTTTCTTCTTCCTTCTCCTATCTTTCTCAACCTTTTTAAATTAGTTTTAAAATGCTTCGCGTTCTATAAAGTATACAATGTATATAGCTGATGTTGTTGTCCTTACTATTCCTATTAATATTCTAATTTATTACTTACCCTTCACCCTTATCTTATACCATGACTCATTTCATTTCCAGTCTATCTCTTGCTGCCCTTTTGTCAAAGATTTTCAGGCTCTTTCTGATATCCCTAAAATCTCTTGGTCTTTATTGGGAGAGATGAGATGATATTGAAATACAGGTGGCAGGTGGGGCTCAGTGAGGGAACCAGATATATTCCTTTCCCATCTGGGAGTTTCTTCAAGTCTCAGGGAGGAGCTGAGGCCTGGAAATTACCACAGAGATTACCCTGAAAATGCTAACCACTGAAGAAATAACATGTAATGATCAAGACCATAAATGCTGTGGTCTAGATAATTTTAGTTCTCAAACCTCCAACTTCCTGGAGTTGAATACTGTGTGAATTTACACGTAAATTATTTTTTGTAGAATATGTTATTCATGGGTACCTTTCAGGATTAGGAGTCAAAATATAACTTTTAAAGCTGAATAAAAAATCAGTTCTTTTAAGATGGAGTGTTACAGTGTGCTGACCCTGTGTTATGTTTGTGATGCAGTGATGAACACTACAGGTGTGGCCTCTGTGTTCAGAGTTTATAGTCTTGAAATAATGTGTGTTATGAAAGCTTTGATGGGAAGGAGCAGGCTGTTACATTTTCACATTTGAGAAACACAAATTCTCATGTTAGGGAGAGGTCAAAATGGGCTTTCCAGAGGGAGCGATGTATTTGGTAAAGCCAAAAGGAGCTAGCCAACTCTGGCAGAGCATGGGAGTGGGTGGAGCCAGTGTTCCAAGCCAATAGGATGGTTTACAGGTCTAGAGGTAAGAGGTCAGCTTGAAGAGAGTTGGAGAAGTTTTGCCTAAGCTGAGATGGAAAATATTGGATGAGAGCTGGAGGGAGGTGGGAGGCAAAGAATCTGTGAACAAAGGGTTAAGGGAAGATGGAAGGTATTGAAGAGAGTAGTGACTTAAGCAGGTTTAGTATTTTGTTTGCCTATATTTTAGGGCATTAACTGTTGGGGTAGCTGGAAAATATAAGTAAGAATGAGAAACGGAAAATATTAGGATACCGACTGGGAGATTGTTGTATTAATCCAACTGAGAAAGATCGGTCTTGGATGGGGTAATGGCAGGTGGGATTCAGCTTTTTGGGGTGTACAATCAGTAAGACATATGGGGTAGGGGAATGGCAGGTGCTGGGGATGAGGCCAGGGTTTTTAGTTTGGACAAATGATAGTTATGATGAAAAGACAGTGGGGCAAAGGACTTAAGGACGTTGTCCAAAGAGAGTTTATAGCACTGGGCTGAGGATATCAGATGGGTTGAGAAGGAAGTAAAAACAGGAAAGATCTAACAAATAAGAAAACTAGCCAGAGAGGCTGACAGTCCCTAAAGGTTTCTATTCCTGAAGAAACAAAACAAGTATCAATGCAGTAAATGAACAGGAGAAGTAGAAAGAGTAGATGAATTATGAGATTGGGAAATAAGAATTTAGGATTTCTGAGGTAGGACAACACCCAAGGTGTAGTTGTGAGGCTGGATATCTGAAAGAGTGTCTTCCAAATCCAGAGTGCTAGATTTGGAAGAAATTTTGGAGGCTTCATAAAAATTGCCCTGTTTAGTAGATGGGGAAACAAATCCAGAGGTTCATTTCAATCAGCATGGCCAGTAAGAGGCAGAGCTGGGGCTTATCTATGTTTTTTGTTTGTTTTGAGTCTCAATCATCTGAATTCTTCATCAAAACATAATAGTTGAGAAGAAGGCAGCCAGTTGGTTATCTCTGGTTCTTTCTGCTTTGCCCTAAGATTAGTCACCTGTTGGGGAAGAATGGAAAAGTAGTTTGATATTCTTTAAGCTGAAGACCCTGAAATGAATGAAAAATAATGCACACTGTGTGGAGCTGCTGGTTTGCTTCATTGAAAGATTCAAAGGGGTCTTCTCCATCTAGTTCAGTAACATACAAAATTGGGATTTTTAAAAAAAGATATATATATATATATATATCCATCTATATGTATATATCTATATGTATGTGGGGGGTTATATATATAATTGTGTGTGTATGTATATGATTTTTATCAAATTAGATGTGTATTTTTCTTTTTTTTCGTAATGAAAGCTATCTCTTTGCAATAGTTACTTTCAGGGAATTATGTCAAATTAAGTGTGGGGGGGTGCATTTGTGAAGAAGACTTCAACTTAATATTGTGTATACCTTCCTCTGAATCATTGATTTTTCCCCACAGGGTAAATTCTCTTATTATATTAAAAGCAATAATATTTTAAAAAGAAAATTCTCCCAGATAGCAAAAAATACCAGGGCAAGGGGCCAGCTTCCCAAAGCTACATTAGAGCCCCAGTCACTTGTAAGAAATGCTTCTCAAGTGACAGATAAGCCAGGAGATTCAGATTCCTTCAGGTTCTGTGGAAGACAGGACCAGCTAAGTAAATTGGTGGGTGTGTGTGTGGAGAATAGTGCGAAACGAGAATTCAGGTCCCCTTATTCAAAAATTGTGAATTTTAAGATGGCAGCAGCTGAGCTTTGCACAGGTCACAGGTCCATGAAGCTGGGCCTGGCTGGAGGCTTCAAGAGAGTGGCCATTCAGTTCTGGTAAGCAAAAGAGAATATACCCGTTTTATAATTTGGTTTTTCAGTAAGGCACTAAAGTTCTAGAATGAGGAAGTTTTTCTTTGCTTGGCAGATCCTGCGTTTGTCACAAGCACAAATGACTTGTACGGGTACTTGGGAGCTGCCATGCAGCAGACTCTGGAAGACAGTGGTTCCGAGCTTTTCTCCAGCCACAGGAGTGAGACCTGCTTCCAGCTTTATCCATGGCTCAGTAGTAGAGAATGAGGTGTGTTAGAATGAGGAGGCTTGGTAGAAATTCCTCTCCATTCCTTCCAGGAAGTCCATTTCCCCTCTGCCTTAGCATAGCTGAGAGTCAATACAGTGACTTGCCTGTGTTTCTTTCAGTGAGTCTTTCAGGACTCAGTGGTAAATCCATGCTCCACAGTTTTCCACTGGAAGCTGGATTCTTCCCAAGTCCTTGGGTTCTGCAGTAAAACACATAAAAGGGAAATTTCTTTTAAAACCCTCTGATGCTGGTCTTAGAGGGTGAAATTGTATTATGTGAGCTAGAGAAGGAGTGGGTGGAGAAATTTGTTCTGCATTGGAATATAATCTAATTCAATACGTTTCCCATGGTTCTTGAGAACTTGGATTGGGAAATTTTAGAAAAAGCAAAAGATTTCCACCATCTCAAATTGTCATAAATAATTGATTCATGCCTGTGATCTAATAAGACCATTCATGTCCTCTTTGGATGCTGCCCATCATTGCTCCTCGTAATGGAAAAGGTACTAATGTATCATCCACAAAGAGGCCCGTCTCTGCAGGTGGTCTTCTGCATATTTGTTCAGCACTGCAAAGGTGCTGTAGTCATCACAAAGGTGAGTGAAATGTAGGCAGCAGCAGTGAGAACATCGCGTCCAGAGGATGATGTGATCATGCGCAATTAGCATTTTTCTCCTCTTCCTTATGAGTTAGTTTCTTCTTTTTGCACTTCTCCCGTATCCAGTAAATTTTTGAAAGTCCTATCAAATAGCTCTGAATATGAATAATTACTGGAAATGTCAAATGAAACCCATATTCTTACATATTTAGGTTTCTAATATTTTTCATTTTAGCAAGTTTCAGGTGGTTGATTTTTGGTCTGGCTTTACCTGTTGAAACAAACAGAACAAATGCCTTTTAGTACTTCTTAGGTAGATAGGTATAATTTGCCTTTTTTTTTTTTAATAAGAGGAATCCCTTTTGATTTCTATAGATTATACCCCAGTGGAATATATGTGTGTAATATAAAATGTGTGTGTGTGTGTGTGTATTAATTTGAGAGAGGGAGGGAGGGAGGGAGGGAGGGAGGGAGGGAGAGAGAGAGAGAGAGAGAGAGAGAGAGAGAGAGAGAAAATCTTAAGCAGTCTCCACGCTCAGCATGGAGCCCGACATGAGGCTTGATGTCACAACCCAGGGTTCATGATGTGAGCTGAAATCAAGAGTTGGGTGGTCAATCAACTGAGCCACCCAGGCACCCCCCTTTTTAATATATCATTTTAAATGTATATCATAAGATCTTTCTTATAGGAGGTTGAATAAAACTGACTTTTTCTATAAAGTCCAAATTTGTTTGGACTGATCCAAATCAGGGTAAAATATTTCAGGCTACAAGATCTTCTGATAATTTAAACATTAAATTTGAGAGGCGCCTGGGTGGCTCAGTCAGTTGAGCCTCCGACTTAGGTTCGGGTCATGATCTCACAGTTTGTGAGTTCGAGCCCCGCGTTAGGCTCTGTGCTGACAGCTTGGAGCCTCGAGCCTGCTTTGGATTCTGTGTCTCCCTCTCTTTCTGACCCTCCCCCGTTCATGCTCTGTCTGTCTCTGTCTCAAAAATAAATAAACATTAAAAAATAATAATACTAAAATAAAGATTAAATTGGAGCCTAGCTGCTAGTCTGATACGTGGAAAGTTGATGTGAAGGGGGTGTTGGTAGTAGCTGACACTGGAAGTCAAATGGCAGAGTCTTAAATTACTCATTGTGTGGAGGAGTATTGAGTGTGTTGTTGCTCTGATTATTCTCACATTCTCTTCCACCTTCTAGCCTAAACTATTTGATCCCTAACTAGTATCCAATTTGTTCTCGAACTCAAAGCTTCTTTTAGTTTCTTTATAAAGCTTCTTTTAATTTCTTTGAAATCACACTGATTCTTGACGACTTTAGCTCAAAGGCCCTAATGTCTATTTCACTTCAGCCACCTTACAAATATAGACCCACCTTGGACCTTGTTACTGCAAAATCTCTAAGATTTCGAAATCAGAAATTGACTTTCTCATTTCTGCCTGTTTTTGACTTTAATTAGGCCTAATCTGTGAACTATGTTCTTTTGCCTCATGGTAACTCATCTGCTTCTTCACTTCATGTGCCTTTGTTTTCATGGCCTGCTAGCACCTGCAAATGATCTGTCATTATCCCCCTCAATTCTATGACCTTGTATCCTATTTGCCGTGATAATAAAGTAAAAGACAACATCATCAGTATTCTCAGTTCAGATTCCAGGGGCTGGGGATCATAGATAAAAGATGTTATATCGCAGTAAGATTAGCTGTGGTATAAATACATATTCTCTAATCTCAATTGAGACCTCTCTGATACTCAGCTATACTTTAATTTCTAGTTGGTTTTCACTTATGATCTATTTTTGCCTTTTGATTTTATGACACTTCTGTTTGCTGAAGACTCACATTGTATTCTGATACATCTGTCTCCATCACTGAGATATTCTAGGCTCTATTTTAATACTAGCTCCTGGTATTCAAACCCAGTTTGGTCCACATGGCTGATACTTAGTCTCCTGGAAGGTTAAATACAACTAAAATAGTCTTTTTTTTTTTTTTTTTACCATTTATTTATTTTTGAGAGAGGGAGAGAGAGACAGAGTGTGACTGGGGGAGGGGCAGAGAGAGAGAAGGAGACACAGAATCCGAAGCAGTCTCCAGGCTCCAAGCTGTCAGCACAGAGCCCAACGTGGGGCTCGAACCCACGGGCTGTGAGATCATGACCTGAGCCGAAGTCGGACGCTCAACCGACTGAGCCACCCCGGCGCCCCTGAAATAGTCTTTTAATACTGATAGGTCAGTTATCGCAGTGGTCTCTTCTCAGACTTCTGTGTGTCGTGTTTGACGTGACGTGTTTCCTGCTGGAAATTCCTGCCCCTGCCTGTGTAGCTATAAGGGGTTCCTTTTCGGATCCTCCAGATGCTCTGAGTTCCTTTCTGTCTCTGAGCTTTTGCACTCTGGGTCTGCCCACCAGACTTAATTGTCAGTTCCCAAGAGAGGCTTCCCAGACTTCTCAGTCTAAACTGGGCTTTCCTATTTCTCCAGGCATCCTTGCTTTCTGTCGTTGTCACAATTTGTAACTTGTTTCTGCTGTTACATGTCTACAGGTCTCCTGGCTTTAGGTTGCACCCCCAGCAATTAGCATTGATCCAGGAGTACATTGGACCTTCCCTAAGCTATTAGGAATGACTGTGGGAATAAAAGAAATTTTGGTTTTTTTCCTCCACTACTTCCTTTCATGAAGTTTTGCCGTAGCCCAAATGCATTCCTTTTTCTTCCCTCTCCGGGTCCAGTATTTTCCTTCTCCCATGCTTCACTCATGTTACCTGTCTCCCCACATCTCCAGCTGTACAGGCGAGCCATGCTGTGATTTCTGCAAGCAGAGTGGCTTTATCTTCATCTCTCCTAAAGGGCTCGTTAATTTTGAAATCGTCCTGTGTGGATGGCCCTCTTCCTCATCACTGAACTGAAGGCTCCTTAAAGGCAGAATTGGCGGCTCATTCAGCTTTGTAGCCCTCACAGCATATAGCCCAGGGCCATGCACAGAGTTTGTTCCCAATACTGTCATGTTAATTGTTGAATAAATGAAAATCTGTACCTTTTGACTACATTTAGCTTCTCTGTAGGAGACTGACAGCTTTGAATTGGTTAAGCTGTAGTAATTTGTCTTAAAATGTGGATTGACTATCTTTGCCTCTCTTAAGGAGCTAATTTTCTCAGTCTACAGTTCATGCATATCAAAGGATGCTTTTTATTAGTAATATTAACAATGTTATTACTTAGAGCTTTTTACAGTTAATGAAATTTTTCATATTGATGATCTCACTTGGCCTATCAGCAACTTTATCAGGCAGGTGGAATAAGTATTATTATCTGTAGATGGGACTGAGCTCAGAAAAGTCAAGCAGTTTACCTAGGGCCACACAGCTAATCTCCCAGTGATGTAGCCCTGACTCTCAGATGGGGAAAGAGTAGGGAAAGAGTCAGGACTCTGTGGTGTTCATGGTCCCCTAAAGATTACATTAAAATCATAGGGGAGATGATAGTTTTCTTAAATTAATAGTTTATTCCAAGCTGAAAATTCTAATCCATTTCCCTGGTTGGAAATTATTGCCCTTGTTCACTATTAATGATGTGACCGTATCCTGCCTTTGTGTTGGGCCATAAAAAAAAGTTAGGAAAATTTTAATATACTATATTCTTTTGGAATTTTATCTTTGTTGTGATAAATTCAAGTCTATTCCTGGGCTTACAATATACTTGACGTTTTCGAAAAAGGGCTTCTTTGTTTTCAGAACTATTGTCTCATTGCCTCTATGAGAACTTACTTGGTCTCATTCAGAGAGATAGGCAGAGAATCTTGACATCTGCTGTTCTTTTTTTTGTGGTCTGAAGATAGGCATTTTCTTTTGGCACCAAGAAGAAATCAGAAACTGAAGCTGAAGATACAGGGGCCAGAATATGCTGCTGTAGTCCTATGCCATTGTTGAAAGCAAGGGTTCTCCACTCTTTGCATTAGCTTCAATACATATTGATGTCCAGACCAGTCCACACCAGTGAACGTAGATCATATGTGGGCATGGTCTGGACAAGCTTAATTTTTCAGAGCTTCTTAGTTAATTCTGAGGTATAGCTCAGACTTAGAACTAATACGGTTTTCAATTGAATATATTGCCCAAACAGAGTTTTTTCTTTGAACATTTAGAGACTGTTTGTTTGTTTTTTAGAAAGTGGTTTCTTAACAGTTGTGTTTAATGACCCCTAGGGACTGATAGCCATGGCTGCCTTTTTGGGAGAACCCAGGTACTGGCTCCTTGATTGAGACTAAGCTTGTTTTGAAGTTTTCTAGAGAGATGTTTACATCGTTCGCAAAGTGTTTCTTACTTTTAGTTTCACTGTGCAGCACTTTGTGTTCTATAATACTGGAAAAGAACTATTACAGTTGGTACTTGTGGCCTCGTTAAATGGCATGATGGGGTTGGATAGCGCAATGAAAAGACTTTAAAATCGAAAACTTGATGTCGCCATAAGGGATTATTTGATTATCTTAGGAATCTTGATTTATTAACCCAAGATCAAGGTTTATGTTCCAGAAGAGTCAGATTTCTTAAGGTTGAAAACTCTTTTGCCTGTTTTTCTGAGGAATTACAAATGCCTGCTTTCATCTTCTCTTGACACTCTGTCCCGAATGGGAATAAGCTATCTCTTTCAGTTAAAAATGTCTGCAATAAGCAGCCTTCCAATCAAGTGTGTGTAGATATAGTGGAAAGAATATCTCCTTACCTATTACAGCAAGAGTTTGTTCTCGAAGTAAAGCAAAGTCCCTTATAATAGAGATACAGTTTACCTAAGAGTCAGATTAATAAGTAAAAAAAGATCAGCTTTTTGAATAATATATGAATTCATATGATATCAGTGGTATCTAGGCATTTGGGACAATACATAATTAGTTTCAGTGCCTTTAGAGAGGGAGATGTGGATGTTAAAATAAATTGCTGATGAAGCACATACTTTGGAGAACAGTGTATTTCAAAACTTTGTGCAGTATCAGCTATTTCTTTCAATGGTATGGAAATATAGCATAAGACGGAGAAGATTTATTAGGGGCAGTTGTACACCATTCTTACTGTATAAAAGTTCATAGTTTGCTCATTTGGAACTAGCTACTAAAAGAAGAATAATGGCAAATATTTACAGGGCTGCTGGGAAAACATTAGTTCTGTACAACTTCTGGCACCATTTTTTGTCGCCAGTAAACCAGGAATAAGCATTTGCTTCCATAAGAATCATCACTATCGCAATATTTAAGCATTTAAAAGAGCTTGGTCATTTAGTTATTAAGAGTGACTGTTTTTACAAAACTCTGTAGAATGGACCTACCCCAGAAGATTCAGTACTCGTGGAGTAAGAAGACCTAGAATTGCGGAATAAATATATTCTGAGAGAAGAAGGGAGGAACAGAGTTTGGAATAAATTGATTTTATTAATTTGTTAATTAGTTAAAAAGTGAAACTGACTCTATGGAAGGAACTGTTTTGCCATGAGGAATGAATATTCCAAACTCAACTGTTCTTGGGCAGTAGCCTGTCTCCTCATTCTTACCTTGAGGGAGTTCTTCAAAGGTTTCAGTTTTACCAGGAAAACTAATTAGGCTCCAACCTACACACTAGATGTAGTTGAACGTTCTCTGCGAGCACAATTTACCATCGGCTCCTGAGTGTGTGAGACTCATAAACGAAATACTGTATCTTTTGCACAACTCTTTGAAGTTTGTGCTCTGATGTTGGTGCATTGACACTATCATTATCTTAAATGGTTTCACAAGTTTTTTCCTGCGAAGTGGGGCCCTTTACCTAGCCAAGGATTCAACGCCCTGCTCATCACTTTTCTCAGGGTCGCTTATTTTGATAAACATGACGTTGATGAGCAATTCCTTGTCTCCATTAAGCCTAAAGAAAATGAGGGGTTTGTTAGAACACTCACTGGGAAGAAGTCTTTAATTGAGTTTGTTTTTCTGGTGACATCTACGGCGTTAAAGTAAAAATATTTAAATGGAACAGTTCACCGAGTACGTACTTAATGTGTAAAAAGAATGAATGTGTGGGAGTGGTCATTTTCTGCATTTAATTTTTTTTCTTTTTTACTAAAAACAAACAAAAGCCCAACCACTACTTCTTCGACCTAAAAACAAAACAGGGTAACTAAGCTCGCAGAGTCAGAGTCTACAGCGCTGGCAGGCTGAAGAAGGGCGATTATAGCTTGGTCAGTAATAATGACAGATTTTAGTGTCCATTTTAGTGTATGAAACACTAAATTACAATGAAGTGAAAAGATGGGTAGTTTATAAACCTAGAATAGCATATCTTGGGGGATAAGGATGACGTTAAATCGTTTGAGGATGGTTTTGGTCTTTTCTCTCAATTGTAGGTACAGTGTTATTTTCACGTCTTTGCATATTAATACAAATGTGGAATTATTTGTGGATAGCCTTTTTTGGAGAGAGGCTCATTATTATGCGTCTCCCACCCTTTAACGTATCCCTATTTTTTGTTTTGTTTTTGGCACAAATATTAGAACTCAGTCCCTTGAAAAATGTCATGTAGAAGTTTCATTATTCAGATAACTTAATTTTTATGAGTCTGCATGAGTGCTGTTTCAACTTAGTTTCCAGGCAGTAGGGCCTGATGCAATCCACTCTAGTATGCCTTGCGAACTAAGCGCTGAAATCTCTCCTACTGTTACTGATGATGTATGAAGACCTGGGAAGAACTGGAGGTGTCACCGACGACAGGTACAAACATAGCATGGTGCTTTTTTTTAAATTTTTTTTAACGTTTATTTATTATTGAGAAACAGAGAGAGACAGAATATGAGCAGGGAGGGGCAGAGAGAGGGGGAGACACAGAATGAGAAGCAGGCTCCAGGCTCTGAGCTGTCAGCACAGAGCCCGATGCAGGCTGGAACTCACGAACCGTCAGATCATGACCTGAGCCGAAGTCAGACGTTCAACCGACTGAGCCAGCCAGGCTCCCCACATGGTGCTTTTTTAAAGCAGAGGAAGGTGCACATGTGGCAAGCCAATTAGATTGACTCCCATATTCTTAATAGACAAAGGTAAATGTAGGAAAAGTGAAAATGAAATTATGGGCAAAAGCTTGACTTGTCAGCTAGCTCTAGGTTTGACTGGAGTGATGCTCCTGGTCAGACATTATAAAAGGGGCTTTGTGTATGCAGAGAAGGTCAGATGTGAAGTCCTGTGATTTGGATTCTAATCCTGACCAAAACTCCTTAGCTTGGGATCACTGGGCAAAGTCACTTCATGCTCTCCACCTTCAGAATGTGGACGGAAGGGAGGTACTCTCTTCTCTCACTACCTCTTGAGGTTAGTGAAGAGGCAAACATGAAAACCTAAGTGGAAATGCATTGTTACCTCTAAGTTTCTAGATGCACATTTGTAATACATAACAGTGACAGTAACTGGTACCCGGATTAGACTAAGAAGTGCAGGGCCATTTTGAGTTCGGCATTGGAAAGAATGGCACCTCTTCTTAATCCCGCTTTCAGGCTGATCCCGAGATACTGAGCAAAGACCCAGGAAAGAAAGTGGAGTTGTCTGGATTCCCCCATTGGTTAGCCAGGAGTTCGCAGGGGAGAGTCAAGCACACACAGCATGGCCTGTTGGTATGATCCTAAAACAAAAACAAAAACAACCTAAAACACATCATCAGAGTTGCCTGTAAAACCATGAGAAAATGAGACTCGGCACTGAAGAGGCCTCTCTTTATGTTAAAATGAATTTTCAGTTTTAAATACAATGAAATATCTCAGTCATAAACAAAAGATTACTTTTCTAGGAAAAGGATACTAATTTGCCCTTGATCCTGGTAATATCCCACTCTATTAGTGTTTTCAGGATAAAACAATATTCCTACCTAAGTTACCAATCAACTTATACGCTTAATAAATAGAACTCTGATTTTTCTTAACATTAAAGTAGCTCCTTTAGAAATGGGGAAAAATGAATATTGAAAACACCCATGAATGAACCGGGCTCAGCTTTAACAAGTGTTAACATTTTGCCACATTTTCTTAAAGTGTGTGTGTGTGTGTGTGTGTGATTGTTTTTTAAAAATCATGTTTAACATGGCAGATTGGACATACATATTCCATTCCCTTTGGAAATCCCACTTAAATGATTGTAAATTAAAAATAATTTTACAGAGACAGAAATTTAAGGAAAGCAAGAACAGACCAGGAAATGACAGATCAGAGATGTTAAGAGTTTTCTGTAAGATGGAAAGTAGATGAGGAAATAACTGACTTTGTAGCACTGAGTAGCCAAAACCTAAGTGTCAGTATGACACAATCTGGCACTACCCCCAAAAGGCTCCAGATCTTGAGTCACCGAGGCTCTTGGGCTCTGGGGTGAACTTTGACGCCCAGAAGTGTGCTGGTTGGAAGTTTGCATACAGAAGGCTTAGACCATCAGATCTCTTCCCCTGCTTGAGTCCGAGTACCATTTTATTCCCACTCTGACTCTCATAAGACACAAGAGAGGGATGCTCTGGGCAATATAAACCAGGGAGGCTCCAGATCATAGGCCCCTATGCACAGCACAGCACGGGAGTGAGCGGCATAGTGATCACAGGGTGCTCAGTGAAAATCAGCTGCCGGAAGGATGAGTCACAGTTACTGTCCCAGCCTCCTTTCCTCCTAAGCATTGATGGACATGAACCAGATAGCACATACTATATAGAGAAAATACTTATTTTCATATTCTGTTTTGTTCACTGGTTTTCCACTTTTGAAAAAAACCAGCCTTAATTTTACCCCTACTGGTTACCATTGCTACAGCCCTGAGCTCCTGACATCTGGCCAAGAGCAGAGGGTTTGTGAACCTTGTGAAATTAGTAATTGTTGGCTGGAGGTGGACAGCTCAATCACTACTGTCACTCCCCCTGGTTAACCTGGCTCCCAATCAATGGTCCTATTTAAGTGTCATACCTTCCACCCTCTCAGACTCCTTTCTCTAGAAAAAGATGACATTTGAATACTTACCTTAATAGATATTATCTAGATGACATAGATTCCGAATTATAAGGCCCTAACAACATGGGTGCTTACGCTGGTATTTTCCAGTTTGTTTTATGTATATATTATATGCCATGTTTACATTGTTTCTCTACATGTGGAAAATGAATCCTGGGCCTATATTCTTGTAATATTAAAGTTAAGGAATGTCCCTTAGAGATCAGTGTGTTCAACCTCTGTGGGTTCTGTGTTTTGTTTGTTTCAGCTGGCAAATTGAAGCATAAAGAGGTAAACAGTTTATCTAGCGAGACTCAGGTAGTTGGTGGCAGAAATGGGCTAAAATTTTTGAGAATGGTCTTTGATTATCAATGAGAATATATAGTTAGCTCTTGCAGTTTGTAAACTACAGTGTGGGATTTGCAACGCTAAATTTTTCCTCAAGTTTTCATTTAAATTCTACTTAGTTAACATACAGTGCAATATTAGTTTCTGGTGTACAATATTGTGATTCATTGCTTCCGTACAACGCCCAGTGCTCATTACAAGTGCCCTCCTTAATCCCCATCACCTCTTGAACCCACTCCCCTCCCTCCTCCCTTCTGGTTACCATCAGTTGGTTCTCTAAAGTTATAAGTCTGTTTCTTGGTTTGCCTCCCTCTCTTTTTTCCCCCCTTTGCTTATTTCTTTCCTTAAATTCCACATATGAGTGAAATCCTATGGCATTTGTCTTTTAAATGCTATATTAATTGAAAATAATTGCTAGAAATTAATGGGGATTTTAAAGACCCCAGGTAGATAAACTTATTCAACTGACTGTCCATTTGCCCATTTTGTTCTCCCTTAAGAGTTTGAAATCATGATAAAAATTGCTCTTGGTAAGCTCTCTACTGATCTGTGACTCCTGTATTAGAGTTAGGATTCTCCAGTGTGGTGCACAAGGCAACAGCTATGAGACTCGCTGGAGGAGTTTGTTTTTGAAACCACACAAGATATTCCTGAAGGGTATATGTTGCTCAAATAAACTTCTGTGGAGTTGGAAAAAGGTTGAGAAATACTGCTAGAGAATTATATTTTGAGTAAAGGAATCAGAGTTTGAAAATTGGAATAAAATAGGAAGAGGACTACAAAATCGGAATGACAGTCTCCTTTCTAAAATCTGAGCAGATTCCTAAGAACAGTAGCAAGATTCTCCCACAACCATTCATTTCACTATCCGAGAACATGGAATAATTCCTGCTAGTCTCTCCAGCCCCAGAACAATTTTCATCCACTTTAAATATAAATAGATTTGTACATTTCAGAGAAATGGATGTATGTGTTTCTTTCTTAGAAAGTAATTAGAGGATAAGATTTCTATAAATGTTTCCTAATATTCCAAATTGTAGTTGTATATATACAGTTGATGGCCCCTTTTTGTAACTTCCTCAGAAGTCTTTTCCTGGGGGTATCTTGATTCACAGTAAAGTATCTAAGTCAACTTCTGGTCAGTTTTATGGAGAGTGGTCTTATAAGTGAATAATTTACTATTGTAATGGCTTATATGGCAAAGAAGCAGAATATCTGGAAGAATATTGCCAGGAATTGTTGATGGAAGCATTCTATGATTTTTCTGATGTATTTGTTAATGTTTATCCTTTGAATGAGGCAATACATGTTTTGTCCAAAGGACTGTGTGAGTGTCCTCTAGCCACACTGGCTTCCCAGCAGGTCAGCAGATGTGCTGAGCCCTGTTCTGTTGCGGAGCTTTGCACGTGTCGTTAGGTTGGCCAAGAACCCTGGAACTCTCCGCGAGGCCTTCTTCCCCTTCAGGCCTTTGGTGAAATGTCATCCTAGCTATCCTAAGCAAAACAGTTTCACTTGTTATTCTAATAGTAGTATTTTTCCTTCATAGCAAGTACCATGATTTCAAGTTGTATATTTTGTTTATTATGTACATGTCTCATGTCTTTTTATTCAGCTCTACTTGACTAGTCTTAGCACTGTGCCTGATACATAGATGTTCCATAAGTATTTGGACACATAAAGAAAACAGAATTCTGTATATCATGGGCACTTCACCCACTCTTAGTCTTCAGGTGCTAAGATCTGTCGTTGTTTTTTACTGTTTGTGGGTTTTTATCTACTGCTGGAAGACGGAGCAACATTCTTCGGAATGTTAACGAAATTAATATGAGGTCTATGGTGATGAATAAATTTGACATTCTCATTTTCCCATTTCATTTGAATGATAGCTCATAACTGGCCTTGTAAATAACACGGTGTGTGTGGGCTGTTACAGGGTGTTAGGGTTGTTATCTGGGTTAAGTAGAACTCAAATTATATCAGAGAGGTATGGGGAAAGGCAAACATGCTTGTTTTCCTTGTTTACTTTTCTAGGTAAGAAATGCGTACTTAAGGTTTTATTTTAATGGATTGAAATTGGGAGCTGTGGAATGAATATTATTGTCTGTCATTCCTTCGTTCATTTTTCTAAGTGACCACTATTTGAGGTACTGTAACACACCTTCAGAAGCGCTGGGCACTTGAATGTAGCATTTAGTAAATGCTCATTGAGTGACTGAATGAATGATATGTCTCTTGCTACGGAGGAGCGTATCTACAGTCTGGGGGAAAGGGCAGACCTTTAAACAGATGTTGGTCTGCAGGGAGAGAAAAAGGGAGCTTTACTTTTAGTTTGTGGCCCAGTGTCCACCAATGAAACCCGAGGGACATCTCCTGGAAGGAAGGGTTTTTTTTTTTAATATATTCTTAAAGAGATGGTAAGAAAGAGCACTTCTTCTTTCAAGGGCTGTCATCATCTCGAGATGTGATGTTTGGAGCTGTTTCAGAGAGTCTTGTAACTCTGAGGAGAAGAGTCGGATGGGAAAGTTGGCATGCCGAGGATGGCAGTGAAAATACAGAAACTGTGAAATTAGTATTAATTAGAGCCACCCTGTCTTCAGATTTCTTGTTATGCAAGATAATAAATATCTCTTAGCTTTGTGAGGGCAAGGCATTTGCAAATTTTGTAAAATCTCTTCTGCCTGGGGGCACCTGGGTGGCGCAGTCGGTTAAGCGTCCGACTTCAGCCAGGTCACGATCTCGCGGTCCGGGAGTTCGAGCCCCGCGTCGGGCTCTGGGCTGATGGCTCAGAGCCTGGAGCCTGTTTCCGATTCTGTGTCTCCCTCTCTCTCTGCCCCTCCCCCGTTCATGCTCTGTCTCTCTCTGTCCCAAAAATAAATAAATGTTGAAAAAAAAAATTAAAAAAAAAAAAATCTCTTCTGCCTGGAACAGTGGCTGGCACTGTAGTATGTACTTGCCAAGTATTTTATAATATATTTAAGTTAGTTTGTCGCCAAAGGTACCCTGAAGGATTTAGTGGATTTTAATGGTAAAATCCAAGGAAGAAATGGTCTCGATCTTGTTAATCTTTAAACGTGGTTAATGAGTTTGTTCCTCTGTGCTCATGTTGGGGTAACATTTCATTCCCATAGAGGTTAAAATAGTCTTGATACATTGGTGAAGACAAGAATCTAAAATTCACATTCCTCAAATCCGGCTCCAAAAATTTAAAGTAGCCCTGTAACGGGGTGGGGAAGGGGGGCGAAATTTCATCTTAGGAGAAGACAAGTTGAGAATGAGGAAATAGTGTTATTTTTTACCTAGTCCTTTCCATATTGAAACCTTTCTATTATGTTTAACCTGTGATCTGTTGATCATGTGTAAAAAAGAATTTAAAATTCGTATGTGTGAATCTGCCTCCACAGGTTTGGAAAACTTCACTGCACTGTTTTTTTTGAAAATTGTTTTCAGTTACGTGGGATAAGCAGCTAGTGTATTACTTCCCTATGGAGGAAGCTCTCCAGGACCTCCCCTAGGAGTTGGACATGATCGTTAGGGCCATTCCAGTCTTAGAGTCAATTCTGAGACCTTTGGAGTCCTAAATCTTCAAATTAGATCAGAGAGAGCATCACCTGTAATGAGAACTGTTCTTAGAATGAAAGCACAGAGGTTTCCTTGTCTCGGACCCTATCTTCAAGGAATTTATTGAAGAGTGGAAAGCTATCCCAATAACAAATACTCACCAGTGAACTTTGAGGGTTATGACCTATATTAAAGCTCTGGGGAATAACAGTGGAATTTACTTTTTTTCTGATTTACCTTGTATAAGCTACCAGAAATAAATTTCTTTTTAAATGTTCAGTTAGCAGTGCATCGTTTCCTCTACCTGATTCCCTGTCTTCTAACTGGAACTTCACTTGCAATTCTGCTGCTCCAACCTCAAAGAGATACGAGTTTTACTTGTACATTAAGTTGGATTTACTTTTATTAAAGGGCAGGGAGAAAACTTTCAGATATATAATTTGGTACTGACTTTTTAATGCTGTTGATTTCAGGAAGGTCACTTAACTAGTATTTTTGATGCATTTCCCTACACATTGTATGATATCTGTAACTGAATCTTTAATTCCCTTGTTATAACGGAGAATTTCTTGAATCCTTGCTATAGCTCCACCATCCTTATATTATGCTTTTACAGCAATTCCCTAGACTCGTGAAGGTGAAGGATGAAGTTTATAATGGTATTGAATACCAAACTGTTGCTTGATTTATTCAGGAAGGTTGTTACATACTGGGATCAAGTGACAGCTTAAAAGCTAGTATAATTCATCATCATCAGTTAATTTTCACTGGGTGTCCACTGGGTGCTGAACACTGTACATGGCTCTTTGTCAGCAGGTATGTGCCTGATAAGGTTGATGGAACTCTAAGAAGACGGAACCTTGTCTTTAAGGCACTTGCTGTATAATCAAAGGCAAGTCAGCAAATGCCCAGTGTTAAGCTCTGTATACAAAATGTGTGTAACCAAAAGTACTTTATTTTTTGAACGGTTCTTGTCAGTAAATTGAGGTCCTGCTCTCATTAATAGCCATACTGGCACCAGAAGAAAGTGGGTGATGTTGGACAGATCAAGATTAGGTGTCGGTTATGGTCCAGTCTTTGCTTGACCCGCACATATTTCTGTGTGTGTCTACATACAGATACTTTTTGTTTCCGTGCATATGGATTCAGGATATTCTTAATGAGATCCAATTATCCTTTCAACAAACACATGTGGACTCCACCTGTCCCTAATGAGAGATGAATCAAAGTCACATTCAGATGATGCATCTAGAGCTAGCATCATACGGTCATTGTTCTGCACACCTCTGGGTGATATTTATTCCTCCTTTGACATGGTTCAGAAATGTGATCTCAAATCAAATTTGGATTTAGCTCCTCATGGTCTTGCGACTTATGTTTGAAAACAAATGTAACTGTATGATGGTTAAAGAAGTACAGGGCAGCTGTAGTGTAAACTCTCAAGTACAGTACTGATCTGGGGAATGTCCCTGTCAGTCTGGTGAGGGATAGTACAGAAGCATCTCTTTATTGAATGTTTCCCTTGACCTTGGCCTGGGTTCTGTAGGCAGTAGATGTGCTTACTCCAGGATCATCTGCTAAGATTTCCCTTGTTGGGTGTCCCTCATGGCCCTTTCCTCAAGGAAGGGCTTCCAGGAGGATTCCTTTGTTAGGGATTTTAGCAGTTCTCTTCTTGTTAACAAGGACTTAGATTCAGGGATTGCCTTTTGGTGGAACTGTCACAAGCCTTTATTTTCTAAGCCAGAGATTTTTCTAGCAATGTAATTTCTTTAACATCTTTGTTATTTGTTTATCAATATCCTTTTGGGGGAGGTGATGGGGTAAGACTTCATTTTCTGGTAACTGGCATCAAAGGTTGGTTGAATAATCTTTGACTCTGGTCCCTTGACCTGCCATCTGTGTTTTTGAGCTCTGATCTCCTCCTGTCTCTGCATACTGGCTTGCCGTCACTAGCTCTTTCTGTGGTTGGTGAGGCTTGACCCCGTGGTCGCTCCTTCCTCAGGCTGTATCCCTCGTGAATGAGTTATGTGAACTACTGAGAGGCAGTGAGTGCAGGAGGCACTGGAGCTGGGAGTCTCAAGCCTTTCTTGAGATCAGCACACTGAATTTTGACTGAATACATAATTTGGTTGCTGAAATCCAGTTACCATGTATGACTCTCTGAACTCTAGTGGTCCCTCCTCACTGGCTACTAAGGCTCTTGCTTAGGGTTGTATGTCTGTGAATTGCACCAAGGCAAGTAGAGGCCAAAGCCTACTCTTCGTCTACTCATTCAGGTATGCAATCAGGCAAGGAAGGCTTTTGAAATTTGTGCAGAGGGGAGCACCCGTTTGGATTCCCCACAATAGCAAATTTATATGTGTGTTGCTGGCTTTGTTTGTGTTGCTTGAAGGTAAAAGGAGCTCCCTTGAATGAAGCTGCCTGCTTTCTCCAGGTGGCTGTTACCATGGCCAGTTAGAATGGAGTTTGTTGTTTTATTGCAGCAGCTACTGAAGGCCATAAGAAGTCCGATATACCAATTTGTGAGTTTTCTGCAGAGTACTCCAAAGCTCCAGCCTCAGTATGCACATGATTTCTGTTCTAAGAACTGACGGCTACTCACTTCAATGCACTACTTTGCTACTGGTTCACAGTGACTACTGGTTTTCTAGGGTAGGATGTATTGATTCTCATCTTCCCCATTCTTGGCTTTACTTAACTAGTTTCACACTTTAATAGCCTACTCTTGATGCAGTTTTTTATACTGGATCAGAGTTCTTGGTTTCAAGGTTTTTTTGACTTGTATCCTTGCCTTACTGGAGAGCCCTCATCCCATGGAGGAGGGCTAAAGTCACTTGAAGGCAGGGTGATCCAGGACCTATGTCAGAAAGCAATTCTGCATCTACCCAAGTGTGTCAATGTGTATCTTCAGTTGAAGCCTAAGAGTGCTGCATGCTTCTTAACGGGAGGTGTTCTTACATGCTTTGTGGTCCTTGAAATCTGTAATTAGTATATAAAACCTCAGGATGGATTCTGGAGTGTCAGATATGTGGGGTTTTCAGTGTGTACTTCCCTTAGTTGTTACCAACACTAATTTTACTGCAGTGTATGTTGTTTGAAGTTTGTAGATGCTGCATGTGGTTAAATAAGGTATTTCTGATATGTTAAAGATATGTGAATGTGTCCTATTCCATTGTGACAGATAATCAGGTGCTGTTATTAATTTTTATTTTTTTAATGTTTATTTTTGAGAGAGACAGAACAGAGACAGAGTCTGAGTATAAGCTGGGGAAGGGCAGAGAAAGGGAGACACAGAATCCCAAGCAGGCTCCAGGCTCTGAGGTGTCAGCACAGAGCCCCACATAGGGCTTGAACTCACAAACCGTGAATCATGACCTGAGGTGAAGCTGGATGCTCAACCGACTGAGCCACCCAGGTGCCTCAATAATCAGGTGCTTTTAAAATGATTACTTATAAACATGGTATTAATAATGTTTTTAAAAAATCTTTTTCCTTAAACCTATGGTGAAACACCAACAAGGTCAAAGAAAATATTTAACTTACGGTCTGAAGGTTGAAGTATGAGTAGTTGTTCTCTGATACTTGTCTTCCTACTGTTTTCAGAATTCCAAGGAGAGATTCTGTTTGTTAAGACATAACACAATTATAGGATTTTTCAAACTTCTGCTTGCCCAATAGTTGTTTTTTTTTTTCTTAAACCAAAGAAGTGCCTTTTATAACTTAAAAAACAAAAAACAATAAAATTTTAGGATGTAAAATAGGTTTCTGGAAGAGTGTGACTTTGTGTTGCCTTTTTATTAGTATGTTTTCTCTCCTACAAGAAAAGGCTGCTTAGGCGATATATATATATATATTTTTTAAATGTAAGTAATATATTTTATTTTAAATGTAAGTATATATATTTTTTAGATATGTATCATATAGTTGCAAATAATTATAAGTTATTATAATTATAATAATTATAATTATCTATTTTTTAAATGTAAGTAATATATTTATTTTAAATGTAATTAAGTATATATTTTTTTAGATATGTATCATATAGTTGCAAATAATTATAAGTAGAGGATATTCTATCAGTTGAATCAAATGGGGGAAATACCTGAAAACATAGGGATACCTACCGTAGCAGAACGACCCCATCTTCCCTATGGGATTATATAAGAAGACCGTGTGATCTGTTAGTACATAAATAAAGCTTGTAGGTAACAATCCATAATGAAACTTGCTAACTTAAACTGAAAAGTATTCTGTTCTCAAATGTACGAGTGGTGGGCTCATGTTATCCACATAAGGTAGCTAGAATCCATGATGTATAAGAGCTGGCATAAAGTAAGGCCAAATATGTCATTCATTTGGGGATGGAAACAAGCATTCAAGAAAAGCTACACTTGGAGGGAATACAATAAAAATTGTTTGTTCCTTGGCTTACTGCTGGGGACTTTTCAGTAAAACATGTAAATCTTAAAATGCCAATGATTTTCCTTATTTTTTAATATATTTTTCAATCAAGTCATTATTCTTTCTGAACAATGAAAGATACTGTGTATTTTTTGAAACCTGTTATTTCATAAAAAGGTCTTGCATTGATTTATAGGGGGAAAAACCCCTACTAACAGAATTAAAAAAAAAAGCCTAATAGTAAATCAGAAAGAAATGATAGGAAAATTATGTAGGGAAGAGTAATGAAAGAGAGTAACTGTGGTACGAAACTGGAAAGTGCTAATAAAGTGTCCATACCCATGAGGACCTGTCACTTTATCTCATTTTGCTAGTGAAGGGCCTCATACCCAGGGAGATGAAGTACCTTTCTCAAGCTTACAGAACTGGGAAATACTGACTCTAGAATTCAACCCCTCGTGAGTCTCGCTGAAAGCCTATCTTCCCACCATCTGCTAAAGCCAGTGTCTCATTTGAAGAAAACAGTAGCAATTGTGTACAAATTGCTCCTGATGTAAAGGTGACCAATTTGTCCCGGTTCACCTGTCTTGTTTTAAAACTAAGAGTTCTGCATCCCAGCACCTCCCTTAGTCCTGACCAAATGGGATGGTGGTCACCTCTACTGGATTTCCTACCAGCCATGGTGAGGGCTAAAAATTGTCTTGAGCAGCAGAGTAATGCTGGGAGACTTTCCTGCAGAACTGCATGATGCACGACTATCCCTCAGTAATAACTGGCTTCTGCATGGTAAAGCTAGCTCATCTACTGTCTTCTAAGATAAACCCCAGGCTGTGGGTTTGACAGTGGTCTTTCTACTGCTACTAATGTACTGTTTCTTTCTAGTGAAATGTGGTATCTTTTAAGTCATTTGGGCTCGGGGCAGTTCATATATATGTATTTAGAATTTGCGTCGTTGTTAATAGGATTTGATAGAAGCTGTAATGTTTGGTAACATTGTTTATAACAGCGAGTCCCAGCATTAATCCCATGACTGAATAAAAGTTTATTTCTTATGGAACGGTATAAGATGAGCATACTAGGTCAGTGAGAGGCAGATTCCTTCTGTTTGTTTTCTCCAAAATGCCTTAGATATTTCCCACTGCTGTGGTCAAAGCTGGGTTGCTGGCTAGTGCAAGAAAGAAAAGTATAGAGGACACACCCCGGGCTTAGGCCCAGGCCTGGAAGTGGCGGAAATAATTTCTGCTCTCATTCTTTCAGAGTGAACATGGATATATGGCTGAACTGAACTGCAAGGAAGACTGGGAAATGGGTTAGCCAAGAACCCGGGACAATGGGGAGCATGGAATTGGGGAAAAGCTAGCAGTCCTCCCTCCTTTGAGCTCTTCTTCATTATGGTTAAGGACTTTCTTAATGATTGATTCTCCAAACAACTTGTCAAGTTTTATCCTTTTGTTTGGGAAGTATTTGCAACCCCTACCACTGATAAGTGATGAATTACTGTTAAAAATGCTTTCATCATAAGAGAGTCTCTTCCATCTTGTACATTTCAAATTGTGTAGAGAGAATTTGATCGGGCTTCTCAAACCGATCAATGTTCCAAAAAGGACACAATTGCAAAATATATTTCACTATGTTAATATATACATTAAATAAAATGAAGATGGAAAATATAACACGTGATGAAAAAGTTCAGAGGCTCAAGAGATAAGTCAAAATTTTCAGAAAGACCTTGGGTGGGGAGGGGGCGCAGAGAACTAAGGAAACAGGTAGAAAATGCCAGGAGCTTTCAGACTGTGTAAGGGCTAAGATGCTGGGTCTATCTAGGGTACACTGAGAAAGGCTTGTATCAAGCTGAGGAACAGAGTTAGCCATTATTTTAACTTTTATTTTAGTTGATTTTAGCCTAAATCTTACATTATAACAAAGATAATTTTATCACATTAGTGCATCTCAAAGAGATTTTTTAAGCTATTGGGTATTGACGCGTATTACATGTATATACAATAAAACACCACTTTATTTATATATAATCTCTACTATTTTAGTATGTGTGCACATGTGCATGTTTGTCTCTGTCTCATAGTGACCATGGAGTTACATAATATTGGGCATCCAGAAAAGCTTTGTCACCTATCTCTGGGAAGAGTAAATTCAGTTTATACCAAGTCACCCCCTAACAATATTCTATTTTGGTAATTTTGTTACAATTTTAAATTCTAAGCACTTAACTTTTTTTCATATGCATACAACCACCATTTAAAGTGGGCAAGTGGTATGAGAATTCTTTTGTAATTTTATTAAATCTGATTTGTGCAAGAGACCAGTGACTGAAGAGGTCTTGCACATGCTAATAGATTATATGCTACAACAAAATGTTGCTTTATATTGCCGCTCAGGCAGCTACAGTTGCAAGTGTAGTTATTACTTGCTGCAATATCACCCAGTTTAAAAAAAATTATCAAAAGAAATTCATGCTATTGACTCATTACTCCCATATTTATTATTCTTATTGAAAATCACTAGATTTAATTCTATTGGTTTCCTCCCTGATTGAAAACATTTGAACCTAGAAAGCACAGTATTTCTTAAGACATTTGTAGCTATTCATCACGGATATTAAAATTACAATCATGTGGCATTGTGTGAGCACTGGTAAAAAAAAAAATTCTTTACACATATGGTAAGCGGGTGACCAATGCTATCCAGGTTTGAAGATGCTGAATGTTCATATAACTGGTATTTGAAATTTTGATGTGTATTGCATTAGTTACTGAATGTCAAGAATACATTTTTTTGCTCATATAGAGTAAGTTTAAAATGGGGTCTTTTGTAGAAGCACCCATCCTGTTTAGAATGATATAACAGATGCTGAATGTTCACATATCAAACAAAATGCCAGCTTTCTGTAGAAAAGAGGTGTCAAAAAGTTTCTTTGTACCTTTAACGCATGTGATTATGTAGTACAAAATGCAGAGTTTGTAAAATTTCTTGAATATACAGGCAAAAAAATGAATAATTCAAAACAACTCATAAGTTCTACATTCTATTGTCCCTTTATAACGCAGGCAGAAGATAGCAGTGCGCTCCCAATAGAGCTGAATTTGCACAAGTTACACCTCGGAAAATGCCAGATGGTCTATGGTCTACTTTTGAGAGCTGTCACATATGTAAAGATTTGAAAAAAGAAAGACAGCTGAATGAGAGCAGTGGATCATTAAAGGGAGAGTGAGGGTCCCTAGGCATCACTTGTGTTTTAAGAAGCATTGTGTCGTTCCCATATTACTGTGTTTTTTTTTTTTTTTAAAGCCATACACAACTTTTACACAATAAGGAAAAGAAATCTATTTAAAGCCAAGTAGTTAGGGTTTAATCAATCAGATGTTTTTGTTCTTTGAGAATAAAATCCTGTTTCTGACTTGGTTTTGCTTAGAATTTGACTCTAAGATTCAAGTCACACCCATGAAAAATTAGCAGTGAACTTAAAATAAATGTTAATATAGCTAATATACCTAGGGTTTATCCATTTTTAATTTGACTTACATACTGTATGTATCTGCCCAAATCCTAAAACTAAGAAATTATTTTAATAAAAAAAAACTATTACTATTAAAAAAACCAAACTGGCATAAAGAGATAATATTTGGTTACCTGACCATAATACAAACCATAGTTAAAATAATTAGAGGACAGTGAAACAAAAATGAATGTACTTTGATTTATCTGCCAACAGAAATAGATATCATTTTGAAGATTGAAATGTAGATAAATCATTAAGGATATGTTTGAATACCACTTGAGCCATATCTGGTAATTTGCAAATAGTCAATTTCGATAGTAGAAAAAGGTCAGATCTGTCAGTTTGAGAATTTGGTGGCAAGACATAGTTGTCTTTTACCACCTTTTTTAAAAAAAATTTACTTATTGGAATGTTTTAACTACTACATAGTAGTTTTAAATTTATCTTGGATTATGGACTGTGACAGGATATTTTTGGTTGATAAGAAGTCTCCTTAATATTGGTCAATTGGATATTTCAATTTAACCAAGCTCTCGGATTGCTTTTGAAATATTCTTTTCAGAGAAAACGTGGCCCAAACATTCCATTTATTTGGTGAAATTACTGGTAAGTGCTCTGAAAAGAACACCACATTACGTTTGACTATCTTCTCTGGCATCCCTTTAAATACATATGCATAACTATGTGTGTTCAATAGCAGTCATTAGGGTGTCCTTCTAGTTGATGCAAGTTACAGGAGCTGCAGATTAATCTCTAGATCAAATGATTGCACACTCATAAGAAATAGATCTACCTTTGCAGATGCCTTGTCGATATTTCTTAACAGAAGGGCATATATAGCTGCTAAACAGAGAAGTAAGGTTTTTTTCATCAAGAGTAAGAAAAACAAAATACTTTGATATATTTTACCACCATTACTTTACTTTTTAGACAGTCATTTTCCTTTATCACTGAAGAACTGAAAAACTTTAAGGGCGCTCATAGGTTAGTTTAATAAATCAGGTATTAATGTTAACAGATTTGACGAAAGCATGCTTTTGTTAAGTAAAAAAAATGTCTTTTTTCTTAAAATATGCACATTCATGAGTTAGCATGTTTTGATATGTTAAGATGTTTTTCTTCAAGAGACAGAGGATATGTGAACAGGAACGGAGGTAAACAATGTGTGCTAGAGATTGACTCAAATGCAAACTGTCTTTGTCAAAAATATATACCAAGTCTTAGCTAATCCCCAGAACACAGATAATCAGACATGGTCAATGCCACATATAATTGTGACTGCTTTGCATGCAATACTTTTCTCAAGTGAAGAGTTCTTAGTATTCAGATGTAATATACATTTCATAACTGCTCATATTCATAAGTGGAAAAGATTAATTAAAACAGCACTTTTAGATTTGAAATTGCAGGAAATTATAAAATAGTAAAATTTTGGGAACAAATTGTTTTTGTTGGTGGTTTTTGCTGAAGTGCGATGATGGATAGCTTTGCTTAGGGGCTACTCAATCAAGGTGAATGTTGATTTTAATAATTTCATTTTGTAACCAATGTAAAATAACACTGGGGGTGGGGGGAGTTAGGGCTCTTTAGCTACAAACAGTAGATTCCATTTTGGCTAATTTAAATAGAAAATAAATTTATTAGCATACAGGCCCTCCCAAGAGTTACACAGCCACAGATCATTCCCATCTATTCAATGGGGCTTCTTTGTTGAAAACCCCACTGCTAGACTATCGGTTCATTGGTCTGATAGGAAGTGGACATCAGACACTGCACCCCACTGCCGAGACCAATAAACGCTTTCTACATGGTCTGTGCTGAGGGTTTCCACCTCTCTGGTAGAGGTGGCTGCCTTCTTGCATTGGCCATTCTGCATGTAAGTCATACTTGTGCTTAGTAGAACTTAGGTCACATGCCTGCCCTTTAGCTGCACAGGGGTCTAGGAATGGAATAGAGGAATTTACCAAAAATCCATGAGGGTGTTCAGAAATGCCAGGCAACACCAATGATGAATAGTCATCCTGCTTTTTTTTATGATTCATTGTCCAAACAACCAATTAGTTTGTCCCTCCTTAGTGTCATGATGTTAAAATAGTCTTATATTTTTTCAATCTGAAAGGTTTTGCTTTTCATAGGTAGGCATTTAATACACCCGTAATTTATTTGGTTAAGGAATACATGCACTTAAATGTGTGCACACATTTATATTGGGAACTCTCTCTGCTTATCCCCTGGTTTATGTGTCTGCGTCTGAACCATCAGCTCACTGCTTTAGCTCCTGTTGGTTTTTTTTTTTTCTTTTTAATTTTTTTTTTCAACGTTTATTTATTTTTGGGACAGAGAGAGACAGAGCATGAACGGGGGAGGGGCAGAGAGAGAGGGAGACACAGAATCAGAAACAGGCTCCAGGCTCTGAGCCATCCACCCAGAGCCTGACGCGGGGCTCGAACTCACGGACCGTGAGATCGTGACCTGGCTGAAGTCGGACGCTTAACCGACTGCGCCACCCAGGCGCCCCTCCTGTTGGTTTTTTGATAAGACTATATATGTAGTAAGTCAAATGCTGCAACCCTCGTTTTCTTTCTGAAAATTTCTTTAGTGATTGTTGATTACTCTTCCTCATAAATTCTTGAATCAGCTTGTCAAGTTCCTTCAACAAGCCTGTTTTTTTATGGGAATTACACTAAATAAATGGGGAGAATTAACATTTATATGCTCTACAGTTAGTAGTATATTTTTTAATGTCCTGCAGTATTGTTTTAAAATTTTTGCCAGAAAATCGCTGCCCATTTTGTCCTTGCTTAATTCTTAACAGTGTTTTTCTTGGCTTTGTTTTTTGTTTGTTTGTTTGCTTGTTTGTGTTTTATGATACTGTGAAGAGTTCATTTTTTCTTGTATATTTGCTATTTGGTTTCTGTTGGCCTAGAGGAACTTTTTTTTATTTTAATATGGTTGATCTTGTATATACCTTGTTAAATTCTTTGTGTTGCAAGATTTATAGTCTCCTAAATTTCCCCTAGAACATTCAAATTAGGTATACGTCTCAAAAACATTTTTTTTCAGACCTGTTACTTCTTTTTCATATTTATTGTTTTCGCCAGGACCTCTAGTGTAATGTCGAACAAGAGGGGTGAAGCTGGGCTGCCTTTTCTTGGTCTTGACCTAAATGGGAGTGTTTCTATAGTGCTGACATTTAACTCTGGCAGATGTGTTTTATCAGATTAAGGAAACTGTCTTCTATTCCTAACTTTTCATAAATGGTTTATTTTTATATCAAATTGATGGATACATATAGAAAAGGTTTTCTTCTCCAGGATTTAAAATAAGATTGAAGGGCTGCCTGGCTGGCTCAGTCGGAAAAGCATGTGATTCTTGATCTCGGGTCCTGAGTTCAAGTGCCGCATTGGGTGTAGAGATTACTTAAATAAATAACCTTTAAAAAAAGTGAAATTGAAAAGAAAAACAACTATATTTCCTTCTCTATTGTCCAGCTTTGACACTTGAATTCATTGTTCTTTCCCTTTTATCTCAAAAGACAATTAATTAGCCCATTATCAGAGATATTGAGATAATATTGCTGTTTCTAGCACCCTAAAGAGGGGCCTAGTACATAGAAGACAAACATTTGCTGTTGATTGGGTGTGGAATAACTTTTTCAGATTTCCAACTTAAATTTTCTTAAACAAAAGTCTTTCCTGCTATTTTCCTATTCCTGTGTCAAGTCACTTCTGATGACCCTGTTCCCACTTTGCCTTTTGTACTAATTGTTTTCTCTGTGTCCATGTTAATTAATATTTCCTTTTTCTCCACCTTCCATTTTTTAGTACCACGGGTGAAACCCAGGGGAAAAAGAAAAAGTCTGTTACTGAATATATTTTGATGATTTTTCAAATATTCTTTTAACTGGAAAAACTTTTCCTGTTCTTTAGCCCAACCTCAGCGCCTGCCTCAGCTTCAAGCGTCCCTACAGGAGCCAAGTGAGGAGGAAGGCGGCAAGATAAAGAACGGCCCCACTAGTCTCAGCAACGGAAATGGAATTCACCACCACGGGGCCAAAAACGTATCTGCGGATAATCGAAGACTTTCAGCACCTGTTTCTAACAAAATGCATAGAAAAATTCAGTCCAGCTTGTCCGTCAACAGTGATATCAGTAAGAAGAGTAAAGTTAATGCTGTCTTTTCCCAAAAGACAGGCTCTTCACCTGAAGGTACGTTTGAGATACATGCTTATTTTATTTGACCAGATGTAAAATCATATTCACCAATAACTACTTGATCAAGCAAACATGAATGAAGAATCCTGCTTATCTTTCAAACAGGAGTTTTGGTAAAACGCAACATCTGCCTAGGGAAACACAGGCTTGGAAAGGAAGTGTTAGCAACTGACATCCTGCTTTAGATTATTGTCTTCTAGAGTGAACAGTCAGGACTTTAAATAGAACTCATATACCTGTTTTTTTTAATAACACATCTGAACATACGAATGCAGCATTCTGGTGGTGTGTGCATGTGTTCTCTCTGTCCCTGATTCATTATGATGTCCTGTGGTTCAGAAATGACTTGCTTGTATTTTTGTCTTGCAAATCAGTTCTTAAATACGCACAAGTAAAATGAGGAAAGGATTAGGTAATTTCCATCCTCTCACCAGGGATGGGCCCGGTGATCTGTTGCTTCACTGAGGAGCATCTTCCAGCCCCCGGTGTCGTCACCCCTCCAGGCCCACCTCATTGCCCATTCACTTTGGTCTGGTTGTGGCCTCTCCTCCCGAGGTACATGGGTGTTCTTTGACCTCTGGGGAATTACTGATTAGGTCTTCAGTGTGCTTCATCCTGTCCTTGGCCAGGTTCAAGTCAGGTTAAATACTATGAACATGAGAAAGCTTTTATTAGAACACAAACCCATCCGATGATGGGTTTACAGCCCACAGACTCCTTTCATAAAAATGGCTTGCTGTGTTATATTTTGTTAGAGAAGAATAGCCTCCCTACCATGTGTAAGGTCCCAGATTTCGCCCAGCCTATCCATGTTGTTCTATTCTTCCTCTTTCCTCTCCTTTTAGCAGTTCTTGGGGATCAAAAACCTCACATCTGCATTTTAGATACAGATACAGGTATATATTTCCTCCTCTGGTTCAGATCTATATGTGATTCTTTTTTTCTAATTCCCCTTACCTTTCAATTTTAATTACCATGAAATTTTAAATAAGGCAAATTCTGTAGATGCCTCTGTGAAGTTGGCCATGCTTATTCATAGAGATAAATTGAGTTGTAAATAGGAAATTGTATAGAGAGTTACCAGTAAGGAGCGGGAGAAAGGATATTACATTTTGGCTACAGGTGTCCTAGACTCAACTGAGGTAAAGTGTTAGGTTGATCAAATGATATGATAATAAGTGGTCTGCATAGTTCCAGGTCAGTGACACTACTTTCCAAACTAATTAGATTGAAAGGGACATGATTGACACTTTAAAATGAGTTTGACATGCAAGCTGTATGGTCATCTCGGAAGCAGAGGTAGGCTGTTAACTAAACTGGCTCTCCAAGGAGTTGGGAAGGCAATGCAATTTTCTTTAGAGTATCTTTGCTTCCCAGTGATTGGGTGAAATAATTGAAATCTACTTGTTTTATACATTTGAATTTACTTATTACAGCCTTAACCTCTTCTTTTCCATTTGATATTTACTTATTGTAAAGAATGGTGTATCAGTCCTACCTGAATTGTATCAATCCAACCTGAAATAGCTTATGGAACTTTTAGATTGTCCTTGTTTATTTTTAATTCTGTGTCTGAAGTTATTTCTAATGGAAGAATGCAGCTTCCTAAGTAACATAGGAAGGAAGAGGAAAATCGATAGTGTTGAAATGAAATAGAGTTGTGTTCTCCCCCTTTCTCTCCCAGGCCTGTGAGTGTATGAGGGAGATAAGGATAAGGGAAATCCCTTGTCATCCTCCTCTTTATCACCACATCTTTTCCAGGTTGGATTGGGGAGTGAGGAATGTGAAACACAAATGAAGATGTCTAAATATATTGTACGTCATTCTATCCAGAACGTTGCTGTGAGGGTATAAGATTTAGCTGATTGTATGTTGTTGTGATTGCTCAAATCTAGATGAACATGTCCCAGTTTCTTGTGTTCTCCAGCTTGGGCATCCTCATGCTTTTTGATGCTGTTTAAAGTTGACTCCTGATTTTCAGTTTTGAAGTTCAGTTTATTCTCTGGCAATGTAGTTGTAGGGAAACAAAAAGTACAGACCTGGTAGATGGCAAATGAAATGACAAAGTGCCAGCCACCAGCTAGCTGGGCAACTTGTATTTCTCAGGGGGCTGCTTTTTCTATGAAATGGTTTGGAGTAGGAATCTTCCAAGTTAGGTTGAGTTCAGGATTCTGTGATGCCATCCCCACAGCAAAACTGCTTCACTTCAGCGCAGGTTTCTTGCTCTGCAGAATGTGATTCCTGGTTGAGCAGAAATTTAATACTTGCTGAGTAGGCCGGGGCAATGGCAGGAATGGTTCTGATGAACAGGGAGAGCATCTGGATTTCAGGAGGTATGTCACAACAGTAGGTCTTGAACAGGCTTGATTCAGGACACTGATAAAAGTGGATACAAATTATTTTTTTAAAAATGAGAGATTTAATTGTTTTCTCACTTTCTTTTTGTTACATTTTCTTAAGTCTTTATTGTCTATGCCTGTTCCTCCTACAGTAACAGGAGCAAATGAATAGCAAAATAATATTCACTCAATTCAGCTCAAAGACAGCTAACCACAGTTTGACAGTGTGATTTCTAGACAAACGGTGCCTGTGGTTATTTTTGTGTTACACATAAATAATACTGACAGGGGCGTTTTTCTGGTTCAGAAGATGGAATTAAATATGAAACTATTTTATTTCGCTTCATTAAAAAAAGTAAGGGCCTCTTTGCAGACCAAATTTTGAAAAACCCTTAAGGTGTGGGCCCCCTTGGGGTGCCGGGGTGGTTCAGTTGGTTGACTGTCTAGCTTCAGCTAAGGTCGTGATCTCACAGTTTGTGAGTTCAAGCCCCACATCAGGATCTGTGCTAACAGCTCAGAGCCTGGAGCCTGTTTCAGATTCTGTGTCTCCCTCTCTCTCTGCCATCTCTGTCTCAAAATTAAACATTAAAAAGTTTTTGAATAAAAATATATTTAAAAAAAAGATGTTGGCCCCCTTGCTCACGCAGAGCTTAGGACTTACCCAGCCCCGTAATTGAGTCAGTGTGTTGGCAACATCTTGTAAGATGCAACTGTAGGTTATCTATGGACTGAGCTCAAGTAGTAGTGTGTATTGTTGATTCTCTTTTAAACTAGGCTAGCATGATTTCATTGTACCCTCCCAACAGCACTTTAAGTTATTCAGCTCTATGTAATTGTCTTATTATAAATGAGCCAACTGAGGCACAGATGGGTCAGGTGAACCCACTGAAGTCAATTGACAGGTGGTAGAAATAAGATGAAACCCCAGACCTTCTGGCTCCACAATCTATGACCCTAACCACTGATACTTTGCCTTACTGAAAGTCTTTATGAGAAAGGTCGTTACTGGTCATTCCCGCATCTGATGTTGATGGTGTTATCTGTGGATGAGGCAAGGATCTTAGTATACATTTGCCTTCTTGAAGTCTAAAACTATAAAAACAATTCTCACACTTTTGCCCTAGGCTTGTTTCCCTTTCCTGCCAGACTAAAGTGCCAAAGAGGTTGGACGGAGGTGACTCAAATTTTTTTCTTTATGAAGCTTTAGTGCTGGGCACCATTATAAATTAGAGTTTCCCACCAGTTAATAAGTCATACAGTGTTTTATTCCACACACTTTTATCCTACTCTTCCTTGAAACCAGCACTGGAAAATAAAATAGGTGCTCATATTCATTAAAAAATGTTATTTTAAAAATTTCCTTTTTTGCAATAGAGGAAAAAAAAATACCCGTGTTGGAAAATATTGTACCTTTTAAAGTTTATTAAGTAGATTTCTACTTGTTTTGTGTAAAAATATTTTCATACATCCTTAAATTTTCTGATTGCATCACCCGTGTGGAGAGTTTTAAGACTAAATGTTTAAGATTCTTGACCTCTCAAATAATTATAGGATAATTTAGCATCATATAATATTCAAATTGCCAAGGGTTTTCATTAGACTCTAAGACACTTTTCTTATCCTAAGAATGGTAAATCTAACACATTTGAGGTATGCCAGTTACAGCTATATATTTGTGTGAAAATTAAGTTTCAGCAAAGGTGTTTTTAGAATAGACTTTATACCTTTCGGGTTAATATGCCATCTTATATACTTCTCCAACCCCAAAGCTCATTGAACTTAAATTGAACAAGACAGCCAAGAGCCTTGTGTATATAGCAGTACCTAGGATCTGTCCCATTTTTAATCATACACACAGGCTGTGTGGCCTAGGGATTAGACCACAGACTCTGAAACTAGTCGGCTTAGGTTCAACTATTGGCTTTACCACTGACCTGTGATGTGTCCTGGGGTAGGCTTTGTACCTCAGTGTCTTAAGTGTAAAATGGGGCTATTATTAGTACCTACCTCATAGAATTGTCATAAAGAGGAGTTGAGTTGATGCCAAATTCATTTGAGTTAGAACGGCAGTCTGGCCCAGATGAAGCATCTGATAAGTATCACTGTTGTCATTGTCATCATTAAGTAGCTCACAAGTGTTAAGAATGTTAACTTCCTGAAGAAGGCAATGCCTGGGTGGACGCTCAATAGATAGATGAGAGAGACATTCAAGGCTGTTAGGAATTAATGTGGTTTGTTCAGATAATCATAAACAGTTTACTGTGATAGAAGCTAAATTAGCCATGAGAGTGGAAATGTGACAAAGGGAAAGTCCACAGGACCCCTGGGATGTCCTGTTCCTCTGAAGCTTTAAAGCAGTCTCTTTGAAGGACACCATTTTATATCCAGTATACATTTCTTTGAAAAAAATTTTCTCTCCATAATGCAGAAATTCCATGGTTGCAGTTATTCAAACCAGATGCCTTCTTACCTGTTCAATATTGCTATCTATTAAGCACCTGCACGCATAGTGCCTTCACAACTTTTAGTATGTTAGAAATAAACTATTGCCATACCTGACATGATGAGTTACTCTGGACTTGTTGAGCTGGGATGCTACCAACCTCTAGGAAGCTTTTGGGACTATGGATGGACTTGAGCCCAGTCTTCCAATTTTACTGGTTCTCTCTGCTTCCTTTTCTTCAAACTATTTTCTTGGTTTCCTTCCTCTCTGACCTATCATTTTAGATTCTTCTTCCTCCCCCTTTTCCATGTATTTCCCCTTGTATTTGTAGTATAGCAGTTTTTCACGGTATACCAGAGGGACAGGGCACCTTAGCGTGAGTAGGAGCAGGTGGGGCACACAGCCTTCAAAGTGGATGTGGCACTATTGAGCATGAAAGTGTGAAAAGCTCAGGAGGTGATCAGATATGTCCTGCCCCGCCTTTCTTGAGAATTGCTGGTGAAATGGCAAAAATGTCTTTCCTTGACCGCATCACTTCCCCTACCCTCCTCACCATCTGCAAACCTTGGCACAAGTCCACGTGTTTCAAAGCATGCCTTTACTCCATTGGTTAGAGGTCCCTGTACATGTGGTTAAGGGGTACAAGTAAATGCCCTTCCTTCTTGTCTCCCCTCAATGTGGAATGCTCTCGTAATTTTCCTTGCCTTTTTCACCTGTGTACATTTTTTTTCAGAACTCAACTTAGGCATCATCTCCTGATGCCCAGTTTTGAGCTAATTGCCCCTCTTTTGTGTCCCCATAGCACCTTCCACATACCCAATGATACTGAAGTTTGTCTTCCTGCCTGCACTAAAATGTAATTTCACTGAAGGCCAAGACTCTGTCTCATTCTTTTTATTTCCAGCACAGTCTAGAGTCTGGCTTGTAATAAGTGTTGAAGCAAGTAAGGAGTATAAACCTGAGAACACAGGTACTTGTTCTTTAACATTCCATAGACATTGTGGTTGAAACCTCAGAAAAGCTGAAATCCTCAAGGGAGAGAGTGTGGAAAGATAAGAGTGCAAATATCAGAGGTCAGAGACAAAAATTCTACTGGGGTAGGACTGGAACTCAGAACTTCTGCCTCTTACCCCCATTGTTTCTTCATTATTCCTTGTGATTTTCAGTCAACAACATGCTGCCAAATCCTAAAAACAAGGGGGGAAAAAAGTAAAATTCAAATTGAATTGTTCATTCTTAGTTACATAATACTATAAAATCTTACATTCATTTTCCCCCATAAAACGTCAGGTTTGCCTGTAATTGTAGAAATACAAGTATTTTAGTGGAAGGATAATAGGATTTTATGAGAGGACTATAGTGTTATAATTTGAGCTTCCAGAAACACACCTCCTCTGACTTTGGCAAGATAGGTTTCTGCTTTCCTCAAAATACTTAGTTTGCTTGGATGATGTTTTGTTTTGTTCTGTTTTCTCAGGCACAGTGCCTTCCATTCCATGTCAAAATGGTTGTGTGGGAGAAAGGTTTAGAACTCTGCTTTCTGAGGCAGTATTTGCCAGTCCATTGGAAAACAGGCTTTTAGTAAATTTCATTGCTCAACCAACAAACTAAATGGAACAAGAGTCATACAGTAGATGGGTACGCGAGGAAAGAAGACATGATCAAAGTTGATCTCAAAGTAGAAATCATTCTTTTATTTACTTGAGATATTTTATTTATTTGAGATATTTAATCAGCTTTTTTTAAAAAAAATTGAAACAATTATCTATCCAAAGTGCTTATAAAATGTGAGTTTTTCTTTTTTTTTTAATAAATGATGTTTCTAGATACTTGAATACACTGTGGATTTTAGGCAAATAGGTTAACTATATAATTGATGTTCTATAGTAAATTATTCTCTTACCCATCCCTTTAATGATCAAAGAAAAGATTTTATAAGGTTCTGAAATACATATAATTTAACATTTGGAACAGAGATGCCTCAGATAGCTTCATTTGAAATAGCTTACAGTTTTGCAGGCCAGGTTAAGAAGAAAAGCCATCAGCTATGTATGGATTTTACTTCCTTCACCTTTGGCTTTTTGGTTTTGTAGACAAGTTGCTTAGGCCACTGTTCTAATGATCTAAATTAGTTTAGCATTCACTCAGGAGATGGGTGGGGAGGAAATAAAACAATGAAGATAGAGATAGATTGGCCAGGAAGCTCTGGGGTGTGGGGTGGCAGGGTGAACAGACCATTTAGAAACCCAGCTTCAGAATAATAGGCTAAATGGAAAGGATTGAACAGATCTTGTGACCCTATTCATACACCATGGTTTTAATTTTTTCTTTGATGATGAGAATTTTAGGTGGTGTTTTTATGTGTGTGTGTGTGTGTGTGTGTGTACGTGAAACAGCACTAGGGGATACAGTAGCCAGGCTTCTCTAGAGCAAACTTTGTTTTCTACCCTGTGAGTTGGACTGAATGTGATAACTGAGAAGCACAGGTTTTCTTTAGGGTTTCAGGATTAAGGGCTGGGTTAAAACTGAGTAGAACTGAACAGCCGTCAGACCTGCATCTGAATCAGGACTGTCATTAATTTTCTAGTTCAATTAGTTGGAAAAGGGAAAAGAAATGAGGAAATCATGAATAGCTCAGTGTAGTTTAAGGATGACCATGAGTTGAGTTTTAGAACTGTTCGATTTCAAATGATGATACACAATTCAAGAGCATTTGGGAATATGTAGTTGGAACTTGGGAGGAGTTAAACCCAAGTATGCTAATTGATATTCTCATGGAGGGAATATTTGAAACTAAATCTGGTTGAGTTTTCTTAAGAAGAGATTTATGAGAAACAGTCAGATGGCGGAAAACTGACTGACTCAGAGATCACTGGAGGCCAGCCAGCTTGGTGGGAGGGGAATGTGGGTTCAGCTTGCGCACTTGGGAGACAATCGCATGGAAAAGTTCAGATTTTTCTCCACAGGTGATGTTAAATAGAGTCAGAGTGAGGCCATGATACTGACAAGATAGCCCTCGGGAGACCTCAGAGGCAAAGAAGAGGATTATCTTGCTGAGAAAAACAATTGGAAAGGATAGTGCCACGGAGGCCAGGGAAAGAATGTAGGAAGGGGACTGTGCCAGATCAGTGACAAGTTCAGCGGGATGAATACTGAAATATTTTATGGGTTTCATTGTGGACATCATTTGGTGACGTAATTTAGAACCATTTGCATGGAGAAACCAGAATGATGTAGGCTATGGAACACTGAGGAAACACATGGGCAACAGTAGTTCTAGAAAGGCTCAAGTCCAGGGTGGAAGTGTGGGTCCAGCGAGTTTGTTTGTTTTTCATTTTAAGATGGGAAAGCTTTGAATGTGTTTACTTTTCGATGGAAGGGATCAAGGAGAGAGGAAAAGTTTGAATACATAAAAAGGTAGTAACATTAACTTCTTGACAAGCCAGCATACATGGGTTCTTTAGAGTTTAGCTCTTTATGTGGTTGGATATCCATTAACAAGGCAAGAGAATTGAGCAACCAGAAAAGCATTTACTGAATTGTTAACCTAGATGACTCCACTCTGTTTGTGGTGTGGTTGATTAATCTTAGAAGACTTCTGAATAACCTCTGTGGAATGACTGGGTATGAGGAAATGTAACTTAAAGTGATTAAAAAGCCTATCTCAAGCCCTCACTCCGACCTCATTCCAGGAGCACCTACTGCCATTTGAATGGGAGGCTTTCACAGGGCGGGCATTTGTGATTCTGAGTTCCAAACTTCTGACTGTTGTCTTTTGGATCACAAGTTCACAAGTGGATGTAAGTTGATAGCTTCTTATACTTTAGTTTGGCAAGACCCTTAATTGAATTTAAATCCTAGCCTCTATATATGTATAGTATAAGAAAGGAAATACATGAACACAAAAACAGGTAAAGAATTAGAAGAGGGGCGCCTGGGTGGCTCAGTTCGGCAGCCAACTTCAGCTCATGAACTCATTACTGGTGAGTTTGAGCCCTGTGTCAGGCTCTGTGCTGACAGCTCAGAGCCTGGATCCTACTTTGGATTCTGTGTCTCCCTCTCTCTCTACCCCTCCTCCACTTGCACTCTGTCTCAAAGGTAAATAAACATTAGAAGAAGAAGAAAAGTGTAGGAAAGATGAATAAAGAAACCACTGCATCATCCAGGAAAATAGAAGACAGGTGAATTTTAAAATATATATAAAGTAAATTTATCTTGTAATGTGGCTTACTCTTTTTCTTTTTTTTAAGTGTATTTATTTATTTTGAGAGAGACAGAATCCCAGGCAGGCTCAAAAGTGCTATCAGCATAGAGCCGGACACAGGGCTGAAATTCACACACTCTGAGATCTTGACCTGAAATCAAGAGTCAGACACTCAACTGACTGAGCCACCCAGGCACTCCTCACGTGGCCTTTGACTGAATTACTATTGTAAGTAAAAGCTTGCAAAGGTTAAAACCTAACCTGTAATAAATTGAAATATTATGATAGTCTCTTACAAAGTAATTCTGATCATTTTTGGCTCACGGGCTTCTTTGAGAATCTGACAAAAATTGTGATCCTTTTCCTCAAGCTTTTAAGAAAGATGGTAAGAAAATCCTGTCAGTTCTTGTGTTGTTCCTGGAAGTAAATTAAGACACTTAACAGTGAAGGTGGTACAGATAATGGGGAGCCTGAAGAACCTTCAAAGATTTTGAACAAATGAATGACATGGTCTAACTTAGCATTTTTAAGCATCACCTGCCTCTGTGCTGATAATCCACTGCAGGTACAGAAGGACCAAAGAGGCCTACTGTGTGCCTTTTGCAGTAATTCAGGTGGGAGATAGCTGTGTTGGATCCGGGTGGCAGTAGAAGTGGTGAGATGTTTTTGCATAAGGAGGTATTTGGAAGGCGGAGTAAGATTTACTGAACAGTGAGATTTCAGAGAAAGATAGAACTTAAGGATGACTCCTGAGGTGTTTTTTGTTAGTTTTTTGTTTTTTTGTTTTGTTTTGTTTTGTTTTTTGCCTGAGCAATCTAAAGTAACAAGTTGCCGTTAATAGAAATGAGAAGGCTACAGGAAGAACAGGGTTTTGTTGGTAGAGGAAGATAAGGATTTTGGTCATGGATTTGAGATACTCTTTATTTAACTGGTGATATGAAATAGTTGTTTGAATAGAGGTGTCTGGGAATTCAGAGGAATGGTCTGCAGCCTAAGATACATTTATGAATCATTAAGATACAGAATGTTCGACGAATGGGATCTCCGAGGACTGGGGTTCTCAACCTGGGGACCTGGAGGAAGAGCTTCTGGGCAAAGCAAGTAGGAAGTAAATCACCACTCTCTGGACTTTGCCCCCAGAGATTCTGATTCATTTGGAATTGGAGGGAGGCTGGTGGCTAAGGTATCAGTAGCCTCTACCTGCTTCCCACCAGATTTTAATATGCATGTAGAGTTAGGAACTATTGCTCGGGATGAAGATAAATTTAGGTATTCCAAAAACTGAGCCACTGGACTAGTCCAATATACAGAGGTCAGAAAATGAAGAGGAACTTTAAAAGAAAGAAAAAAGAAGAGGAGGAGGATGAGTAGCCAGTGATGGGGGAGAAGGAACCACTAAAGAGAGACAGCTTGGAAACCAAATGGAGGAAGTGTTTCAGTATGAACGAATGAATGATCATGGGTCAAATGAAACTGAGAAGTCCAAACAGGTGCATGGGAGGTGACCGTTGACATTGTCCTGTGAAGGTCATTGGTGACCTCATACTTTTGGTATCGTTAGGGGGATAAGAGTATGGTTAAAGTGGGTTCTGGAGAGAATGAAGAGAGGAATTGAAGATTGGAAGTCTAGGATACTGTATTCAAGGAATTTTGCTGAAGGGAGATGTTTTTAGAAATAAGATATATTGGGGGCAATTAGGTGGCTCAGTTGGTTAAGTGTCTGACTTTGGCTCACGTGATGATCTCCTGGTTCATGAGTTTGAGCCCCGCATTGGGCTCTGTGCTGATAGCTCAGAGCCTGAAGCCCGCTTTGGATTCTGTGTCTCCCTCAATCTGTCCCCCCGCCTGAACCACCACTCACATTCTTTCTCTCTTAAAAGTAAATAAACAAAAAAATATTTAAAAAATAAAAAGAAATGAGATATATTGGTTGATTGTTATTGGTGATGATGCAGGAGAAGGATGTCCTGGAGTGTAGGAGAGAGGGGAGGAGATCCATTACAAAGCGCTCTATCTATATCTTATCCTTCTCAGGTTTTAGACCATTAAAAGCAGCTATGGTTTCAGATGATCTTTATAGTGTCCACTATAGTAGTGCTTATAGTAGGAGACACTTTCTATTTCTTTAGCTGGATATCTTTCAAATAACCAGTAGGATTTGGCATAGGTTTACTGTTTTGGAAACCATCCATTTAAGAAAATACTTTATCATTTGGCATGCTGTTAATTATGATAAAAGTTTCCATTCGTTTTAGAAGGATTTCAAAAAATTATTTCATAGTTACAATAATAGCACTAGACACTGCGTAATAACTACAATTCTCAAAGGAGGAAGTTTTTGGGAAAAGATACAGAATGTGCAGGATGTTTTGAATCTTCTGACAAAAACTGGCTGATGACTCATGAGTCTCTTGTAGTTTATGAAGTATACACAGGGAAAATAGTATCAAAGTATTATTCATTGAATATAATTTTTATCTTCAAATATTTGAGATGACCACTCACAGTAAAACTTGCTCTCTGCTGGTCACAATAAATCAAAATTCTTTGTTTTGTGTCTCACTTTAACCTAAAATTTACCGCCATAGCTACAGTATTTACCTTGTTAAAAAAAAAATTAGTTCAATTTCTGAGGTTTGAAGGATAAAAATCTTTAAATGAGCTAATGACTTGAGGAAAATACTGATGTGTAATCCATACCTTAACTTGTGTCCAAATGCCAGATGGTCTGCCCACTGACAATCTGGAAGAAAGAAGAAATTCAAAGTTTTAAGCCTAACTGGGTTATGTTCATGCTACTTTGACTTCAACTAAAGCCATTTTTGATAATGCTATATTCTGTATTTTTTGACTTGGCACCTTAATAAATTTCCTGGTGTTTTTGTTTGTTTGTTTGTTTGTTTTTGCTTTTGTTTTTGTTTTTTGCCCTATGTTTTTCTATGTTCTTTCCATTCCTTGTGTGCCCCACTGTCATCTCTGTATGCTCAAAAGATCTATTGTTTTACTGGTGAAATAGACACTAAAATATTTAACAATAGAGAATTGCAATACTGGGGGGAAACCCATTTGGAACTGTTTGGATTAGGCCTTCAAGCTGAGTTTGGGCTCCTTTGGTTTGTAACTCCAAAGTATACTTTGTGTAGTCCATCTGTCTTTCTCGCCCACTGCCCCTCCATCCCTTCGTTTTTCTCTTTTTCTTACTTTCTCTCCCTCCTGACTCAGACATTTTGCATGATTTAAGTGAACAACTTATTGCAATTTATAGGAACCCAAATGACAGTGATTCATGACATTTTCAATGTTTTAATATTAGTGTCCAATGGTTTTATTTTTAGCTTTTGTGTTTGTGAGTATGGGTATGAGAATTTTGAACAATGGTTATCTTCTTCTAGATTGAATTAGATTCTCATGGTATTTGAGTTGATTTCTTTCAGAATACATAGTTGCTCACTGTTTGGAGTTAGGCAGGGTCATTTGAGAATGTAATTTTAAAAAAATGAAATAACATAGAAATGTGTACAGTTCATCTTAGAACTCTTCACTAATTTTAATACTAATACATAGTGCTAAATTAGTGTAGTTTTTGAGGACTTTTTCAAATTAATTTGTATAACTCTCAGATAGAGGGGAACTCAAGGTACAAATTTGCCTTATTTCTGAAAATTTCTCACAAGGTAAAATATTTTCTTAAAAGAAGGCTTAGGTTGAATATACTTAAATGAATAAATATACTTAAGTGAAGCTCTTTGAAAGATTCACTTACGATCCACCAGTTCAGGGGTCTTAGCTTCGGGAGGGGTCCATGACTTTGAGAGGGAAAAAAAAAATCAATTTCATTAGTTTCTGTACTTGAAATTTAGCATTTCTCTCAGTTATAAATGGAAACAATAAACTTTAGTAGCATTAGTAGTACTTGTAACTTTTGTCACTGATATTTTCTTTTTATTAATTTTATTTTAGAGAGAGCATGCATGTGAGTAGGGGGGGGCAGAGAGAGAGAATCTTAAGCAGGCTCCCCTCTTGGCTTGGTGCCTGATTCGGGGCTCAATCTCATGATTGACTGTGAGATTGTGACCTGAGTTGAAATCAAGAGTCAGACACTCAACTGACTGAGCCACCAGGCACCCCAATCACTGTTATTTTCATATCCTATTACCATTGCTGCAGAAATCGTGAAATAATTGTTTATGCTAATCACTACTTTAAAATTATAGCAGTTACAAGGTCAGTGGATCTTGTCATTGATGTGTTAGAAAAAGCACATACTTACTTTTATTCTACCTCAACTTTTAATATTGTAACTATTTCAACATAATTGGTTTCCTTTGAAATCGTTTTTATTTGACACATTTGAAACTATATTTTATGTCAGTGGCAGACACAAAAAAACAAGAATACCTGCTCTATCCTGCTTTGCTGCATCCTAAGCATTCTTTGTAGTATAATTTCCTTTGCAACCTTACATATCTGTGTGCAATTTTCATAATACAGAGAACACAGATTTTTTAACAGCTTTTCTTGCTCGTATGAAATTGAAATAAGCATAAAAGACATACCCAAATTTCCACGTCAAAAAACAATATTAAATAGTAAATTCCCAAGAAACTGTTGTTCTCACGTTTACATCTTCATGCATACTTTTGTAAAAAAATTTATTTTTTACCCACGTCATACTCAGCAATATCAGGATATAGAGGAATGGAGAAAATTATTTCCGTGGTTTTGCATGCCACGGTTTGGGTAATCTTAATTTAACTGTCCATAAATAAATACAAGACAAAACAGAGGAAATGTATCAAAAGTCAACAACCTGGTGAAAACTTTGTTTCCAGGCTCTCAGGCAAATCTTGCAAAGGGATTTGAATTGACCTGTAACATAGCGTGGCGTCATGGCCCTCTTCCCGGCACTGGACCTTGGTAGTTGGTCCTTACTTTGCGTCTGCCTGGCTGAAGGGAAAATGGAAGGTGGTAGGTAGAGGAGGCAATTAGAAGAATAAAAGTGAGTAATTATAAAACAGTTTACTCAGGGGAAATTAATTGTATTCTTTATCTTGAAAGGGAAATATTCATACACATAAATAATAGTGGTCTTCTCAAAGATTGAGAAATCCAGGATTTGGGGGGAAATGTGAAGATAATTGAAAGAAAAGAGCAAAATGGATGAATATACTAGTTTTCCAAAGACATATTAAACCTGCCTAAATTTCCACTCTGAATTCTCTTGGGAAATCAGACTGGAAGAACTGGACCTCTTGGGGAATAATATCCCCATAACATAACATAATTTAAAGTTGACACTAGAAGCTGAAGTTTATTTTTTTTTTCTAATTATGCTCAGTGAGGGATGCAGAAATTGCATCTTGGAATGACAGAAGAGTAGTTATTTTAGAAAGAACTGTTCAACATCTGTGGTAGATATCTCCTGGAAAATGTGTTCTGTAGAGTGACAGGAGAAGATGAAGTAAAACCAAAAGTAATCTTCGCCTGAGGCCATACAAATGAATTTCATGATGTCAACAGGTATTTAAGGATCTGCCAGGTGCCCAGGCCTGTGTACTAGATTCTATAGAGCAGTCCCATGTTATTTTCTAATCTAGTGCCTTTGAGTATTATTCTTTTTTAAAAATTACACTTTTAGTCAGAAATAACTATGAATATGCTGGCTCTTGAACTCCACTTGACCCTTATTATATGTACCTGGCCTCCCAGATGTTGTCTTCCTTATTGATATTTGGATCCCTCGATGAATCTCCCCACTCGAGACCCTGTCCTTCAGGCATGCCTGCCTTTCAGAACCAAAACCTAGACCCCTTTTCTTTTTCAACTTCTGTCTGTACCAAGACGCTGAGCACTACTGAGGAAACCTTGACCTCCATAAAAATCACCATCACCACCGATGTATGGTCTCAGATCTCAACTGGATTTTCAGAATCCCTCAGCGAACCTTCTGTATGTCCCTGACTCATTCAACAAATCATTATCAAGCTTGCTCTGGGGCAGGCACCCTTTAGGGGACGAGGACATTGCAATGAACTACGCAGATAAGCAGACCTGCCCTCTCCATTTTCCACAATGGCTATTATATTTTGTTGCCACTCTCATTACATGAAGCTCTCTGAAACTTTCTCTCCCTCTCCATGGGGAGAAGATGCTTTCCCTGTACAGATTTCTTGAAAGGTATCTGCATTTGCGGTCTCTACTTCCTCATTTTTCAATTACCCCTCCTCCCACTGCTATTCACTTTCATCCCTATCACATCACTGAAATTTCTCTGGCTAAGCATACTATTTGACACAATCTCCTTGAAATATTTTACTCTCTTGCTTCCACGGCACCTCCCTTTCTTGGAGTTTCTTTGCCCTTGTTAAGTCCCCAGTTTGCCCTGCCTACCCCCTCTTCCTCAGTCCTTTTCTCAAATGCTGTTTGTCCCCTTCCGTCTCTTCTCCTTTTGCTCAGGACATTCTCCCTGGGCAGCTTAATAATTGTATTTGCCGTAAGCATTTCAGCGACTCTGGCTCCCTAGCCCAGACCTGACCCTTAAGCTCTTAGGCCAGTGTCTCCAACCACCTCTTGGACAACTCCATCTGAGTTTCTTCAGAATTATCCTATGATGCTTTCAGAGTATCTTTAACTAAACTATTTGTCTATGTTTCTTGCTTTGTGAATGGCTCCAGAATCCAGGGAGTCATACTTGACTATTCTGTTCCCATCATTGCCTCATCCAGTGTCTTAGCAACTCGTGCTGATCTGACCACTTCCATTATATTCCCCAATAATACAGTGTCAGGGGGGGTCAGGTAGGTATATATTATCACTGATGCTGCTCTTGCCTCCTCCTTTCTGAAATGGAAAGTTGAAGGCTTTCTCCTTGGTTTTCCCTGCCCCAACAACACTGAGCCACTTGGATCTCTAAAACTATCATATTCTTGCCTGTGTGCCTTTACATTTCCTCCTCACTACCTGGAACCACCTTGGCTTTCTCTTCACCTAACACATGTCATCTGACCATCTGTTGAATATGTGTTGACGCTAAGTTGGTTGAGACCCAGGAGCATCTGTGAACTTGCCACTGTACTTCGAATATCGTGTTAAGCCAAGTAATTGTTCTGTTCAAAGCCAAGAAAAGACCCTGAGCTATGCTTTGATAGAAACTTAGTGCCTGGAAAGAACTTGGAGATTATTTTGTTCTTTACTGTAAGAAGTTAGACACTGAAATCATTTGCTCAAGGTCACAGAGCCAGTTAGTGACAGAGTCAAGACTAGGAAATAGGTTTTCCAGATCCTGATAAATGGGATATAATACTTGGCTGTCTGTGCCACTCACGAAGATGGCAGAGTGATCATAAATTGTAACATTTTTGTGCCCTCAAAAATGTCATTTCCCTGTTGCTAGAAGCCTCACCAAAACCAAACAGAGAGACAACCACCACGGACACTTGGGGCATCTGTTTCAGTAATTCTGGCATTTGCTGGCTGGAATTGCCCCAGTAGGTAATGAGCTGTGACTCAGGGAACCCGCCATTGGGGGGTGGCCCTGACGAAGTGCACAGCATCGAGAGGCAGCTAAGTGTTTTTATTTTTTTTACCTTCTTTTCTACAATTTAAAGTAATATAACAAGGCTCCAAAATTTTTATTATATGAGAAAACCAGGTTTGTCAGTTTTAGAGTACTTGCAAACGACATGTTCATAGATTTTCTTGGCTGTGGAATTGTTTGTACACTAAATTAAGGTGGAGGTATTTATACCTTATAATTTCAGTGTCATGCTGTCCTGTTCATCGGGGGCTTAAACAAACAAACAAAAAAAATGGTATTAATAGATAACATGGGTGGAGAGGGAGGGATATGGAAAGAGTAACAATGCCATCACTGATTCACAAATTAATTCCATAAATAACAGGATTTACCTCCTGTGCACTCCTTTGAAATACGCTTTGGTGTCTCATTTCGCTCGGCTTGTTCCTCTTCATCTTGCCTGGAGTGTCTGTCAGACTGCTGTGCCTCTTTGGTTGGGGCCTGGCTTTTGTACCAGGACTGGGGTGCACAGCCTGGGCCTTCTCAAGGCAAGGCTGCTCTTGCCTGTGTGAGGCCTGTCCCCCCTGCTGGAGATGCGGTCCCTGCCTTTATAGGAGCTTACAGGAACAGTCACCACCAGGGCCTCTCAGCCTTTTTCCATGGTACAGGTGCAAGTGCCTGGAGAATTATTGTTCCAGATCCCAGCCCTTCGAATACTGTCAGCTTCCTCTCCTTGTGTTTGTTTATTCCCACCCTGTCTTAAAGACCTCATGACACAAGTGATCTAGCCAATTCTGGGGGCCAAGGAAGAGTCTAGTAGCATCTGATAATAGGGAGTTCTTGTTCAAGATGGCACAGTAGGATCCTGAACTCACCTCCTCCCACAAACACCCCAAATCTACAGCTACATATGGAATAATTTCTTCTGAAAAGAATCTGAAAACTAGCTAAGTGAATCCTTCACATACGGCAGAGAAGGAAAAAAAAAAAAAAAAAACAACAACCACATCTAAAGCAAGCAGGAGAGGCTGAGATTAAAGCTCACACCGGCACAATGACAGGATGGAACTCAAAACCTAGAGCCTCTCCCTGAAGAGCAAAGAGTTTGAACCCCACATTCAGCACCCTGACTTTTAAGACTGTATCTGATAGAAGAACCCCCAAACATCTAGCTTTGTAAACCAGTGCAGCTTATATCCCGAAGACCCAAAAGACTGTGTCGAACCGGGAAGTGGCTAGTAATGGGCTTGTGCGTGCGGACCCACATGCCCTGGGCCCAGTAGAGAGGCAGCGGATTGAGGGGTGCCCAGACCGTAGGTCAAGCAGATACTCTTTAAAATAAAGTGTCAGTGTGAGGGGCAAGCACCTGACTTAACACACGTCTAGGAAATCGCCAGGATACTCAGATCTGAAGCTGGCGGGCTCTATCTCAGGGAGGTTGTTCTGACTAACTCACTGTAATCTGGGTTCACCTTGGAAGGTGAACACTAGCTTTGTCCTGCAGAATGCCAGTATCTCTGGGAGAAGATGAGCTTATACACATCTGGTGCCCAGGGACACCATTCGATCGCCTAGCTGTGGTGGATAGCAGGGCCTGTGTTCCTGGGTCCCACAGACTAACACAGGAGAGACTGCTCTTGGCCAGCTGCCACTCCAGAGGCACTGCACAGATAGCAGACTGAGACATACCCCCAGTCTCTGCAAGGGAGTCAGTCCTATTTGCTTAACATGACCTTTGGCTTTGGGCAGGCTTCAGGTTGGGCACATATGTAGGGGCCTACTTGTATGCACTTCCAGAGAAACGGCCTGTGAGTGCCGTCTTTAAGCTCTCCCTTTGCCTTGCTCCAGATAACCAGTATCCTCCCAAAAGAAACTTGTATACCCAGCTAGTGCCCTGATTTTTGTGACTGCCACCAGTGGACACCTCTAGATCACCTGGCCTTGGAAACCAGTGGGATTTATAGTTTTAGTGCCACAAGATTATATATGTTTGCGTACTTTACAAACCACTGCTGCGGGGGAGGGGGGTCATTTTCCAAATAGCCTTAATCTAGGTGCTGACTGATTTCTTCCCCTTTGGGACACCAGTAAGTCTTAGCGCATCCTCAACCACTGGGAGCCAAAAATAAATAAATAAATAAAACACTTTGGACAATCACAAAGGTTTGAGAGACAACCACAAGCTAGGACATGGTTGAACAAGATGTACCAGCTACACAAAGCCATTTCTTCAGACCGGGCAAGGTGGCTGTTTTATCTAATGCACAGAAGCCAACACAGAGAGTCAATAAAAGTGAAAAAGAGGAATATGTTTAAAAAGGAAGAAGATAAACCCTAAGAAAAAGTTCTTAATTAAATGGAGATAAGTGGTTTACCTGCCAAAGAGTTCAAAATAATGGTTTCAAACATGTTCACCAAACTTGGGAGATGAATGAGTGGACACAGAACACAGAGATATAAGACATTACCAGATGGAAGTCACACAGCTCAAGAATACAAAACCAAACTGAAAAATATACTGGAAGAATTCAACAGCAAACTATGAAGCAGAGGAAAAGATCAGGGAGTTTCAAAACAGGGCAGCAGAGCTCACCTCATCAGTGCATAGAAAAAAGGAATGGAAAAGTTAAGATAGCTTAAGAGAGTTATGTGACAACACTGAGTGGGCCAACAGTGACATTAAAGGGATCACAGAGAGAGAAGAAAGGGGCAGAAAAATTATTCCAAGAAGTAGTGGCTGAGAATTTCCCTAACATCTTGAAGAAAACAGGTACCCAGATAGGGAAGCTGAGAGATTGCCAAATAAGATGAACTCAAGGAGACTCACACCAAGACACATCATAATTAATATGTCGAAAGTTGAAGGAGGTAATCTTAAAAGCAGCAAAAGAAAAGTATATGTATAAGGGAACCCCTATAGACTATCCTCAGATTTTTCAGCAGAAACTTTGCCAGAGAGAAAGGAGTGGCATCATTTATTTCAAGTGCTGAAAGAAAAAAACTTGTAACCAAGAACACTCTCCAGCAAAGTTGTCATTCTGGATTTCAGGAAAGAATTTTCTAGACAGATAAAAGCTAAGCCTGGTTTACAGTAAATGTTAAAGGAACTCTTTAAGCTGGAGAAAAAGGGCACTAATTACTAACAGGAAAACATGAAAGTATAAATCTCAGTGGTAAACGTAAATGTGAAGTTCAAAATAATCTAATGTAAACATGGCAGATCACTTGTAAAGCTAGTATGAGGGTTAAAAGACAAAAGTAGTAAAACTCACTATAACCACAATAAGTAGTTAAGATAAAAAGATGTAAAATGTGACATCAAAAAAGAGGGGGAAAGTAAAAATGTAGAGCTTTAGAATGCATTAATGCTTAAGTTATAAACTTAAAATAGGCTGTTGGATATGTTCATTATATGTAAGCCTCTTAATAACACAAAGCAAAAACCTGTAGTAGACACACAGCAAAATATGAAAAACATGAAGCATATCTAAGAATAATCTAAGCATAACCACCTACAGAAAATCATCAAGTTACAAAGGAAAAGACCAAGTGAAAGAAAGAAACAGAACTACAAAACAGATTAAAAAAAAAAAAAAAAAAAACAATTAACAAATGGCAGGGGCAGCTAGGTGGCTAAGTAAATAAATAAATTGTAAAAAATGGCAGTAAGTACATACCTATCAATAATTATTTTAAATATAAATGGACTAAATTCTTCAATTAAAAGAATGGTGGTACGAAAACACAAGACTCATCAGTATGCTGACTACAAAAGACTCACTTCAGATGTAAAGTTACATAGACTTAAAAGTGAAGAGATGGATAAAGATCTTCCATGCAAATTGAATCCAAAAGAAAGATGGAGTAACTGTATATATATCAGACAAAACAGACTTTAAAACAAGGACTGTAAAAAAAGATAAGATAATCATATGATAAAAAAGGTAGTCCAACAAAAGAATATAGCATATGTAAATATTTAAGCACCCACACAGGAACACCTAATATATAAAACAAATATTTATAGACCCAAGTGGAGAAATAACAATAATAGTACAGGCTTTTAATACCTCTTTCAATAGATAGATCATCCAGACACAAAATCAATAAGGAAACATTGTCCTTAAGCAGCTCATTAGACCAGATAGACTCAGCAGATATACACACGGCATTACACACAAAAGTAACAAGAGTATACATTCTTTACAAGTACCCATAGAATATTCTTCATGATAGAGCCTATTAGGCCCCAGAATAATTCTAAATGAGTTCAAGAAGATTGAAATCATATTAAGCAACTTTTCAAACCACAGTGGTATGAAATTAGAAATCATTTACAAGAAAAATGGAAAATTCGCAAATATATGGAAATTAAATAACATTCTACCGTACAGCCAGTGGGTCAAAGGAGAAATTAAAAAATACCCCAAGACAATGAAAATAGAAGTACAACACAGCAACACTAATGGATGCAGCAAAAATAGTTTTACAAGGGAAGTTCATAATGATAAATGTCTACCTCAAGAAATAAAAATTCAAACAGTGTAACTTTACACCTCAAAGCATTAGAAAAACACATGAAGAACAAAGTTGGTAGAAGGAAGAAATAACAAAGATCAGGTGGAAGTAAATGAAATAGAGGTTACAAAAACAATAAAATGACCAATGAAAGCAAGAGCTAGTTCTTTGAAAAGATAAGCAAAATTGATGAACCTTTAAATTCACCAAAAAAAAAAAACCTCAAAAAATCCTCTTCAATAGATGAAACAGGAGACATTACAACTGATATCATAGAAATACAAAAGATTGTAAGAGACTACTATGAACAATTACATGCCAACAAATTTGAGCATCTAGAAGAAATGGATAAATTCTCAGAAACATAAATTTACCAGGTTTATTTATTATTACTGTAACTAATAAACCTATTTATTTTATCACAATAAAATAGAAAACCTGAATAGACTGATTACTACTAAGGAGATTGAATCAGTAATCAAAGATCTCCCACCAAACAAAAGTCGGGACCAGATGGGTTCACCGGTGATTTCTACCAGATATTTAAAGAATTAACACCAATCCTTCTCAAACTCTCCCAAAATAATAGAACTCATTTTTTATATGACTAGCATTACCCTGATACAAAACAACACAAGGATGCCACAAAAAAAGAAAAAATATTACAAGCCAGTATCCCTGGTAAACATACATGGGAAAATCTTAACAAAAAAACAACAAACAAAATTCACAGTACAGTTGAAAGATCAGAGATTATGATCAGATAGGATTTACTCCGGAGATGCAAGGACAGTTCAGTTTCTGCAAATCAATGTGTATACCATGTTAATAAAATGAAGGATAATAAAATAAAGTATATACCATTTTAATAAAATGTCATCTATAGGTACATAAAACCTCTGACAAAATTCAAAATAAATTTATGATAAAAAATCTCAACAATTGTGTACAGAGGGTATGTATCTCAACACAGTAAAAGCCATATATGACCAGTCCACAGCTAACATCATACTCAATGGTGAAAAACTTGAAAGTTTTTCCTCTAAGACCAACAATAAAACAAGGATGCCCACTCTCACAACTTTTATTCAACATGGTAAATTCCAACCAGAGCAATTAAGCAGGAAAAAGAAACAGGAGACATACAAATTGGAAAGTAAGAAGTAAAACTATTGCCATTTGCAGATGACACAGATATGTGTGGAAAACCGTAAAGTCTCCTTCAGAAAACTTAGACCTAATCAGCAAATTGAGTAAAGTTGCAGGATCCAAAATCAGTATGAAAAATCTGTGGCATTTCTATACATTAATAACAAACTATCAGAAAGAGAAATTAAGAAAATAATGTTATTTAAAAATGCATCAGAGAATAACATACACAGGAATAAATTTAACCAAGGAGGTAAAAGACTTATACACTGAAAACCTACCAGACATGGTGAAAGAAACCTAAGATAATTTAAATCTGTATGAAAATATTCTGTGCTCATGGATTGGAAGAATATTGTTAAAATGTCCTTACTACCCAAAACAATCTACAGTTTCAATGAAATCCCTATCAAAATGGCAAGGACATTAATAGTAGAAATAATCCTAATGTTTGTTTGGAACTACAAAAGACTCTGAATAGCCAAAGCAATCTTGAGAAAGAACAACAAAGCTGAAGGCATCACACTCTCTGATTTCAGTCTATATTACAAAACTATGGTAATCAGAACATGATGGTATTGGCATAAAAACAGACACATGGATCAGTGGAACAGAGAGCCCAGAAATAAACCCATGTATATATGGTCAGTTAATTTTTGACAGCAAGCCAAGAATATGCAATGAGTAGAAGTCTCTTCAGTAAATGGTACTGGAAAAACTAGACAGCCGTATGCACAAGAATGAAACTGGATCACTATTGTGTACCATACACAAGCGTTAACTCCAAATAGATGAAAGACTATAAGATCTGAAACCATAAAATTCCTAGAAGAACACATACTCAGGAAGCTACTCCTTGACTTCTATTTTTGTGCTAAGATTTTAGACTTGACACCAAAAACAAGCCTAAAATAAACAAGTGGGACTACATCAAACTAAAAGGCTTCCGCCCCGCAAAGGAATCCAACAAAACAAAATCATAACCTATCGAATGGGAGAAAATATTTCCAAAACCTATATAATGAGGAGTTAATATCCAAAATATAGACAGAATTCTTACAATACAAAAGCAAAAAAAATCCCAACAATCTGATTAACAATGGGCAGAAGATCTCAATAGATATTTTTCCAAAGATGATATACAAGTGGCCAACAGGTACAAGAAAAGGCTCTCAACATCACTAATCGTCAGGGAAATATAATTAAAACCATAATGAAATACCACCTCGACCTTGTCAGATTGGCTATTAGCAACAAGAAATATCAAGTATTGTTGAGGTTATGGGAAAAAGTGCACTATTGGTGGGAATGTAAATTTGTTTAGCCACAATTGAAAAGAGTATGGAGGTTGCTCAGCGATTAGAAACAGAACCACCATATGAGCTACTAATTCTAGTTCTGGGTATTTATCCAAAAGAAATGAAAAGACTCATTCAGAAAGATATATCCACCCCCATGTTCACTGCAGCATTATTTATAATAGTCAAGATATAGAAACAATGTTTCTCAATGGATGAGTGGGTAAAGAAGATGTGATGGATATATATAGGATATATTTGTGTGTGTGTGTGTGCGCACACACACACACCCACACACACAACTGAACGTTATTCGGCCATAAAAAAAGGAAAGAAATCTTACCTTTCCAACAATATGGATGGACCTTGAGGGCATTATGCTAAGTGTGTAAGTCAGAAAAAGACAAATACCATATGATCTCAGTCATATGTGGCATCTAAAACAAAAACCATGAGTTCGTAAAGAACAGATTGGTGGTGGCCTGAGGCAGGGGGTGCACATGGTAAAATGAATGAAGGAGTCCAAAAGTCACAAACTTCACTTATAAAATAAATCAGCCATGGGGATGTAATGTACACCATGCTGACTATAGTTAATATATTGCATATCTAACAGTTGCTTAGAGAGTAGATACGAAAAAGCTCTCCTAAGGAAAAAAACTAGAGTGGCAGATATTAACTAGACATCGTGGTGATCATTTCACAGTGCAGATATATTGAGTCATTATGTTGTACACCTGAAACTAATAGGTTATATGGTTTTTTTTCATTTCAAATGTTTATTTAAATTCTAGTTAACATACAGTGCAATATTGGTTTCAGGAGAATTTAGTCTGTCAATTATACCTCAATAAATATAAATACATAAAAAGCATGTGATACAGTAAGGTGTTATTTTACTGTTCTTATCATCACCACCAGCACCTTTTGCAGGATCACCCTATTAGGTACTATTTGACTTAAACAGATTTCTTTTCATAACAGTACCTTGTGCAGTATTTAGGCATGCACAGATCAGAGGGGAAACTGAAATGGTAATTGTGAAATAGTCACAGTTGTGAAAAATGGGAAAAACATTAAGGTTTGTGGAGACATTCCTTAGATCATTTTTACACAGTCATAAGAACGTAAATCCTCTAGTATTAATGAAAAAGTGTATTTTTTTCCTAGTCATAGATGCCATTGTGACCAATTTTAGGAGACACTGTCAGACATATTCTTTCTAGGAAAATGCTTTTAAGGTCTAAAGTGGATTTGGTTCTCTAAGAGTTATATTCAACTTCTTTATTGAACTTTTTGGATTAGAGATACTCCAACTGGCTGGCTGAATAAAATCAGCATTGAATAGGTTCAGATAAAGTGTAGTCTTACTGTGTTTATGCCTTCTAACTTCCTGAGAAAATAAATGGATCATTTAAATATGGGAAAAGATGATTATTTTAAGTCTTCTGCTGTAGTCAAACACAAGATTTACTAATTTTTTTCTGGGCAGATTTCTGCTTCACTCCCGCAGATTCTGTCTCTTAAAGTTGCCATTTTGGGTCTCTGTTTTCAAGTGTTTCAACTATGAACTAAGCCTTTTATAAAACCTCCTTAGTTTAAAATGGAATGGCCCAATTTTGGTGTAGTAATCAGAGTGAATGAAGTCTATTGGTAGGTAGAGACGTGGGGCCTCCCTAAAATAAATATTTTTCTATTATCTTCATAGCTATCACAGTAACAACATTTAATAAGAATTACATGATAAATCCCTTCTTGAGTACTTTTTAAGTTTATTTTGAGAGAGGGAGAGAGAGAGGGGGAGGGACGGGGGGGGGGGCGGGGAGGGAGGGAGTAAGGAAGGGAGGAGCAGCAAAGGGGAGAAAGAAAATCCCAAGCAGGCTTTGCACTGCTAGGGCTGAGCCTGGTGATGTGGGGCTCAACCTCACAAACTGTGAGATCATGACCTGAGTGGTAACCAAGATTCAGATGCTTAATCAATAATCTTCACTGTAACCCTCTGAGGACAGTATTGTTATTACCAGCTATCAAATTTGTGATCTTAGCGTTGTAGGGATTCGGTAAGTTAATGTACATGTTATGTGCACCACCTATATTTTTTAGCTTTTGTTTACCCTCTTCTCTTCCCATATTTTAACTACATGTAATGGCATGTAGACAACAACAGAAAATGTTTTAAACATGTAAAATGCTTTACATAAACACGTCTACTAACTGAGCTTTTAGTCCTCTTCAGATTTCTGTGTACAGCTCCTGAGGTGGAGGGGAAGGTGTTCAGGTGTATATGTTATGTTCCTAGACTTTGTAAGATGCGACTCTTTACAAAGGACTACTTGACTCAGTCCTACAGTTAAGTAATGACTGACGATTACTGGATCAAATCTCTTAGAGAGTTTGGAATGTTCAATGAATCAACCATGGAGCATGCCGCAGAATAAACGGATAAGAGAAGCAAAAAAATCTGTACCTTCCACCTACTGTAATGTAAAATGCAAATGCACCTCTCATAGGTACAGGATGGAATCCAGAATTTGGACGTGTGCTAGGAAAATTATCAAGGAGTCCCTTTCTGGGGTGTGGGAGAACGGTGCTCTTTTTTTTCCCCAAGGTTCTTTGGAGTTTGCCGAAAGGAAAGATAATAGTAAAGAGAATTGTTCGGTTTTCCTAAGTGTGGTCTTCTTTGTACTGCAGTGGAAAATATCGCTCTTCTCTTTCCTTTACCTCCTGACCTAACTCCCTTTCTTCCCCACTAGGAAAATGTTGACTGTGTTCTGGCTAAGATGCATGGCCTCACGGGGACAGCAGTGCGCCAGAGAGTTCTGTGTAGGAGGTACGCTTCAGGCCAATTTATGCAGGCAGCGGGTCATTCTAGGGCTGTAGGCCAGAACGCTGTGCGTCCTCTGGCTGGGAGACTCAGAGCTACTTGGAGCTGAGCTACCGTGCTGTATTAGTAAATATCTCCTGCCCCTATGAACACTTGAGGAGCACAACTCCCTGGAGATGTCTGTGTCTCATCCCTCACAGCTAACTTTTCACATAGGCCAGATACTAACTTAGCCATCCTGGCTGCAATTCAGGATTACTAACCCCCACTTCTAGCCTGGTTTCTGGTTTTGCCTTGAGAAACAACAGTTGCAGTCAAGCAGTGTCTGGGAAGAAGAATGCCACCAACCAATCAGGCATCCTCTGTACGGGGAGCCCCTTTGCACGCCCCCTTAGTTGTGAGCCTTAGCAGGTCAAGACATGGGAACACCTGGGGGTTCTCTGTAGCTTTGGGTGTGAAGTCAGGTTTGGTCTCTGTGCAGTTATCAAATGACTAATTATGCATAATTGACTGCTCATGTTCTAATCTGCAATTGCTTTTTGGCATCCTGTTAGCCTGTTAACAATGTTAACAAACTTCTGTTTCTCAGTATATAGTTTACTTGTTGGGGACTTGGTTAAGTAAGAAAGTCGTTTCAAGCATTGAAGACATAGGAAACGTTATTAGAGATTAGTCGAGATAAACCACATACAAATCTGTTTTGTGGGTTGTTCTCAGAATTCACTGCTCTGCGCTTCCCAGTACTCTGCTGTTTGGGGTCTTTGTTCCAAGAAATTCAGAGCATCTGTCATACCACATCTTAAAAAAAGAAAACTCAAGAAATGTAATAGACTCATTTATAACAGAGCTGAATGTACTGTGCAGAGAGTTTTCTGATGGCTCTCCCCCCTATTTTCTGAGCATTTGGGGCCACCTATGATTAGGGAAATCAATCTGGGATCATTTCATTATTAAATTAACATGTTCTTAGCAAAATGAGTCTTTGGTGTCGTTTTAAACAGACCAAAGCCCCTTGGGCCAGTCACGGCCATTTCCATAGTCACCTAAGATGCTGTTGAAGTAGGTTTCTGTTGTTGCCTTCAAGGCCTGGGGCAGCCAGATGTTTTCCAGCTAGACCAGCTGCAGGGGTTTAACACTGATGAACCTTTATAGGATTCAGATTTTGTTTGGGTTTGTGTCTGCAGTCATTCATAACAGTTTTGGTTTTCTTAAATCAAATGTTGCACTAAACTTTTCCTTTTATGCTTTCTTGCAAGATACTTGGCTGCTGGTATGTGCCTTTGTGTTCCTCAATTTACAGTAGCTGTCAGTCTTGCGCTGAGTTCCCCTCTCACTAGCACATTGAATTGTGCAATTCTCGCTTGGCCCAGTTTGGGACAGGCATCCTTCCCAGAACCTAGTTGGCTTCTCAGAGGTTAAATGCTTTTGGCAAAAACTGCAAGTATGACTGAATAAAACCATAAAAATGAAAAACCTCAAGAACAGGGGGGAGAAATTATTTCTGACTGTGAACTATCATCGATGCAGACAACTCTTCTTTTTCAAAGTGTCTCTATTGAAGTCTTCTTAGTTTGCTAATTCTTAGAATCTTCTCTTTGCTTCAGATAAAACCAACATTGTAATGCCTCTTATGATTCTTGATTCCTCTGGGGGTGGTGGGGGTGACAATGGAAGAAACTCTGTCAGCTATTTTGTCTCAGTTTAACCTTTTCATTGCCCCAGTCACAAACTGCTCTTTCTAGAACCCAACGAAAAGAAATGTTTTGGACAAGGAATAAAAATTAGATTATGAAATTGATTTGATAGGATCCAGGGATCCTTTTGTTTCTTTTGTTGTTTTCATACCTCGGAAGTTCTTGTCAAGTACAGGTAAGGACTGTGTTTGTGGTACACGCCCCTGTAAATGCACCATATTTAACATCACTTTAATCTCTAAGGTGCAGTTTGGTTTGTGGCTTTTTTCAAGGTGCCCTTTAATAGATTGGTTTTTCAGAGTAGCTCAAAATGGTTTTCTAGTGAATTATGTAGGACCTATGTTCTAAGAGGATGTCTTTTTTTATTTTTATTTTTTTAGTTTTAGTATTTACCTAAAGAATTGATTCTTTTAAAACCTGTGTCATTACCATGTTGTACCAGAATCCCTACATAATCTGTTCACTGCTTTTGTTCCTGTAACTGTGGACTTTAATGTTTACGTTTTACATGTACAGATTTGTGTCTTTTGAGACCTGCTCTCTTGGCTGCCCACCTTCTGATGTCTGTCTCCACAGTGTTACTGGCAGTGTATCAGTTCTCCAGCTCATAAACTTTGCTCTTAGTTGTTGAAGGTTAACCTCTACTATCAACTCTTCATTCAAGGTGAAATTCAGAATCATCTTTAGAAAGGAAAGGGACATGAATCAAGGCTAAAAACAGATCAAGACAAATCAGGAAGGTGGGGGTTTATAACTGATCTTCCCCCAAGGAAGATGAACCAAGCGGTCCACCCCTGCGGTCAACACAGCATGCTGGATTAGAGCAGGGCCTTTCCCTGCGAACCATGTGGTTCTCACCCCGACTCTGTTCCTTACAGCCTGTATGACTCTGGGCAAATGTTCTCAATTTTCTCTACGTCTATATTGGTAAAACATGGATAATACCAAGGCTGCCTCTTGAGAGTATTATTAAAGTTAAGTGAAGTAATATTTGGAAAAAGCCTTAAATAGAGATCAGTACAAAGTATCTAAAATAGTTTTTTAAAAAATAATCAAAACATTTTCTCTAAGTACCATATTTCTTAATATGAAAATAAATAATTTTCCTTTATTTATGCTAGGCTTCCCATTCTATGAAAGACAACCACTCATACCTATTAGTTACAGAAATCACATTTGGTTGTAGAAGATAGGCTAGAAAGGAGTATTTGATCTATTTACAGCTAAGAACTTTCGTTTTTTCATTTTGTTTACTAAAAATACAAAGGGGGTTTAACAGACTTAAATTGATCTGTGAATCTTGTTGGCTAAAATAGGAATTTGGACAGATCCTATTTTGGACTTAGGGCTTATTTCTGTATGACAACTGTCATCATCTAAAATCAGGAAGGGATTTTCATTCGCCAACGAATAGAGACATTCTGTGAGTAGCAATGAGCTGTTTAGTTTGGAATTATTCTGAAGGCTGTTGATTTCTTACTCATCACATTCAGTCTCTCCCTCCTGATTGTTGCCTTCTTCTCCCTCTCTCTTTCTCCCTCCCTATCGGCAGGGCTGGACTCCCCTTCTTTTGAATCAGCCATTAAAACTTTTTATTTCATTCTGTTACCAGATCTTGTTAATGCCTCCTTAGCCATATAATCAATCCCATATCTCTAGCTAACAACAAGATTTGATTTGGATTTCTCTTTATTTAACTCTCAAGGTCTGAAAATTCACTCATCTGTCTCTTATTTTACTTTAACCTAAGAAAAGCCACATAACCTAAGAAAAGCCACAGTCATTTTTGAGAAAGGATTGGTATCTTGAACCTATGGAGAACTTCTCCAAATCAGTAAAAGCACAACTTAATAGAAAAATGAGGGGAAAACATGAACATCCTGAACACGTGTTTCCAAGAAGAGACCGCATGAATGGCCAAACATGAAAAGATGTCCCAACTTACTAGTAAGTAAGTAAATACAAAGTAAAACCACCATGAGATGCCATTTCGCACTCACCTGATGGGCATATATGAAAGTATGACAGTTCCCAAGATTGGTGAGGATGCAGACAGTGAGCATTCTCAAACTTGGTTTGTGCGAGTAAACTCTGGAGCAATCGCTTTGGACAACCCGTTTGCATATCCCATGAGCCAGCAGTTCTGCTAGTTATATATCATGTATGTTCTCAGACACTTGCACAAAACCATTCCCAACAGTAATGTTTGGAGTAGCAGAAACACTGGAAATGACAAAGATATTCATAAATAGTACAGATAAATAAATTATGGCATATTAAACCAGTTGGGATACTCAACACCTGGAAAATAAGTGAACTATAGTGACATGAATCAGTGAGGGGAAATCTGAAACAAAGTGTTGAGCAAAAAATGCTACTCCCAGGAATTCATAAGGTATCATTTCCCTTCTGATCGGCTATGTAGGGATGTTTACACATTCACTGTTGCAAAAAGTACAATGGTAAGTAAGGGAAAGATTGAGTCAAAACTCAAGACATTGATCATATCTCAGGAGAGGAAAATACAGTTATTAGAAAGGGACTAAAGGAGGCTTCAAAGATATAACCCTCTACTTCTGAGTCTAGGTGGGATGACCATTCTTTCCCCCCTTTAAAATCGATAGATCCATTACAGATAGTTTGATATATGGTGTAGTTTATGATTAATACATAAATAATCTAATGATCAGTAATATTCTTAGGGTATTCAGAATACTCAGTTAAAGGTTCTTCAATGTCAAGTGAGTTTTGTAGGTTCCACTTTCAGCTTTGAAATACAAGCTTTCCCCAGCAGAATAGAAAGTTAAGGGCAGGGGGCGCCTGGGTGGCGCAGTCGGTTAAGCGTCCAACTTCAGCCAGGTCACGATCTCGCGGTCCGTGAGTTCGAGCCCCGCGTCAGGCTCTGGGCTGATGGCTCAGAGCCTGGAGCCTGTTTCCGATTCTGTGTCTCCCTCTCTCTCTGCCCCTCCCCCGTTCATGCTCTGTCTCTCTGTCCCAAAAATAAATAAACGTTGAAAAAAAAAATTAAAAAAAAAAAAAAAAAAGAAAGTTAAGGGCAGAAATGTTACGAGTGGTTAAATAGGAGTATTTGTTTGAAGGCATACTGAATAGAACTGGCTTAGTGCCAGTTAAACACTAGTTTCTTAATATCATGATAATCTAGCTCGTTAGCTCTTTAGAACATTTCAAGTACCTTATACATCATGATGTACTCAATAATATACTGAATGTATCCTATTGAATTTTTTTTTTCCTTCCGATTTTGGAGCAGGTGGGTGGAGCAGTCAAATTTCTATTTCTAAAGGACTTTACTGTTGCAGAATTGTTTGAGCCTCTGTTATAGAGAGCAGTAGCATATAGGGACGATGGGTGAGAGACACAGAGAAGCGGAACCTAGGACCAGGACCACGGCACAATGTATAAAAGTGACATGAAATCTAACCTGTGAGCACGCAGCAGTATACACAACAATGATCTATTTGTTTTTTTTGTTTGTTTGTTTGTTTTTCCCCCTGAATGCAATACCTACGTCTCAAGATTCCTCCTCGAAAATTTAACTTAAGTTTCTTTGTGAGCTTCCAGCCCCCGGAAAGACTTCTAGGAGTGCCTGTCACTGCGTTCCGGATTCCTTATTTTGATCAATTCTTATTAATTCCGTCCGTTGCTGACTTATGTAATTGTGTTCATTCTCTCTCTCATATGTGGTCCCTTCCCAACTGAAAATGAAGATTGCTGTGTCCACTGTATCCTGGCCTGCTTGTTCTGTGAATTCCTGACCCTCTGCAATATTGTCCTGGGCCAAGCTTCGTGTGGCATCTGCACCTCAGAAGCCTGCTGCTGTTGCTGTGGAGATGAAATGGGAGATGACTGTAACTGCCCTTGTGACATGGATTGTGGCATCATGGATGCCTGTTGTGAATCATCAGACTGTTTGGAAATCTGTATGGAATGCTGTGGAATTTGTTTTCCTTCATAGATATTTATCTTCTGTTGTGTTAAAACTGGAGAGTTTTAAGATTTTTCTTTTAAGGGGGCAGAAAAGCCCATGGTAAGATTCTCATGAAGCAAGCCAGTATTTGCACTGTTAACTCATTAAGTAATCTCTGAAAGCCTTCTCTAACCAAATCTACGTGGTTTAATATGTGAAATTTTAACTACTTGTAAACTTCATAGGTTACAATGACTGAGGGACATTTTGACCAAAAAAAAAAATAAATAAAAAAATAAAGCTAAATGTCTCCTCCTTTTATACACATTTCTATTTCTTTTAACAATTCCTAGGAGCCTCTTGCTCCAAATGTATTATTTCTCTGTGGGTATTTAAACCAGACAGTTTATTTTTGATGTTTATCTCTCCATGGTTCAAAGTAAGCGTTTCTTTCCTTTCAAGTGAACTTTGGGAAACAAACCCACACCGTAGTTGGGCACCCCGTGCTAATCTCCGTGCTCTGTTCTCACTTTCTCCACTTGTTCAACAGACATTGAGCTCCTCCTGTGTATAATCGCCTGCTCAGATGCAGAGACGGATGCCATTCAACTCTCATCTAGAGGAGTGTACAGTTTAACAGAGCAAAGAGACCTGTACAGTATGAACCATTCCTCAAGGCATGCTGAAGTGAGGATTATGCAAGAGAAAGACTGAAAAGGCCCTAGGAATACACAGAGAACAGCTCTTGTCTACTGGAATATGCACAAGGCCTCAAGGAAAAGATGGTATTTCAAGAGGCCTTTTAGGATGAGTGATCCATCTATGGCTGGAATGAATTAGATTTAGGACCAAGTTTTAGGTGGGGAGCCTGAACTGTGTCTGTCCTGAAGCAGTTGAAAGAAAAATGCCTTAAGTATGTATTTTCTTTAGTTGCAGGAATACAGCTTTTTTTTTAAGACTATCAAATTCAACTAAAATTACACAATAACTTTTTACACATAATTTAACTGTGATAAAGTTTTTGGTAAGAACATAATGATTTATTAAAATAGCTCTATTTTATGAAGAACGTGGAATGCTTTTGACAAATTGCATTTAAATTAGGTGATTTTTTTAATACTAAAATCCCAGTATTCTGATTTTGACTTATTCAGAAATGTTTGTTTTCTTTTTTTTAATTTTTTAAGAGCTTTAAGTCTCTTTATAGGGAAGGAAGGTTGTTTGTTTTGCTTCATAACCAATGTTATATTTTATAAACACAGCTCATCTTAAATGTAAACCATTCCTTCCAAAGCAGTGGGAAACTTGACGTCCACTACTGTGACCAAATTTCACTATTGCAATTTTATGTTAAATTAAACCAACAGGACAGGTTATGAAGATGCTGCAAGAGTAACGAAATAAGTCAGTTATGAGACTAAGTACATAGTAAGACGTAGAAACTTCATGTAGCCCAGATGAAAGGGGGAGTACATTTCCATACCATGTACTTTCCTACTAAATCTGATCTCCCCAAAATTGTAGTTTGGTTTGAGTTAATGTAATTCCTCGTAGAAATTCTGAAAGCGCACTTTTGGATTAATAGTTATTTTCAGTTCTTCTAGTTGAAATTCAAACTCATGATAAAAACAAATGCATTTTTTTAGGAAGACTTTAACAAACCTACCCTTTTCAGAAAGGTTTTATTTTTTTTTAATTGTTTTAACGTTTATTTATTTTTGAGACAGAGAGAGACAGAGCATGAACAGGGGAGGGGCAGAGAGAGAGGGAGACACAGAATCTGAAATGGGCACCAGGCTCTGAGCTGTCAGCACAGAGCCCGACGCGGGGCTCAAACTCACAGACCGTGAGATCATGACCTGAGCCGAAGTCAGATGCTTAACCGACTGAGCCACTCAGGTGCCCCGAGAAAGGTTTTAAACCTCAAGCATAGGAATGTCACCTACAGTTTTTCCTTTGAGATAAAACCTAGTTCTACTTCTATCATTACTGAAAGGACTTAAAAAGTCGGCAAACTCTTGAATCCCCTTTTCAGTGCTATGTGCGTGTATACACACACACACAACCTTTAAATTGTCAGGTTTAAATAGAATTCTAGGAAACAGCTGTCTTTCTCTTGTCTCAAGAGTGTCTTTCATTTGTTACATTAAATATAAGAACATCTTTGTACTATTTCATAGTAACCAGAATCTGAATATTTACATATACCCAATGTTAACTTATGCATATATATTAGGATATAAGAATATCATCTGTGTATTGATATGTAAAGCCTTCTAATGACCTAGAATTGTTAAAATGTCACTTTTCATCATGCAAAATTTTTCAACCAAGTGGTTTATCTAATATTTAAGTATATTCTGCCCCTATTTGCAATGAAAATATTAGCACTTTTAAAGTAATGTTTTTCCTTAACAGAGAACATTAATTGATAGCAGAATTTTATTTTCCTATTTATGTTCACAGGACTTTTCCTCTATTGTCTACTCCAGTCATGCCATAAAGTGTCTTGTATGATTTTTAAAAATGAAAAAAAAAAACAAAAGTAGGAAAATGTGAAAATAGTTTTCAATATATGTTAGAATTTCTGTATGTAAAATGTTTTGTTGAATTACATGGCTGTCATGACTAAGTGCTACAGTGTACAGTTATAGATTTGGTCTCTTTTCAGATGTGGAAACTTAACCTGAAATATTTTTAAACTGGACCTGTATTATCCTGAATACATTATTTTGAAATAAAAAAAAAATTCTCTATTGGGCTTTAGCATATTTCCTATCTGATTGTTATACTGATATTTGAATTAATTCAACTATAGTTTAAACCTTGAGACTTTTCTTTGTTACTTCCCTTTCTGAAGATTTCATATTTCCTTATGTAAATCACATGACTCACGCTCATAAATGAACTATGAAAGATTCAGATCAGTTTATACCACAAATCATAGTTAATACGGTATTTTAAAACACAGTCTTAGGTAAATGGTTTTTATAAGTTGGGAAATAATTCCGAAGTAAATAAGTGGAAAAAAAGGTCATTTTATTTTTAATGTATATACTGAGATTACACACACACACACAAAATCTATGAAATTGGATATTAGATTTAATGAATTTTACCCAAAAGTTAAATGAGCAGAAGTATTTTCATCTAGGGTTTTTAGTGGTATAATTTTTAAGTAGTAGGAAAGGCTTTATAGTATTTCACCCCCCCCCAAATCATTTATTTAGAAGGCTATTTAGGAATATTTAATTTTTATATTCTTCATCTATTAACTACATCCGTTTTTCTCACCTAAAGTAGTCAGTATTTTTCTGAACAGTTCAAGGAGTAACCAAGGCAACCTTATGTAATAACTTTCCATTCTTTATCCATACAAACTCTATCAGTGCCCTAGATTCTAATGTTATAAATGTCAAAGTCACTGCCTAACATAAATAAGACTGGAGTCCTGAGTCTGTGGCTTGCCTTCTTGCCTTTCAGTTTAAATGCTTAGATTTACCCAACCACCTAAAGAATAAGTTTATTTATTAATGAGATTATTTTTCAAATTATTCAAGACCTTTATGCCCTTTCCAATTACTTGTGATTTGTTGGCCTGTAGGTTTATTACATCTAATCTGACAGGCAGGATGAAATTTCATCAAATACTATAATATCCATTTTTATTTTCCCTTTACACTAATGTAGTGAAGCACACCATTTTTATTTTAAACAGTAGTTAATATATTAATAGAGTTTATTCCACACTTACTATTTATATCTTTTAATCAAGAATTTTTACAAGGGTGTCCCTTTAACCCTTCATCTCCATTTCCCACTATAACCAATACATTTACAAGTGCCTATTTTTAATTTTTTCAATGTTTGATGACTTTTGAGAGACAGAGACAGGGCGTGAGCAAGTGTGGGGCCGAGGAAGAGGGAGACACAGAATCCGAAGCAGGCTCCAGGCTCGGGGCTGTCAGCACAAAGCCCGATTCAGGACTCGAACTCATGAACCGTGAGATCATGATCTGAGCCAAAGTCGGACACTTAACCGACTGAGCCACCGGGCGCCCCTACTTTCTCTAGATACCCAATGGGGTCAGAACCCTCACGTAGTTTCAACCTAAGTAAGAAGTTTGGCACCTCCCAGGAGAAAACCGTATTTCCTTGCTCATTTTCTATTAGAGATTCTGTAGAAGAGCTCATAGAAAGGTGATAGCATGATGCAGCCCTAAAGTGGAGGGTGTTTTTACAAAAACCGTCAGTGGTGACTAAATCCACCATGTTTTTTCACATCTCAAAATTTCCAACGATGCCTGCTCCCTTGACCTTAAAGGACTGTGAATGAAAACACCATATAAATGATCAAATTTTAATGAAATCAATAGGCAGTCTGGATCGCAAAGGAGTCTGAGCACAGCCACAGCCGAGCCCCACCCTGTAGAACACAGGATCTCTAGGCAAGCAGAAGCCTGCACCACCCCGTGCTTCATCAAACTGGGACAATAGCGTGACGGTTTCCACGGGGACTACACCGATAGCTCCCAAGCTGCCAAACGTCCTCATGAGTAGTTTCCTGCCTTCCCACTGAACTGTGGCTACTAGTTCCAGTTCCACCGTTTGTCTGTTATTTATGCCCTCCATCTGTTGCCTCAGTGCTCGCTAAAACAGAGCCCTGCATTTACTTGTGAGGTGACCGTGAAGAAATCACGTTAGATAACCATCCTTTGACACATTACCAACATGGGGTATAGATAACACATGTTAAAGACAAAGTAGAGCTTTGCAATTAAGTGCTCACTTCCAGGCAGGTCTTTGTGCGAGGTTCGGTTGAGAATGTAATTATTAGGAAAATAGTAAAAAGCAAATTCAAACCAATTCTAAGTTTAGCTTGAAAAATTGAAAAGGTTCTTAAGTTCTGTCTGATGCATAAAGGGGTAGAAGCAAAAGAATTACGTTCCAAAGCCAAGAAAGAGGGTGTACAAAAGCAGCTGATCCACTTGACATAGTTCATAGCCTTTTGCAAAGGAATAAAAGCCTGTTGAGCAGGGAACCAAAAGATCTCATTATAGGATGAAGCCAAGCCATATTAAAGCTTGTGCACTAGTAACTATGTCTAAAAACAGCCTGCTGTTTTATATTGAACCAATACATTTCTTAACTTGGTAGGTTGCAGTGTAAAGATGTACAGAGCCTGTCTGCTGGATGCTCTGCCAATTACAGATGTGGCGGAGCGGTGTCAAACACCTACAAATAGTTAGGATCTCGAGCAATCTTCGAGTGAAACAAAAGAAGTGTTCAAATGTCATCTCAAAACCTAGAAAGCACAGTTCATCATGTGCGTCTGACTCTTAGAGTCTTGAGATCACCTTTATTATATAATTTAATGTGGACGTCATATGATCCCTCAATCAGAATGCACAGTTCTTTCAAGGACATGAATAGTGCCTGAGAGATAAGGAGAGTATCTTTTAAAAGTAACACCTTCAGATGACAAGGCATCTGTGATCAGCTCTGCAGGAAGGGCGTTTTATTGGTGTTGAGGCGGAGGAGGAGGGAAATACCCACGAATACATATTCTATTAGATTTTCTTAGATCATCAGAAAGAATAATTGGGCATATTTACACAATTACATTTTAGTAAACTATTATGCCAACTTAACGAGAATACATATTCTGGTAAAAATACATTAAATTGCAATCCAAAGGCAATTTGCTGCTGAGGACATTATTTTTTTTATCTAATTATTCACAAATTAATGAATAAAATTAAATTCCAATCACTGAAGAAAATGAAGCAATGGTAAGAATCAGAACTACAGATTAGTTAAAGCAAAGATATGCAATGCATAACAGAATTAAAGCATTTCTTTTACTCAAACTCAGTGCTTAAAAAAGAACAAATCCATCATCTTGAAATTTGACTTGTAGCTTGACATTAAAAATAATCTGAGTAGAATTTTCAGTGGGGTAAGCACAAAACTAGTTCAAGTTGTGTCACTCTCAATTACTGTACTCAGGTGGTGTGCCCATTAAAATTCCCACTTGTGGGTTCCGCTCGCTATGCAAATGGGGTCATTACCTGGAGAATTTAATTGGTTATGACACTGGGAGTAGGACTTTTCCTTTCAAAATAAACCTACTTACACACATTTTCACTAGAAATGTGATTGTTATATATACTTTGGATTGTTTTGCTCTATCAATATTTACTAAAAATAGATGGTCTTTGCTTACTTATTTCTTACGAATAATTCAAAGTAGATCCAAATTACTTTGTGGATATGGTTTTGTCTGTAAGACTACTTAGAATGACTCTTTGGTAAATCAAATTGCTTATCAAAACATCAGGAAAGTCTTTATATCTTTCATACCACCCATCACATGTGGGTACACTTCCAGAAAAGATTTTTATCTTTTCATAATATACATTTTCTCTCTCATGCATGTCTGAATATTTGATTTGAGGGGATCCTTCCTTTTTTTTTTTTGTCACTTTAAAGAAATGGACAGTTAAAAACTTAACCTGCCCTCTTGGACGTATAATACATATTTTGGATATAAATATGTAATGTATAATCACTTATATGGCTGAGGAGCCAGGTGTGTAACACTAGGAAGGCCTTTATGTTCACTGATAAGTCTGGGTGAGGACCTAAGTTGTTTGTCAGAACTAGTTTCACCGACACTTCCACCAAGAGCCATCAGACAACTGAATTTAAGGAGAACGAACAACAAATTGGTGTGAGAAGTGCAGCTCTTCATACACCCACCATCTGTTCTCCTTGACTGTGGTGATTTCAACTGGAGAAAACCTGAGTTTATAGTTACCTAACAAGAATATTAATAATGGCCTGAGTTCACAACGAACACTGAAATTACAGTGTGGCTCAGTGGATGTAATATGAAACTGGGCATCCAGGAATTTAGTTCCTAGACACTGACTCCCCCAGCAGTTCCCAGAACGAACTTGAAGTAGGAACAGGATTGCTGTAAGTATTAATGATACAATCTCAGAGAAGCACTAACAGTTCCTTGAAAGAGAGGGGCTACGCGGTCCAAATTTTTATCCTGGTACCAAGTTGTACAAGCCAAGATTTTATCACTGGCTTATCTATACCTACAGAGAATTATATTTCCTTTAATGCAAAAAAGAATATTCTAAAATGAGAGAAAAAAATAATTCCAAGGATGAAAGAAGAAGAAATACTACACATTCCTAACTGGACATTGGGCAGGATTTTTAACATCTGTAACTATGGGAAGTTTCCTATAGAATATCAAATATGGATCCAAGTCTCTGACATTCATTTTTCTATGATATTTCTAATTGTGCCCGGAGGATAAGAAGGAGTTGGCGCATCCAATAAATATAATCATTTACATGCACGGAGCTCCCTTTGAAGTTAATAGGACCTATGGAAAGGAGAGTTATGCACCACGAAAACGGAGTTCAACGTGAATCTAGTTCTCTCTTGTTAACATGCAGCGGTATTGCCAACACATTTGGATTTTCTTACTGCTTATCTTTTCTTTGTATGTGATGTTTAAGTTGGAGTTGAGTGAAGTGCTCCATGTGTAGGGGAAAGATAGTCAAAAAGAGAGGATGATGATTACAAGCGCATACTCAGGGACTGGCTTTATGAGATCATACCCAAAAGCGATAGAGCCTGACATTTGTAGAGCTTGTTTAACTTCTCAGAAGAAAACCATTTCCACTTTCCCATTTGATCTTTACAACCCTACAATTCATCTAGGATGTGCATTTTTCCCTCCATTTTACAGATGAAACAATGGGGACAGATGGCTTAAGTTCACTTCCCAAAGTAACACAGTTCCCTTAGACCTCGGAAACCTGATTTCTCTTCCCAGATCTTGCTATTACAACCCTATGTTTCTTAAGAAATCTTACATATAGGGGCGCCTGGGTGGCTTAGTCGGTTGAGTGGCCGACTTCAGCTCATGTCATGATTTCCCGGTTCGTGGGTTCAAGCCCTGCATTGGGCTCTGTGCTGACAGAGTCTGCTTTGGATTCTGTGTCTCCCTCTCTCTTTGCCCCTTTCCAGTTCGTGCTCTGTCTCTCTTGGTCTCTCAAAAATGAATAAACATTTAAAAATTAAAAAAAAAAAAAGAAATCTTACATATAATGTAATATAATAGATTCAATCACAACTGCTCTGCTTGAAGCTGGCATGAGGACATGGGGATCTGAATTCTCGCCAGCCTTATTTCCTGTCTCTCATCTCTCCCACCTTGAGTGGGTATCCTGGCACCAGCTCCCAGGAAGACTGAAAATCGTAGCCACTATACTACTTAAATCTCATTACATGTGCTGACCCCAAATCAATCAATCCACAATATTTCACTATCGTATGCCTACTTAACACTATCCCTCTTTGTCCCCCTCCCCCCCCCCTGCCCCCGATGGATAAGGGATCAAGAGTTATGTGTTCATTATAAATTGTTTCTGGTCAATTCTCCATTTGTCCCTCTAGGTCTACTCTCGGTCTCTGCCTGCTTTGTTCAGGCTCCCTTGCTTTCTGGTTTCCAGTTGATTTTAGCTGATGGCAGTCATGAGAAATCAGAAGGTGGGAGGAGAGAGGTCAAGGTGTTAATTCCCACCCTACTTCCTGGCCCCCTTCCTGCCAGGTAATGAAATGACCTTTAACAACTCCATTCCCCACCATAAAGTGCTGCTGTGTCGTCACCCTTGTCTAGAGCTACAGCTCTCTTGCTTTTGCCCCTTCAGACATAGAGATGTAACATCTCCCACTGTTGCTAGTTTCTGGCACTCCAAATGCCCTTGTTGGCTACCTTACAACTGATTCTTTCTCTGTAAATGGTCCATTTTATTAAATGCTCTTCAATTAAGCTCTTTGAGTGAGCTGTTTCCTGTCAGTACTCCAATGAGATAGTGAGGAAGAATGAGCTTGTGTGTGCAAATGCGCATGTCGTCTGAATCCAATCAAGTTATCATGTGCTTCTAAGATTTATCAAAATAATGTTAACTCTGGTGGTTTCTTAGATGTTTTTCTCTTTAGCATGGACAGTTAGTCAAATCTAATATTGCAAGAAATACACTAGACACTCCAGAAATTAACTTAGCAATTTCAGGTTCAATGATTACACATCTTGATGCTAACATTTGACACTATAACAAGCTGGCAGTGGAAGAGGGAAGGAAAGAGAGTATCATTATCAGGAGTTATCCAAAGTTTACAACTGAGTTTATACAGCTTTAAGATTCCTAGAGATGACAAGGTTTAACCTTGTTCCACACAACCTGGAATGATGCAACATCATTATCAATGTAAGCAGACCCACAATAGAAATATTAGCCTGGAAATTAGTCTTTCCAGAAATGTCCTATTTAGAGACTCCATATGAATGTAAACAAAGGTAATACAATAACTTAAGTGGGCATCTGTATGCCTTGAGAGTCAAATACTTTTAAGCAAAAGTAGGTCCAACATCAACCTTAGGTTTCCAAGTTCAACCTGTAGGCTCTGACCTATAGACAATGGGAAGCTTGGTAAGGATTTTAATCAAGGAGATGATGAGATCAAATTTATATTTTGATATAGTTTTATTGGGGCAGCTGTATGAGTGACAGACTAGAGGGGCTGAAGATGAACTGAGGCAGGCTAAAAGATTGTGCGTTCATTTACACCAAAGATGGTGAGGGTGTGAACTAAGGACCGACTGTAGGAACACAGGGGGGTGGGGAGGGACGTGAATTAAATGCATTTCTGGAAGAGAACTGAAAGACTATCCTAGGTGAATTGAAGTATTAAATGTGCCTGGTGCCTACAAACAAAACCAACTGCATGAATATTAGATAAAAGTCAAGTTCACAAAAGTTTTAAAGCCCATTAATGTTTCAGGCCACCGATATCGCGTTTTCACTAGTCAGAAATGGATCTGAAAATGCTTGTAAACAGTGTCACCAATATTCGGAAACTTCTTCAGAATTCCATTTAGGGTTTACATGGTGGGAATGGTGGTATATTGGTGTTCTGGTGGTGAACTAGTGAGAAAATACCAGAGTAAAATCTTCCAGTTCCCGAAGATGCTGGAGATGGATGTTAATGTGTGTAGCTAGGGGTTGTGGGGGAGGAAGTACAAGGAAAACAGGAGTAAGGAGACACGGACAAAGGATCTCCAGAGTTCCTGGCACGTAGGACGTGTTCCTGTGTATATTTGTTAAATTAATATGTGAATTCATGAGTATGTATGTATATGTGTAGATGTGTGTGTGTGTGTGTATAATATATATATATATACACACACACACACACATATGTGGCATGAATAACTGCACAGAATCAGATGTGTGTTGCTACAACACGCTGAATGACAATTATAAGCATAATAACTGAGAGAGGACAATTTCCACTGGACTATACACACTATTGTTTGATCATTTTTAGCTAAACAGATTGCTAACCAGTTACTGATTACTAACTGTTGGCTAAATGAGTCATTCTTTAATTGGCTTAATGAGTAAGTCTACTTCCCATCATAAGTCTTAGGTAATGTATGACCCAAATCTCTTTGGTGCGCCTCCAGCAGTTCGAAAATTAGGGAGTAAATCTTCCAAAGTTATAGTGTTGCCAGCCTTTGTCTTTTTGCACAACCTGATTCAAATTTTCAACTGGACACGTTCCAAGTTTTGTGTTAGTCTGGGAGGGTGTTTACTGGCCCCGAGAGATTGCCTAATTTGTCTTAAGTTCTGTGCATCACATATTATGTTTCCCTTAGTTCAGAAAGAAAAAAAAATGACCCCAAACCTGCTTTTACTATTTTATTCTTTACTCGCACACACAAAATTTGCAAAAGGATCATAGAATTAGACTGTTTTCTTAAAAAATAATTACGTTTAAAGGTAAATATTTAAATTCACATTGCAAATACTAATTAAATTTCAAGGGGTCTTTAAAATATAGGTGCTTCCTAAAAATAATAAGGGAGGAGGGGAGGCACCAGGGCAAAAGGGAGTCCCTTGGGCTCTTTTTGTCCCCAGTGATGGAGGCTGGTACTTGAAGGGAATAACAATGCAGCTTCCCGGGAAGTAGTTTGATTTACATCTGGCAACTAGATCATAAAATATGAACTGAGGGATTTTATCTGTTCATTAAAATATTTAATAATTGTTGACAGTACGGAGGACAAGGCAGTGGGAATCCACACCAAAATACAAAAACTTACAGTTGCCAGATTCTTAAAATATTGTATGTCACAATTCCTTGGGTGTTCCTGTTTTCAGAGATCATGTCATAGAATAAAAAATGTCATGTGCTGAGGCTTCTCGTGTATTATGAGAGTCAAAAAAGTTGTCTTTCTTTTGAATTACATTTTCCTTGAAACAAAACTTTAAGGTTCTCTGATCTAAAATATGATAAATTATAATGAAGTATATATGGGGTACATATAATTAGGCAGAGTCTATCCCGAAACTTACCTATTTTTAAAGTATCTCAATACATAATAGTGACATCATAATCATTTCTTCTTTAAAGAAGAGCATGTGCCCGGGACAAATGACTACTTCCATGGAGAGAAAAGTTAATATGTAATAAGGGAAAACACTTTACTTTTATGCTTTCTTAAATTTCAGAAAGTATGACTTTCAACACATATGATCCTATCAAAGCATCACAATACGTATAGATGCACATCTTTGTGATGAGAAAGTTCTACTTTTTCTATATGCGCTCAATTATTTCCATTATTTGGAAGTTGGCAGACTGTCTTCAAAAAGGTTTTCTACATGAAAAAAAATATGGAGGGATAACACATTGCATAATGACACCCCAAGTTTGCCTTAATAAAGTATTCCACTTGTAAGTTTCACAACTAAAGTAGCCCTGTGGTTGTCATAGATTACAGTACACACAATTTGATTGTTCCAGTGTAGACATCTGCCAGAAACATTTCAGTTTAGCAAGATGAATTTACCTTAGCCCTGTCAAGAATCACATTACAATGCCAAAGTATTGCTTTGAATATATGTTGAAAAACAGCAATAAATTTATCGAGGTAGGGTTTCAAATCCCCTCAGAATCCTGTCATTACTGGTGCTGTGGCTAGGCACGTGTGAGCTCAGGTTACTCCATGGGGGATTTGCCAATAGTAAATGCCACTCGCTCAGTCGGAACAGCTCAAGAAAAGGTATTGTTGACTGTGAGTGATACAAGGAGTTTATCAGCATCACAGCAAGGATTCCAGCATACTTATTTTAGAAAAAAAATATAAGGATATTTAAAACAGAATCCCTCTCTAAGCCATTTAAGCACACTCACATGGCAAGTTGTTTATCTGTAGCCCTTTTCCTTCTTAATGGCAAACTTCTGTGAACGATTGGACTAAAAACTCTAATAGAAACCACATTTGCCTCAAAATACCTAATATTAGCCATCGTTCATTTGAATAGTGGAGTCTGCACTTCCCTTGTGTGTAAAGTACGGGATAGGAAGACAGCAGGAGATGCCAACAATTGGTCATTATTCTAAAGCTATACAAGAACTATTGGTAAGTTCACATCTAGTGTCTTTGGGAGCCAAGGTAGACCACACTCTCCTCTACAGCCTGCTTCACAAATGCCAGGTGAAATTTTACTCTAATTTCTTGAAAGGCTTATGAACTCTACCAAGAATTTGCTGCGCACTTTGGGAAAATTTTACGGTGTAGACATGGCCACATGATAGACTTCTTATATCCATAGCAACTTTGAAAGTCTAAGATGCACAATAAAGACTACTGCCTTAATAATACCATGGGCCACATCCATATAGGCAAGATTGTGTGCAAGGTTCACAGTTTAACTACCATAAAATTTAGCTGCTGCTTTCATTTGAGAAATGTGGCAGATAAAAGCAGTTTCAATATTGCACTATTGCATTAATGTAGATGTAGCACAGATATATTAAATTTTTTCCTCTCAACACCATGCTCTAAGAAAGTAGTAAAAGTATTATGTTTGCATGATACTGATTTGACATGTAGTCTGAGAAATATATGAAATGTTGTATTTTTAAAGGACTTGGCTTATGAAAAGTCATATTTGAGGGAGTGTGGAATCAATTCGCAGGGATAGTTTATGGTCTAGGAACTCCTATAAGCTATTGGAAGAAACTAGTGTGTGTGCGTGCATGTGTGTATATATGTAAAATCGGACAGAAGTAGTATTAATAACTTATATTGAACTTCATCAAGGGAGAATAAAATCTTACAATCTCTAAGTTTATAGTTGCAATACATCTATGGTATTTACTTAGTCTAGAAATTGTATTTATATCATTTTCCAGTTTTTTGTACCTTCTAATTGCTTTCAGTTCAGCTAGAAATACAAATTTCTATCGCATTCAGGTAAGCCAAACTTAAAAACATAAGATCTAAGCATAAAAAGATCCCAGAAAAGAATGAACTTTTTAGTGTGTGCGTATCCTTGTTTGATGTAACCACTTATATATCCTGGAAGAATGTCCAGAACTACTGATTTGAAGAAGGTTTACGGATATTTCTGTAGGAAAATCGAACTATGATATAGATACTGGAAGAGAGGAGAAACCCATGGTGAAATAACCCAGAAAAACAAAAACATAATAGAGAACAGATATATACAAGTGTACCCTACTAAAAAAAAAAAAATCAAGACACTATTGGCAGTATATCAAAAAAAAAAAAAAAAAAAGCATTCATAGACTATCAAATTGTGGCACAACAGAATATCCTATCACTACAGAAAAGTGAAAAACAACACTGCACTCATAAGGAAACATTCCTTTTATTGAAACTGTGGGAAATCCTTTTTTCATATGAATTCAGAAACTTTGGACATGATTACAGGTCTGGTATCTCTCCAATATATCCTCTATATTAAAATTAAAAAAAAAATAAGCTTTCTCATCTTTTCTACTTGCCTGCTACGGTCTAGTAAGGAGAATTAACACTATAAATCAAATCTATTTCCTCTGAAGTTACTTGCATGGTGAAGCATGTCAAGCTTTTTATTTTTGAGAGTTTCTAAGTGTTTGGCAGCCAGATACCACTGCTCCCGGGGCTCCCTCTCTGGCTTTTAGATCAGGTAAAAATAGGAAATATTCAGAAACTGATGCTCCACATTCTTTCTGAGATAGAAGCCTGGAGCATCAAGATTCTCAAAAGGCAAATTCCAATTTGTAGAATAGTTTCAAAATAGAAATTATCACTTAAATCACTTAACATTATCTTGTACATTGTGGTGCGTGTATATGTACATATTCATTTTTAAGGAATAATTCGTAATGTTAAATTAATCCTGAGAGTATAGCAGTTTATAGAAATAACAGCACTTAGGAAACTGAGCACTAAAAACCTGTGGGATATATCTATTTTTTAAACTAGAGTTAACACCCCTGAACCTGAACATCGGTCTGTGTCACTTGTGTCTTTGTCCTCTTTGCATTCTACCCGCACACATTTTTTTCTTCTCATGATGCTGGCTTTCCTGTAACATTCCAACTCCACTTTCAGTCATCACTCTTCACCTTCTTTCCCCCAGTTGCCTGTTGATAAACATCCCCTCCTAAGTCCACCATCCCCTTTTCCCTGTGCTTTTCTTCAACATAGAATTCTCTCTTGACGTTCTCAGTACCATTCAGTCAAGTTTGGCCCATGTGAAGTGGCCACTTTTTCTAAGCACTAGGAAGACAAGATAAATCAGAGTTGGCTCCCGCATTTCTGGAGCACATAGCAGACTGAGGAAAATAAAGACGTGAACAAATTATGAAAGTGCATGGTCAGAAGTCAGAGAGAAACGTGAAAGTTCGTTGGGATTGCACAAGTCTAAGGCTTGGCAGGAACAAGAATTATGATGAAGTATTCTTTTGAGCCAGTTCTTGAAGGATGATTTCGAGTTTCCCAAGCAGACAAGGAGAGGAGGATGGACAGTCAAGCACAAGGTGCGGCATCCACAAATACATGGAGCGTGAAGAGCGTGGCATATCCTAACACCAGAGAATGTTCGGTGTGGCTAAGAAACCACTTCAGCAGGACGGACAGAGTAGAAAGATGAGACAGAATAGAAGTTGTGGTCAAGATGAGCTTTTATGCCATGCCACATAATTCAAAATTTTTTTTCTATGTGCTACAACTTAAAGCAGGAAGATAGTTTCAGATTTGTGTTTAGACCAGATCATTCATGCAAAAAAAATGGAAGACACTGGAAAGGAGGAAGACTCAAGGGAGAAAGTGAAAACCAGATATAGGTGGTTGTTATAGTGAGGTCCACGAGTGGCCCTACCTAAGGCTACGGCTTAGGTCTTTCTTGGACCTCCAAGAAGAGGTCCAGAGAAGAAAAGTAAATTTCAGAGTTTTTTAGTTTGTATAGGATTGCCTTGAGGGCAGAGTCTGAAGCAAGAAGGTATATTTAGTTTATCTGGGAGGTGATTCCAAGAGCAGGATTGAGGGATCAGGGACAGGGAAGCAGTGAAGAGGAAAAGTCCATTTAAAGGTGTTCTGAGGTTGTCATTTGGGCAATGGGCTCATTTCTGCAGTACCAGCTGAGAAGGGCACAGAATAGTTTTCAGAAATGTGTACCTAAAGGAGAAGAGGCAGTGACATTAATCTATAAGCTCCTACTCCATCGGTCTCCATTGTCCCTGAGAGTATCCACACCTCATACTTCCAGGTTGTACTTTCTCTGGCCAGTCTAGCTTCCATGAGGTCTGAACTAGAAAGCCTGATACAGAAAGCGAGTAAGGGGCAACCTGTTGCCAGATTTGGTTAGCATGTGGGTAGAAGTCCACAAGGAATCATCTGCCCGATTCACATCTGAAAACAGAGGTACTCACACACGCGTGCGCACACACGCACGCGCACACACACACACAGGAATATTACTCAGTGATCAAAAAGAATGGAATCTTGGGGTGTCTGGGAGGCTCAGTTGATTAAGTGTCCAACTTCAGCTCAAGTCATGATCTCACAGTTCATGAGTTCAAGCCCCGCGTTGGGCTCTATACTGGCAGCTCAGAGCCTGGAGCCTGCTTCGGATTCTGTGTCTCCTTATCTCTCTCTGTCCCTCCCTTGCTCACATGCTCTCTGTCTCTCTCAAAAATAAACATTTAAAAAAAATTTTAAAGGAGTGAAATCTTACCATTTGTAACAATGTGGATGGAACTAGAGTGTATTATGCTAAGCAAAATAAGTCAGTCAGGGAAAGATAAATATACAATCTCACTCCTATGTGGGATTTAAGAAACAAACAGATGAACATAGGGGAAGGAAAGGACAAATAAGATAAAAACAGAGAAGGAGACAAACCATAAGAGACTCTTAAACACAGAAAACAAACAGCACTGCTGGAGGGGTGTTGGGTGGGGGGAGGGGCTAAATGGATGATGGGCATTAAGGAGGGCATTCATTGGGATAAGTACTGGGTGTTATATTATTAAGTGATGAATCACTAAATTCTACTCCTTAAACCATTGTTAAACTATATATTGGCTAACTTGGATTTAAATACAATTAAAAAAAATAATGGTAACCACAAATAGATACTAGTTGAAGCTACTTAACCTGAAGAGATCACTAGAGTAAACATGTAGACTGGCATCTCTTGACATGGTCAGACTATAGGGTAAACCCACAGAAATCAGGAAATATGTTTGTATTTATTGCTGTATGCACTTTTCTGAGAAGTCCAGAGATTTACCACATTCTCAAAGTGATTCTTGATCCACAAAAATTTAAGAAACACAAAGTTGGAGCAAGAATGCAAGTACAAGAAAAGAAACCAGAAAAACAACATTTGAGAGTCAGAGAGGAGAAGATGGGAAGAGAAGTGTTCATGCCCAGGCTTTAGAATCAGAAAACCCTGAGTTTGATCAAGGCTGTATTTGAATTTGAGCAGATTATTGCATTCTTCGAGCCTCATGATGCTCCTCTGTAAAACAGCGATAGTAACACTTAGATCTCAGGGGTATTTTAAGTATGAAATGGAAAACATGTGCCAAGTATCTAGAATTAAGTAAATTCTCATTAAACGAGTTGTCAGAAAAGTGGGAAAATGCCAGGAAGAAACTGTATAATAGAACCTGAGGGGAAAAAAAAAGACAAAAAGAAGTAAATAATAGTTTTCATTAGGCAAGTATAGAAGAGGAGGTTGAAAAGAGTTCATGGAGTTTTTGATGAATTTCAAGAATAATCAAAATACAATTGTTGGGTAGAGAAGCTACCTTGAGGAGTAAAGTACTGGATTGTCAGAGCAGACTCGTACAAATCAGGTATCTCACCCAGTAGTGAGCTTTACAAATCATTTAAGGATATCCTCAATCAAGAAACATAGACCAAATAGAGAGCCCTGGAAATTCCACACAGCTTTCCAGGTCCTTCCTCCCACATTAGACATGCTTTTCCTGGCCCAGAATAATATATGGAATCTCCAAATAAGGTTTTGCAGGGTTACCTGACAAGTCAAGAACATTAAAGTTATGAAACATCTGCATTTTATACCCAAAGGAGTTCTATAATTTATGAGACATTCTCTAAGGAGTCATGCCTTATAAACCATAGATTCTGAGTTTATTTACTACAGTAAACCTTTAGTCAGGGGCTTCCTACTATAAGAATTCTATGGAAAGTTCTCTTTCTCCTACCAAATATTATTAGTGTCTCTCTCTGAGAGAGAGAGAGAGTCCAATTGATGAGGAGATAAGAATAGTTCATTTTTCCTTACTTTTTTCCCCAGGGGTGCTACCCACCCCCAGGGAGACTGAATGGATCACGAGGCAACTGCCTGAACACTTCTCCTCAGTACCATATTCATTGTGCCACCCACTTCTAACTCAAGTACCCAATCAGTCTTCTCTTCCAATAGAGAAGTTATCATTTTTTTTATCATTTGGTATATATCCTTCCAGAACTTTCTTTAAATATTTATTTGTGTATGTTGGATTCAAATATGTGTGTGCCATATATGTGTATATAATACATTATTGATTTTTTCCCCCCTAACAGTATGTCTTGGCTATCTTTCCATATACTTCAATTTTTTTAACAATTTTAACAGCTGTGAAGGGTCTGAGATTTTACTGTTTGCGGGTTGAAAGCTAGCTTGCCACAGTTTCATGGATGCTGGCAGATGACATGAGACTCTTGGGTCAGAGATAAAGAACTTTTCTCCCAACAGCAATAGCAATATCAGGAGTATCAGCATTTATACCAATCCCCTAAGCTCCAATTCCCATAGGGTAACACGAAGAAGGATAGGCAATGTCTGTATATGCGGTTGAATGACCCAAACTTAGAGAATGCCAAATCTTCATTAATTGGCAGTCAGAAGAACAGCTTTATGTTGATGCTAGAGGAAGACACTGTATTTGTTATACTGAAGAGTAAACAAACATAGCCTATACTCCAGAGGGAGATAATATCTCTATCTTCCAAGGCTATTCAGTATACATTCTTGTAAGACATGCAGAAATGTAAGAGGTGCCATGGAGGATTGTCTCCCAACAAACAAGTGTATACAATTTCATAGTATTAACATTATTTAACCATTCTCCTATTAATGGTCATTAACAGTTAATGTAGAACAAGTTCTGCTTTCTCAATTATTTTCCCAGGGTCATTTGCTGAATGAAATTAACTTTTATTTCTTTTCCTTTTTTTTTTTTTTTTTTTTTTGAGACAGAGCATGAGTAGGGGAGGGGCGGGGGGGAGGGGGTAGAGAAAGAGAGAGAAAAAACTCAAACAGGCTCCATGCTCAGGGCAAAGTCTGATGCGGGGCTCAATCCTACAACCCTGGGATCATGACCTGAACCAATATCAAGAGTCAGACACTCAACTGACTGAGCCACCCAGGTGCCCCTGAATGAACCGAACTTTTAAAGTCAGTGACAAACTGTTCATTTATTTTTATTTTATTTTATTTTATGTGAATTCATTTTCTGAAGTAGGATTTTGTTGGTTATCTCCCATAATGGTAGTTTTTCTCATATGTTTTGAATGCTTATTCTGCCACTTCCTCTTGAATGCATTGTTATTTGTTTTTCCTCTCTCAATTCCAGGTTTCCCTTTCTACTGTCTTGGAATTCTTGAGTTGTTCCATCTGGCCTCATAGAGCCATCTTGTCAGAATCAGGTCTTAGGTTGATGACTAGTGGCTCTGGACTAGGGACATTTCAAATTGATTCACTGAGCCAGTATCTGGGTTGGGTTCAGGCTAGGCTTCAAATCTGAGTCTCCTCCATCCTGTCTCTCAAGGTATATGCTGTCCTTGGCCACTGTCCTCAGGGATCCAAAGCAACTATTTTTATCCTCCTTTGAGGGCAGTGGAAACATGGGGCAAGGAGTCAGAAAAGAATATCTGAGAACTTTGTGTTAAGAATTGAGGCTGATGTAATATTCATTACATCACAGTAAATGAACTTCTTGCTACCTTGACCTAATCGGGGTCTAAAGCCCAGAGAGCTCACACTTGTAGCTTCACACACTTACCACTTTGTGCACCTGCTGCAGAAATATACTCCACAGAGGCATTAAGCTTGTTTTGGGCTAATATATGTAAACACACACACACACACACACACACACACACACACAATTTAGATATATATTGCTTCTTTTTCTAAAAAAAATATATATTTTGTTTTCCACACTGCTATGTGTTTCAAAGGACGACCTCAAAAGATGAACTTAAATTGCGACCTCCACTGGCGGCAAATATAACATAAGCTCATTTATACAACTCAAATAGCATAAAAACAAGCAATCTGATTAAAAAATGGGCAGAGAATTTGAATACACATTTTTCCAAAGAAGACCTACAGATGGCCACAGGTCCATAAAAAGATGCACAATGTCACTATTTATCAGAGAAATGAAAGTCAGAACCACAATAAGATATCAGCCCACACCAGTCAAAATGGCTAGCATGAAAAGACAAAAATAACAAGTATTAGCAAGAATGTGGAGAAAACGGAGCGCTTGTGCACTGTTAGTGGGAATGTAAATTGGTGCAGCCACTATGAAAAGCAGTATGGAGGTTCCTCAAAAAATTAATAATAAGACCCCCATATGATCCTGCAATTCCACTTCTGAGTATTTATCTACCTGAAAGAAATGGGAACACCGACTCAAAAAGATATCTACACATCCATGTTCATTTCAGCATTATTTACATTAGCTAAGACATGGAGACAACCAAAGTATTCACTGATAAAAGAATGGACAAAAAAACATGGGACACACACATACACAGCAATATTAATTAGCCATAAAAAAGAAGGAAATTCTGCCATTTGTAACAACACAGATGGACCTTGAGGGCATTATGCTAAGTGAAATAAGCCACAGAGAAAGACAAATACCGTATGATCTCACTTACATGTGAAATTGAAAAACACAAAATCTCAAAACCCAAAAAGCAAACCAGAACTCAAAGATACAGAGAGCAGATTGTGGTGGCCTGAGGCAAAGGGCTGGGGGTAGGCAAAACAGGTGAGCGTGGTCAAAAGGGACAAACTCCTAGTTAGAAACGAAAATGGCTAATTTACACAGAATTGTGGCAATGCGTATGATGTAATTCTTTCACAAGGTTATAAATTGACACCTAATGTTTAAGATTAGTTTTGAGCTGGGTTTAAATCAGTGGAATTCTTCTATTAGAAGAGCAACTATGGAAATCATTTCCAACTTCAGAACTTTCTTCCATGCCCTAATAATTTGATGACCTTATAAACGTATTTTCTTGCCATATGTAAAATATTACCGTCAGGTCTATCAAGTCCCAATTAGCCCAGACTCTAGACCCAACTTTTTGGGAGGCGGGACAGTGGAGGCAGGTGGGATGGGAAACCAGTATGCTTAGTTTTTGAAATAGATGAGTTCTATAAATATTAAAATTGAACACAGTCTTTTTCTTCAGTTCAATCATAACCATCTGTGGTTCCCAAATATAAACAATAAAAAAATAGTATTTCAATAAAGCTCAGAATCCAGTGAGAGCTTTTCATCACTCAGAATTCTGAAAAATGGATAAAGAAAGTAATTTGTCTTTTAAGAAATATGGTAACTCAAAATACGGTAACACAGCCTTTAATTTTCTATTATTATTTATAAATGGTGGAAAGTCTTTTTTCAAAAAAGAAAAACGTTTCAAATTTTGAATAAATTGTTAGACACAATTAGTGAAGGACAATGCAATCAGACCTTGAAGGGCTTTTCCTCTAATATTGTGTACTTTTTACTTAGATTGTCACTTATCTAGTGCCAGTGTGAATTAAACTAAGGAATATATATATAAAAACAGCAGACCTACATATTCATATGGGTAAAAATTAGATAAACTTAAAAAATACCTCCTTTGACTGAAACTTTATCTTTGCAAACAGACCTAGAATCTATTCCTAGCCTGGTTTTTGTTGTTGTTGTTCTACAGATAGATAATAAATAGTGATCTTTGAGAAGATTTATTGAGAATTTTTTTCCTCACCTGATTCTGGGGATATTCTAAGAATATCTGGGGATTTCTAAGAATATCTAGGGATTTCTAAGAATATAGAACTTGTGTTGCTATTTCACATCAGTAATATTTACATGAATGAATCTGTCTCTTGAAATGAACTTCTACACTGATATCTAGCATATTTTCTCTAGAACCTTGTAGTATATAGAAGTTTAAAATCAAACTTTGAGATTTCTTACACCAACAAAATTTCCCTAACCGGTTTTGAGAACATAAGATTTTGATTATTTTGTTTTGCTAAGCAAAGACACTTTTTAAAATCTGGTAGTTGATGTCATTGAAATATTTTAACACACACAATTAATCAAGGGGATAATGTCAGAATAAATTACTGGTTTTCCCAAGAAATAATGGTTGTCAGCTTTATAGCAAAACAGTATTTCTTACTTACATTTCTGGTTTTCAAGTGAACCCATGAAAACCTTAGTGTTGACTTATTCAAAAAGTATTGAGACCTGGCTATACACTAGGTTCTGTTCTAAATGTTAAAGGAAAGCGGTTAACAAAATTAAGTCCCTACTTTCAAAAAGATTGTGTTCCAGGAGAAGAAATAATAAACAAATGGACAAGTAAATATGTCAACTGGTGATGTTATATCAGATGGAGAAAAATAAAGCAGAGTAAATGGAATAAGGAGTGCCAGAGTGGGACAGATGATGATTATTTTATAGAAAACATTCAAAGAAGACCTCTTTACAAGGGAGAAATGCGTTCAGCGATCTGAAGGCAGTCTAGGAATAAATCATGCTGCTATCTGGCAGAAGAGAAAGCAGGCGCAAAGGCCCTGAGGCAGATGCATGCTTAATGTGTTAGAGGAATAGCACAGAGTCCTGCATGACTGGAACAAAGTGAGGTGTGGAAAGACTACTTAGGGAAAGATATTAAAAAGTTTATGGGTGGACAGATTACACAAGGACTGTTAAAACACTTTAACTTTGAGTGAGATGAGTAGCAAATGGAGAATTTTGAGAAAAGGAGTAAAATGATCTGTCTCAATTTTTTTTTTTTAATTTTGGAATAGTCTTGGATTTACTGAGACATTGCAGAGACAGCAATAAGAGTTCCCATATGTGTGTCACTCAGTTTCCCCATTGTAAACACCTTCCATGACATCTTTGTCAAAAGTAAATAACCAGCATTGGTGCATTACTATTAACCACCTTCCAGACTTATTTGGATTTCATCAGTTTCTCCATCAATGCACTTCATCTGTTCCATGACCTAGGCCATGATTTGAGCTACTTTACATTGTCATGGCTTCACAGTCTCCTCTGGTCTATGACTGTTTCTCCATCTTTCCTTGTCTTACACACCTTGGCAATTTTAAGGAGTAGTGGCCAAGTTATCCTGTACCATGTCCCTCACTCTGGGTGTGTCTGATGTGTAGCTCAAGGTTAGATTGAAGTTTTGGGTTTGGGCAAGAACCACAGGGATGAAGTAGCTATCTGGTCATGTCATAGCGGAGGGCTTAGGATATCCACATGATATTAACCATCATTTGGTGAAGGTAGAGTTTGCCACATTTCCCCACTTAAAGTTACCCTTTTTTCCATCCTATATTCTGTGCTTTGGAAGAACAATTTGACATTTTTAAAGGGTCATTTGATTACTATTTTGAGAATAGAGTAGATTCAAGCCGACAGTTGGGAGGCTGATGCTCTTAATGAAAGATGCTGCTTGCAGTACACTTTTCCGGAATGAACCGCCACGTAAATTTAGAAGAAGGTGCCCCTTTCACTTGAGGATATCTTTCATGAAGCAGCAATAATTATTAATATTGAATCTCAACCCTTAGGCACAAGCTTTTAAAACAAACTATTTGACAAAATTGGGCAAACTTCTGCATGTAGCAATGATAGTTTTGAGGAAAAACATGTGTATGATTGGCTGAACAAGCCACTCAGTTTCCTGGTACATTTTTTCTTTCTTTCTTTTTTTCACATGAAGGAATTACTAATAGACAAAGTAGTTATTCAGACTTGGGTCCCTGGCAGGCATTATCTTGAAAATTACAAACCACCTCCACCAACAACAAAAAAACAGTTCAGATTAGATCATATCTTTTATATAAATCTTTAGTGATTTTTAATTTAAAAGCAATGGAAGAAATCAGTAGAAGGGCAACTGATGTGAATTCACAAAAAATTGAATGACTACTACTCAGAAACACAAAAACCTATTAGGCAAAATGGCTAATTGGGAAAATTGTTACAAGCAATACTTATAAGCCAAGTACTGGTATCTTTTATATAAGAGCATTTTGCTTTTCCTTTTTCTTTTTTTCCAGGCAATATTATATTATGTATTATTATATAATATTATTAAATTAATAAAATAAAATATTATAATATAATATTATAAAATATTCTGTTTCTCACTTCTTTCTTCCCTCCCTCAGGAAGATACACTAATGCTTAACAGTGGTTGTCCCTAATTAGTGATATTAGGAACCTTTTAATAGTTCTCTTTTTTAATAATCGGTATTTCCCAAATCTCCACTTTTTACGCCAGGGAGGAAAAAGTGCTAACGATGTTTAAAGGCCCGATATTTTACTTTTTTTTTTCTTTTAGAGTTTATATATTTATTTGAGAGAGAGAGAGAGAGAGTATGAGAAAGGGAGAGAGAGAGAGAGAGAGAGAGAGAGAGAGAGAGAGAGAGAGAATGAATATCCCAAGCAGTCTCCTTGTTGTCAGGGGGGCTTGAACCATGAACCCTGAGATCATGACCTGAGCTGAAACCAAGAATCAGATGTTTAACAGAGTCACCCAGGAACCCCTAAGGCCAGTTATTTTAAAATCATTTTAAACCAATAATTCATTTATATTGACATTCTTTACTATGCAAAACCCAAAAATCATCCTGAATCTTTAAAATTTGAATGAAACAGTTAAGATTGCATGAATGCGTTAGTACCTGGTCTCCTTATGGGAATCAATATAGAGGTTTTGATGTTTCCTTCAAGCATGAAGCACTTTTTCAAGAATTAAATATATAACTGTCCACAATAGAGTTTTAGTTGATAGTGAATTTACAACTGTGTTTGATTATTAGCAGTTCTAATTTGAAAAATATATTTGATAAAAAAAATGAGACATTGGTTTAAATATTTTTGGGTAATAAATATTGATTTAAAGTTTTCTTGGCTCGCCCAGTCCCTCCTTATGAACACAAATGCAGAACAGTTACTATCTGCACATGATCTGAAGGATCGGCCCAGTACTTTGAATTGTATAAGAATGTAAGTTCAGCTGATTATGTTTTCATTCCAGTCACTTTTATTTCAGTACAAGATGATACATAACAAAGAACATTTTGAATTCATTTTTAAATTTTAACTTCTTTTTTTTTTTAATTTTTTTTTTCAACGTTTATTTATTTTTGGGACAGAGAGACAGAGCATGAACGGGGGAGGGGCAGAGAGAGAGGGAGACACACAATCGGAAACAGGCTCCAGGCTCTGAGCCATCAGCCCAGAGCCTGACGCGGGGCTCGAACTCACGGACGGCGAGATCGTGACCTGGCTGAAGTCGGACGCTTAACCGACTGCGCCACCCAGGCGCCCCATTTAAATTTTAACTTCTTATTGACACGTTAGCATCACAACGTTTCCATAATTTTTAACAGTTTAAAATTTAAAAGTTAAAAACGCAAAAAAACGTAAAACCTCCTACTTTATGTCTTCCCTGCAATGGAGTCAGATCGTCACATCTTTGCTCCTCAACCCCTCCAATCTGCCAGAATTTCTGTGTAGTGGCTTAGAAATGTTGGTTTGTGTACAGTTTCCATTCCTTTTATTTCTCCTAGAGAAAGGACAGCTAACTAAATTCAACCAAGCTTAACCAACTTCTCCTTCTCTTTTCCATGAGAATGTATGAGTGTTTGAAAAACTGTGCATTTGGAGAACTTAATGTAAATGCTTTGGCAGTGTTCACTGACATGTCTAAGCTGGCACTCTCTGAGAAATTAAAGGGTAAGTTTACCAACAATACCCTCAATTCTGAATTTCTCTGGTCTTCTCCAAAACCTGAAAAGCATTGCTACTTCTAGTGATTACAGCTGTAGAATCACCTTGTGAGATGTGTCTCCAGAAGTTTTAGGTTACACTCCATAGCCAACAGAATACTGTTAGGTGTATATTTCTAACAATTACAATAGCTTTTTCTTGTTACTTACCCACTAACTCATGCTTCCGTATTTCCATTATTACTAGGCAGCAGAGATTCCAATTTTTATTGTAGCTTTCTATAGATATAAGCCAGGAGAAATTCTTATCCATTAGATCTTCTCTTAATGCTGAAAATCTAACCTCAGTCTCTCCTTTTTATTTCCCATTGTTCTTCCATTTCACTCTTGCTTTTTTTTAAATCTTTTTCACTTGTTTGCACAGTGTCCATCTCTTCGCCTGTGAAGGCTGCCTCCAAATGGACCGCCATTAAGTCAGAGGTCACAAGCTTCCTTCAGTTTGCTCTTCCATTTTCTTACCTAGGCCCATTGAGCAGATGTTCATATTTGTGGTTGAGCAAATTAGGCAACACCTTGGAAGAGAATTACTTAGGGGTAGGTCAACCCTCTGTGGTTATGCTCCCCAGCTAAAAATCTTGAGGCCGTGGAAGCAAAGTTGTTGTTTCTCCTTTTACCGGACTGTTTTCATAAGCTTGTCTACCCTTGCAGAGTATTGAAGAGGCCTCATTTTCATGTTTGTTTCTTCCAAATGGAATAAAACTTTTTGTGTGCTTTCGTTCAACTTTGCTCCTACATACATTTTGATTTTAATCAAAAGCTTTCTTGGAGTGAGTGAAGGCCACCTACAGAGCTAGTTTATGTGTTTAAAAGCTTTGTTTATCACCCAGAGTGATACAGCCTATCATAGGGGATTCATTTTGGTTCAAGGACACATTATTGTCTTGATTGGGCTTAGACATCAAAGGCAAGAATTAAAGGGTTCTGATGAAAACTTTCCACCTGACACACAGGTGGCTAAAAGTATGTGCTAGCCTTTCTTGGGTCCTTTTGTCACCTTTCTTAGCTTTCTTGTTTTGAAACATGATAATAGTAGTATTTGAGTTTTCTGGGGATTTTTGTTCTATATTGCATGCTGTGAAAGGATTTTTCTAGGTTCTGCTTCTGGGCTCCCTCTGATCTTGTGATGTTAAACACACTGCTGTCTTCCCTCGGCATTACTCTCATCATTTTCTTCTCCTCTTGTCCCACTTCTGTCCTGTGTGTGTGGGAGGGGGCTGTACGGCAGATGTGAGAGGAAATTGAGGAGAATGGCAGAGTCGGGGGATGTCAGGGAATCACACTGCTGAAAAAAAGAACCTCCACAACTTCTAAAAGAAAAAAGGATAGGCTGTACTGGTCTTTGCATTTTTTTTTTCCAGCATAACCACAAAAGTTAAACTTTTTTTCCAATGAAGCCTTTCAAACAGAAACACTGTCCCTTATCTTTGAATTTTGATATCATCTAGCTCCTAGAGCTATGTCCCCAATTCATGAAAATTCATGGTTTGTTTTCTAAACTGTAGAGAATGACTTATGCAACACAAATCCTATATTTTCTAGTAAGACCAGTGTCATTCTGACCTTGAAGAACTGTGTGAATTGTAATGAAAATAAATACTTCAATAAAGCATGACATCATATCTTGATTCATTTTGCATTGTGTGTATTTAAGGGAAATACTAGAACTTCCTTCTGATAGTTTTAATACCTCGGGAAATATGTTGACTTTTGCTTTCTCTCTTGCCCCAGGGTCATGTTTGGAAATTCCACTCAGTATTAAAACCAGATTTAGTCAGTCAACAACAACAAAGAGAGAGAATGTTGAGGTTTTTTTTTTTTTTGGACTAGTTGTCACTTTTTAAATATCTTCCTTATGCCAGTCATTTTGGTGAGAAAGATGTACACACATGCACACAAAGGGAAGCAAAATGTTGACAAACATATTGAAGAATAATTTAATATGGATCAAATTTCTTGCACATAAGATCTTTCTAGTATCACATTCTGCTATTCAGGGCTGAAGTTTAATCTTTCTTTGATATTATTTCCTGGAATGACTGGCTGGGATTATATAATTAAAACAATCTGCATGTGCTAGCATAAATTTGATTGTTCTAGACATTACAACTAAATTTAATAGGACACGTGATAAGCTTTGATGGTAAGGAAAATAATTCAGGCTTTGGGAGGCTATCTACTTCATGCTTCATGATCATCAGAAGTACTTTACATTCATTAAGAAACTTAGCATGGTTTCTGGCACATAGTAGGAGATAGATGTAGATATCCATATGATTCTGTTGAGTCTAATACATGAAGAAATATACCAAACAAATTAAATACCTAACAACTCTCTTTAGAAATTTTTATCCTCAGAGAAACAACGTGTAAGGATAATCATGCAGATACCTGGAAAAAGCCAGCAAACAAACCATAAAATGACAACATTAACTGCTCTTTCAGCTCTGTAATGAAACATACATGCATTTGTGAGTAATAATGGGGATGCTGCCAAAATATCAACTTTTGGCACTGAGTGCTTTTTTTTAGTGATGCACACAGCATGATAGGCTTTTATTTTAAAACTAGAGGGCAATTAACAATTGTTCTTATTAACGTATTCCTTTTTTTTTAAATATGAACTTTATTGTCAAATTGGTTTCCATACAACACCCAGTGCTCATCCCAACAGGTGCCTTCCTCAATGCCCATCACCCACTTTCTCCTCCCTCTCACCCCCCATCAACCCTCAGTTTATTCTCAGTTTCTAACAATCTCTTATGGTCTGGCTCCCTCCCTAACTTTTTTTTCCCCTCCCCCCCCCCCCCCATGGGCTTCTGTTAAGTTTCTCAGGATCCACATTCTGATACTAACACTCTATATAAAAGAAACCTATTGATAGAACACATTGTTTTTTTCTCTCATTCTCTCCTCCCCTCTCTCCAGGTCCTGCTGACATATTATAATTGGCTCCAACAAGACCCTTCTTCAGTTTCGTTCGTTTGTTCATTAATTCATTCATTCACCCATCTATCCATTAATTTTCTTTTGTCCATGTTCCCCACTACCACCTGCCCCACTCATTCATCTTAATACACGCATGCATGTATACACATGTATGTATGTAGTGTGTGTGTATATGTTCTGTTAAATGTGTCAAGTCTTTTGCATATAGTTTTTAATTTTAGTAAATGATATTGCACATTGGATTATTTTTTTCTTTTTAGTCAGATCAAGTTTTTGGGATCCATCCATACTGCTTCTGCATATCTCACCCATTGCTCTGGCATACAGTTCCTGCTATCATACTCATTACTGGTTATATAGTAATGGGTAAATTACTCAACCTAAGCTTTAATTTCTTCTGTGAAATGGAAAGGATACATTCTACCTCATTAAATTGTGTTACAAATTAAATGAAAAAATGTGACAAGTATCTAGCACATACATTCTCAGTGAATGGAAACACTCAGTATCTATCAAGTAGCTCACTATGGCTTGGCAAAATAGGGTAGAGGACAGTGGGAAAATGTGGAGTGATATGTAAGATGATACTGTAGAGTTGGAAGGACCAGATCATGAGCATTTTTTCTACAATATGGTAAGAAATTTGTACTTCTGTGCTTTAAATTTTTGCCCAGAACTTCCATTAGAATCACCTGAGATTGAGAATTCATATTTACAAGACCTACCCACAGAGATTTGTTCTGTCCATGTGGCTTAAATAAATTTTTCTAATGCAACAGAGTTGATAATATGTTTTTACTATGTGCGATGTTGACTTCTGCCCTTGAAATTAGTGGTAAGGAAGGGACATCGTTCCTAGATCTGAGTTTTAAAATCTTAAAACTTTGGAGCAGGAAAGTACTCAAAGCCCTTTGCTTAAAGTATAAGGTGAATAAACCTTTGAATTTGGGGGTGATGGAAGTTGGGTCTGCCCTGTATCAACCATTTGTCCGAGCCTAGGCCAAGGCTATTACTGTCCTCTGTTGGATCTCTCCATCTCTAAAGAAGAAGAAAAAAGACAAACTCATCTAGCCCCTCACCTTCAGTCTCTGGGGAAAAATGACTACAGTCCAGTAGGCCTGTGGCCCCTTTCTTCTACAAACAAACAAACAAAAACAAAATAAAACCTCGCCATCTACTTTCCTAACAAGCTGTTCAGAGGATCTTGCCTTTTCAGGCACGTTAACATTTGAAAACGTTTTGGCATTAGGAGTCATCAAAAGGTACATGTATTTTGGAACTATGATGTCCAATACTTTAGCCACCAGCCACATACAGCTATTTGACTCTAACTTAATAAGTATAACTAAAAATTCATTTCTTCTCTTGCACTAGCTACACAATATCTGATGTGTCTAAGCTGCTACTATATGGGACAGTCCAGAATAGAACTTTCCCATCATTGCAGCAAGTATCACTGAGAACAATGCTTCAGAAAGCTCATTCTAGTGGCAAGCATGTAGGATGAATTAGAAGGGAACAAGACTACATTCCAGTGAAAACGACATGGGTGAAGTCCTGACAATGGCCCCCGGGAACAGAAATAGTAAAGATAGAGAAAACTGGATGGATATGAAAGGCCTTGTTTTTGTAACTTATGCTTTGAACATTTATTTAGAAACATTTTTTTCTGAAATTCTCAAGAAAATAAATAGAATTTTAATTATATTGCTAATGGGACTTACAAAAATTATCAGTAGGTATTGCCTGATTGCTTTATAGAAACACTGTATCCATTTAACCTCCTACCAACATCCTAATGACAACAAAGTCATCACTGAAAACAACTTTTCCAATTGGATTACACCAACATGGAGTCTCATTTGTAACAACTAACTTTTCCTGGTTTGTCTATCTTTCCAATCATTACATTTTTGATATACCATTATATTAATCATCATACAGTCAAAACTATTGACTTCGTTTGTTCTTCCTAACAATATTTGTACATTTACTGATCCTTCTTTAGATGCTAGATTATACATCGTACACATTTGAAGTGTTCTGCAGGTCAATACAAATAGTGTTTATGATATTCTTAGGTAGGATCTGGTAAGGAACTCTTGGGAAATTTATAGTAATATAAAGATGTGATGTGGTTTGTTTTAGGTGACAGATGTAGGAAAAAGAAGCAACACTTTATACAAGAAATATTTTGAAAGAATCATTAATACCTTTCAAAGATTGCCTACATATATGGGAGAAGGAACCATGAATTAGAAAGAATGGTGTTAAGACAGAATGACCAACAGACTTCAAGATTCATGATTAAGGAAATTAAATTGGGTGGTGACAAACTAAGTTTTAGAAACACTGATTTGGGGGAAGTGGACACATGACCAAGCGGCAACTAGCAGTTATTTAGAGGCAAAGAATTAGGTCCTAGGCAGGAGGAAGGAACCAGAAATGTGACTTTAGATTCAGAAGACAATGTAAGTACTTGAACTATGAAAATGGAGGGAGGAGATATTTAGAGAGAAAAGGAGTGAACTCTCCATGTTTGGGCACTTTTCTTTCTGACTTCTATTTTATGTGCACTTGGCCATGAGTCAGACTGGGGAAGCAGATACGGGTAATATACCACAAAACTCTTTCCCTTTATAGGTAATCAGCTAGGAGCACATTTCATGAAAGTTATGCTGCCCCTTTTTCTATACCGCCCTTGCCTCCGAGCAGGTTACCTTGCCCCACTCCGAGTCTAAACACAGAAGTCCTACCTCCTCTGTGCCAATAATGTAATCCCTCTGCCTAAAACCCCGCATAAAATCCAACATTCTTCCCAAGATTGCCTCCAGGCCCAATCTGATCGCACAGTCAGTCTGCTCACCTCACTTGCTCTCTGCTTTCCTTTGGTTACCTAGAGCTCCCCCACTCGTTTTTGCCTTTTGAGCCACATCAACTCAACTCCTTGTTTTTTCTCAATATGCCATGCATGCTCACATCTCAGGACTTTGGCTCTGTTCTTTCTTCCTGGACGAAGGAATACATCTCCCTGTCAACCCTCCCCGCCCCAATGCTCTCAGAGTTTTCAAGTCTTTGCTTACATTTCAATGAATCCTACCCTGACTACTCTGTCTATATCCTCCTCAAGGAAGCCCAAAAATTCAGTCCCTTACACTATTTTTCTTCTTTTTATCCAGGGCATATCACCTTCGAACATACTATCTAATTTACTATGGTTACTTCCTGTTTTTCTTTCTCTAGAATGTAAACTCCACCAACGCCTCTGAAGTACCTAAGCTTTACATCTGGCACATAGGTCTTCAATAAATAAATCCTCAAAAATGACTAATTTCAGTACTTTCTACATTTCCTGTTAAGTCAACTTTGTCATTTATATCAGATCTCAGTACCATACTCTTAAGAATTCTATTTTTAACTTTTCCCCCCCTCAAAGTAATCTTATTGAAGCAGTGGTCCCAATGCTAGATATTATCATTTCGCATTTGCATTTTATATAATCCTCTGGCCTGCTTGTCTAAATGACATGTGTCAGGGAAATGGTGCTTACCAGCCACTCACACCTGTCTTGTTGATGTTTGATGGCTTGGCTTATTTTGTCTCGTTCACTTCATAATTTCTTGAGAAATTTGGCAGAGCCTTTCCCAATGGTGTGAAAGCATTTTCTATGGGCTTGCTGATGGTGTGACTATCTCCCTCTGGTGTTATAGCTTTCAAGTGGCTTAAAATAAAAGACTGAATTATTCCTGTACCTGGCAGTCTTTATTGCTGCACTTCATCAACTCAATCCTACTAAATCATTAATTTATTTTACTTACATGCCTACACAAGCATGGTGAAAAGGAATCTGCAAAAATGCCACAAAATAAAGTGCCTTCTTTATTGCATTCCTGGCATTTGTATAGAGCAGAAGACTTCTTTTGCAAATTCTCTTAAATTTCCCCATTAAAAGAAGCCCGTCTCCCTAAATTTTAAAATGGCAACAATAGCACTTCTATTAGAAAAAAATTCAAAAATATTATAGAAAGACCTTGCATTGTCATCACCTGCCTCTGAGACTTTCATACAATCATGGATGAAGGAAGTCTCAAGAACAATCCTAGGACTCCTCTTTTCTTCTTAGACCCAGACCACTGTGCTTCCCTGTCTTTCTAGAAATTCATTATGCTAGCTTTCCCTGATTATCTTGCTATACTCATCCTCCTTTAAGTAGTATTTTCCATGATATTGAATTTTGGATTTTAGAGCTCAAAAGAAGTGATTATTTGTCTAATTCTTGCATCATTTGAAATGAAGATACTTGATCACAAAACATTAGATTCCTTATTTAGTGCCCTCTCCATACTATATCAACCTCCATAGCTTTAAAAAAAAAAAACTTTTTAAGACCTCCAGTAAATGGAAAAATCTGGCTCAGACTGTTGCTGTCAGGTGGACAAAAAATTATTTTCGTCAGGTTACAGATAAGGCAACTGAGATGTAGAGAGTTTGTAAAACTCTTCCAATGTCACAGTTAAATTGTTACTGGAATTCATGCTGCTCAATTCTTCAAGCTCTCCAATTTATAATGACATAAACAAAACTACTTAACATTAAGCATAATTGCAACTCATCTCAATTAACCTTCTACTCAAATGAATTGTTATTTATAAATATTTACAGAATTTTGGCACTGGTGAGAGCCCGAAGTTTCTATTTCATATTTTGGAGGAATACCTATTCTTCAAAGTATAGGCACTGTAATTTTTGGTTGCTCATGAAATATTTATTAATGCTAATGCTAATAAAAATAATGCCATGGTGATTATGCTCTTCAGTCATTAATGCCCTGAAAGAAGTAATTTGCAAATTGGTACACTGTCACTCAAAGTATTAATTTACCACATGTGGGTAACAAATTACTTCTGGAATCAGGCTAGGCACAATTGTCAAGGCTCTCTGAAGTTCCTCGCCTCCACCCCCCGTAGCGCTCACATTCATTCAGTTGCCAAATCTCATAGAGCTATTTCCACAATGTCTCACATATATTCCCTACTCCCTCCAATGTATTGCTACTATTACCACCTGAGTTCAGGTCTTTCCTACTCTTGTTTAGAGAACTTCGTTAGTATAGGAATTGGTTATTCTGCTGTCATTCTACCTCTACCCCAAACTGGCCTATGTAGTAGTCATATAAGCCTTCCCAAGACATGGGGACTTGAAAAATCACCCAGGGAGGAAACAAACAATACAGGCAACCAACAGTTGGGATTCAGACGTCATCAAGAGACAGGTGGAGCTTTTCTTAAATTGAACCAAAGTTCCAAATGCAACCTTATATAGGTGCATGCTAAATTAAATACATTGGGCAATGCTTGTATAACCCTTCACTGGCTCCTACATGAAATCCCAACTCTGAGCCTGCCCTTGCACATCTGTGTGCACAGATTCTCAACTTGAATGCTCATTGGACCCTTCCACAGAGCTTCAAACATACTGACTCTAAGTAATTGGTGAGGAGTGGTGTGTGGGCTTTGAGATTTTATAAAGCTCCCTAGGTGATTATATTATGTACTTTGGGACTAAGAACTTGTTTTTTTTTTTTAAACGTACGAAAAGAGGCAACTTGTTGTAAAAGGGAAAATAACTCCTAAGAATCAACAGACTGGTGCTCACTTCTGGATTTTGCCTTGAACAAAAGATCTCCAATGTATCAAATGCATTCTACTAAATTTCATTTCCTTATCTGTAAATGCAACATGAAGGAGTAAGGCCAGGTTAATATATTTAACATGAACATGGCACTTGTGTACTTGACTCTATTTGAAACTGAGAATTTAGCAGTGAACAAGAAAAACAAAGTCTCCGTTCTAACCAACTTCATAAAGCCTAAGAGATAGTTAAAAAATAATCAGAAATTACCATAAAAGCTATGAAAGAAATCACTGATAAAATGAAAAAAAAAATTGAGGAAGGGATGGGCACTATAATAAAAACAATAGTCTTGGGGCGCCTGGGTGGCTCAGTTGGTTGAGTGTCCAACTTCAGCTCAGGTCATGATCTTGCAGTCTGTTGAGTTCGAGCCCCACGTCAGGCTCTGTGCTGACAGCTCGGAGCCTGGAGCCTGCTTCAGATTCTGTGTCTCCCTCTCTCTCTGCCCCTTCCCCGCTCATGCTCTGTCTCTCTCTGTCTCAAAAAATAAATTAAAAAAACATTTAAAAAATAAAAAATAAATCAGACTTTCTGTTAAAAAAAATAAAAGTAAAAAAATAAAAACAATAGTCAGAAGTTACATTTGTCAGATATTAGATAATCCCAATCTCAATTTTGTAAAGAATCAACAAAGTAGACCACACCAATAAAAGCAAACAGCAGACTCCTGAGGGCTTCATATCTAATGTGTAGCATTGTAGAGACTGAAATTTTTTGATTGGCAGCATTCTGCTTCATTGCTTCCCCCACTTTAAACATCCATGTTTTGATGAAATAGGTAAAATCTACTCTTTGGACTCTCTGAAGGTAACAAAAAATTGGTTTGGGATGATCGAACTCAATTGTTTTACTGTACAGTGGGGCTATAATAAAATTACTCCTTTCCTGGGGATTGAGAAAAACTGAGTCCATTGTTCCTGGAACAAAGTATCTGAGCAAACATGAAATTTCAAACTTGTAAGTTGTCCAGATATTAGTAATCAGTTGTTTGCCTACACTGACATTGCTGAGATGCCACTTTCTTTTCCTGGGGCCATCTTTTCTGAACCCTTATGGTGGGAATCCTAAGGACCCTACTTAGGGCTGAGAGAGGCAATAGTGGGGACAATTCTTAGTGTTAGGGTATCTTGTACTTTATAAGCTATCCATGAATTAGACAATCTGGATCCTTGTTAACAAGTCCAAATGGAATAAGAAACATGAGCCAAGATTCTGAGCCAAGTGAGTCTGGAACCATGATTTGCTTGCCATCTGGAAGAATCCCACAAGTCAAGGAGCAAGCAGATTGAGGCTGAAAGTGGAGATGCTTCTCAGAGTCTAAGGCAATGCCTAGGCAGTGAACATTTTTACTTTTATCTAAAGTGGTCCAATTTCACTGCAGTGGTCCAATTCACTTTAAGTACTAACTTTTTTCGATGCTATTGTTAAGATTTGATTTCTCCAAAGCTCTCACAATTTTTCCCTCTGGTTAATTTCTCTGTCCTTGTAAATGGTCACCCTATCTCTTCAGCCACAATAATAGCATAGTAATCAACTGCAACTAGCATTTATACAAGACTTGTCACCTGTCTGGCACTAGGCTAAGACCTTAATCCTCTGGCCTCTGCTCTGCCTGTCTCTAACCTGAAGGCTAAGTGCAACTGTGACTTTAAAAAAAGCTCTTTAAAACCAATTGCTTTGGCAGGGAAGTAATATCTAAAGAGAGCAGGTGCATTCTTCAATGCGTTCTCTGTGTGTTTTTGGAAGACTAACAGCCCTCCTGCTCTCAGGGTTTCGCCTGAAGAATTTCATGTCTCTGATTATGCGGCAGGCCTTATGGGGGTTACACAGTCTCAGCGTTGTCAAACATTATGGGCAGGAAAACAGCAAGCCTAGGCTGATTAGTTCTGCTACCCTGAAGCCAGATAGCAGGGTCAGGGCCTGGCACTGAGGGGATGAGGCAGCAGAGTTCTGGGATGTGGCCTCGGAGAAGTCAGGAGAGAACAGCCCTCAAGGTACTTGTGCTGAAAGCCCTGTAGAGGGTGTGTGGCTCCGACACGGAGCAGAAACTGAGGTCCACCTGCTCTACCAGACTGGTACCGCATGGGTTACTGCGTCCTCATTCCTTCTTCCTGCTGTTTCTTGGGGGTCGCCTCCTCCAGCTGGACAAGTCTGTGGAGACCTCATCTATGGGGGAACCAGGCATCAAATCTCTGAGCCTCTCCTGCTGCCAAGTCACAGAAACCCTACCACCTGTTTGTTTTTTTGATTCACCATGTCAATGTCCCTTTAAGTTCACAAGCGTCAACGCTTCAAATACCTAGGCATTATTCATCACAACTGTATAGGGGCCCAAAACAAGAGACAAAGGCAAAGGACATGTGTGGGCAGCCCCACTAAAACAGAAATGCAAATAGTAGCTCTTTCTCTAGAGCAGTCACTGTTGGAAGAGCTTTTGATATAATAACTCATTCGATCCTTTTAATAAGCTTATGAAGTAGGTTTCTATTAGTCTAATTTTACAAATGTGGAAACTGAGGCATCAAGAGATGAAGTATTTAAGGTCACAGAGCCACTTAAGGCAGAAACAAAACTTGAACCCAAGAAATTTGGCTCTACCGGCTCTGTTTGTAAGCACTATACGAGAAGTCATATTTAAATGTAATTTATGAATTTCACTTCGTGTTTCTTTTACATACAGTATTTCATGAGGTGGATGAGGCAGGGTCTTTCACACAGCCTGCCACTAAGATCCAAGATTAATGTGTTGAAGCATCGTCAGGGTCAACTACCATGCTGTTTTGTAAATTAACCTTGGTTGTGCTCTAGTCAGACTGCATTGGGAAGTGAAAGGTTTTTCATCTTGGATCTTCCTCATTTACTCACAGGCAATGCCATCTGGGCCCTCAGTGGCTGGCTTCTTGACTATAATTTAACAAACACTCATCTAAAACATTTTATTCCTGAGACTGAAATGTGGTTGTATAGACTGTGGGGTACAAAAATACAACAGGATCTAGTGATGTTTGACAGCATAATTTAAAGAAACTGCTCAAAAAATATTCAGTGAGAAATGGGTCAGGGGTATTTAGCAAGTGTAGGTCTATAAAGCTTTTGCGTGGTTATTTCCCTGAAAATATATGTTGTCTCAGACACAAAAGGCTTCATCATTGTTAGTTAAATGCCTGAGTAAAAGATTTAGAACTGCTTCACTTCATTATGTCTCATCCAAGCCCAGGGTGGCTCATCTTAATATTAAACAATTTATTATTTTCTAAGGAGTAGCAAAAAGGTAGTTAGCACCGGTCAATTAAAGAAGTTCCATAACTAACACAAGGGCTGATATACTAGTGTGGAACTCGAGTTTATAAAATGGACATTAATAGCTTAATGTACATTTCCATAAATAATTCCCATTAGACTCATTGTGGTCTGCCCTTATTGCAATGAAGAAACTTTATATATATCTATTATACCCCTTTGTCTTACTTTGTAGCTATCTCCTGCTGTGCCAAAAAGGCCCTCGATTCCCGACTGTACCTATCACCTTTAGAGAGGCTCCAAATTGACTCCCTTCAGATGCCACTTTTTTTTTTTACATGCATCATCTTTCACAGGAAACTAATATCCTTCTACTTGAATATGATGAAATCCTTGTTCATTGGTATCATTGTGCCATGTGACAATTGGAAATTTCTCAGCAAGGAGAAGTTGAATTGGCGTAAATAAGATCCTCAGATTTCTGCACTACTGAATCCATTCTTTAAAACTATTCAGTTTTCATGCTTTTGCCCAACTGGTTTTACCTTAACTTAAATAAATAGCCAATTCATAGTATTCAAATCAGGAAGTTAGAAAGACACCAAGAAATTAAAAGAAAGCAGATGGAAACGATTATTAGGGTACAGGTAGAGATTTGCTTTTTAGAAAACAGTTTTTCAAGTAAATCCAGGCATATACTCTTTGAAAAACCAGTAACACAGACAAGCCATCAATCCAGTTTTAAAAAAAAATAAGTAAAACACACACAGAGAGAGACAATGTTATAGCGACTATTTGTAATTTACCTCAACACTTCCTTCTGGCATTAGCCTTTTCACTTAATGAGCTTCCTTCCCCACTTCAGTTCATTAGGTACTATTGGACCAGAGGAGAAGTCAGTATCGTGGACCCAAGCCAATCAGCATTGCCTACAGTACCTAGATACTTTATGTCCACATGGCCAGTGTTGGTCCCAGGAGAATGACTTAAGGATATTTGCTGGTGCAAAAGCACTTGTTCTTTTGTGCCTTATTAGAAACTGGAAATATCCAATCTTGGGAGATACTGGCTACCATTTCGTAATATAAGGAAGAGCTTATCTGAGACTGTCAAAACAGAGGCAGTACATAGGAAAGGGGAATTTTTTTTTTTTTGGAAAATATTTTGAGCCTCTGTATTTAGTAATCCTGGAATAAGATCTAAATGAATATTTAGCAAAGCAAATCAATGAATTGCCACTTGTGCTAAAGCCAATTTGAGTTAAGTTTTTCATCTCTTGAAACAAAAAGCAGTCTAAACCAAATACACATTAAATTAGCCACACACACTGTAAGGATGAGATGGGGATAAAATCACAAATTTAGAAGTCTGTTCTATACGAAGAAGGTATATGTTTGCTGCCAAGTGAAAAGGACACTCTTCGATACTGGGTTGAGTATGTATATAGAAGCCCTCTCATTCCAAATGTGGAGTGTATATCCATCCATACTTTTCTGAAGGACAATTGAAAACACTAGACTGAGCCCAGAAAAAAAGTCTTCTTTTGAAATTATTCCCCCAAAATATTCAGAGTTGCACATAAATCTTACAGAGAGAAGGATGCATATCACGGGATTAGTTACATTCATGATAAATGTACAGCAGCCAAAAGTTCAAGAGTAGGGGACTGGTTAAGTAAATCATTTCAATTTAAAAAAATGCAACACTGTGTATCTTAAGTTGTTGATATTTAAAAATACCTTTTAGCAAGGGAAATATTTTTTTAATTTTTTTAACATTTATTCATTTTTTTTTGACAGAGACAGAGCACAAGTAGGGGAGGGGCAGACACACACACACACACACACACACACACACACACACACACAGAATCCAAAGCAGGCTCCAGGCTCTGAGCTGTCAGCATAGAGCTTGATGCAGGGCTTAAACTCCCAAACTGTGAGATCATGACCTGAGCTGAAGTTGGCCATTTAACCAACTGAGCCACCCAGGCACCCCAAGGAAAAATGCTTTTAAAACCCAGGTCACTAAAATATAGAAAAACAAACACCAAAATGTAAATGAAAAAACAAGAGAATTAACATTTACTTTTCCGTGTTTTCTTCTTTTGGCTATACTTTTTCTATGTAGTATGCTTTAAAAAATACATGTTAAAATTTAAATTTTTGATTTTGCTTGCTTTCTTATTTTCCAGCATTTAAGGGTAACAGCTAATAACTGGAGTATCTCTTTGTAAAATGAACTGAGGTGTGAAAATATTTCATCTAATAGCAAAGTATTCCAAACTGTGAGCACCTAGACTCTCCCAGTCCCTGGAGGGAGATCACTGCAACTAACATTGTTGACTATTAGCCCCAAAACACCAATTTATCCCTGAAGGGGTTTTAGTGTCTATCACATGGACAGAGAGCTTTAAAATAAAAATTGGCTCTATTTAGACATTTATTGCTCCAGGTAAACTTCTGTTTATCCCATGTTTTGCTTCATTCCTTTTTCTTCCCATTTCATTCCAAGACCCAAAAATGAAAAAGAAAAAAAATAAGCTCCATATGACAAGATTTGTCTTTCTTCCTAGAGAATAAAGCTGCAGGTTTTTCATAGTGATCTTAACCAAGAACAACTCAACTCAACATGTATTTCTTGGAGAGGTTTAGAAGACTTTCCTGATCCTGTGACTCAACTTTTACCCTGCCTTCAACTGCTAAGCTTTCCTCTGATGCTTATTTTTTGTTGCTGTTGTTACTGTTGAGGGATATTTTTTGTTGTATTATTTTTTTGAGAGAGAGAGAAAGAACACAAGAGGGGGGAGGGACAGATAGAGGGAGACACGGAATCTGAAGTAGGTTCTGAGATGTTAGTGCACAACCCTATTTGGGGCTTGAACCCACAGAGCTTGAGGTCATGACCAGAGCCAAAATCTGACACTAAACCAACTGAGCCACCCTGGTGCCCCAATTGTGTGCAATGCCCACCTTCCATCCTTGGTCTTAGTGCAAGAAACACAAATCTTTCCAATGTAATAATGTATTAAGGGTCCAGAAATACACAGCGTGCTCTGGGAGCCCAGAAAAGGGGCACTTAAATTAGTCTGGAAATTCTGATAAAGTTTCCTAGAGGAAAATACTTGAGCTGAATCTTCCAAGTGACAAAAGAACTCATTACTTGAAAAAGACAATGGTGGGCACCAGAGTGCAAACCCCATTGCTAAGGGAGACAGGCAGGTTATAGATCGGAATGAGGGGCTACATCCAGCTACCTCATGTGCAGGGTCCAGAGGAAGCACAGAGGCTGAAAGCCCAAGATTTCCCTGGCAAAGGGGGATACATACAAATTCACACACACACACACATACACACACACACACACACACACAGGTTAGGAGGCAGGGACTGGGGGCAACCTGGAGAAGCCAGAAGCATGTGAAGGGAGAACACAGTCCAGCCTCAGTGGGAAAGCAGGCCCATGCTGTGAGTACTTCTGATTCTCCAAGAGAAACTAAAAACTAAATGGTTCAACTTCAAATACAGTTTACACATGGTCAGTTCAACTAAAACAATTAAAATACACTGTGCAAGCTTCAACAGCAAGGCTGCAGGCCCCACCTAGCATCAGGACCACCTGTTTGTCTCTCTGACCCCACAGTATTCTTCCAGCTATGAATTACTGACAAACTCTGTAGAGAATATTGTCCAGGAGCATCCTTTTCAGGCTTATTTGGAAGAATTAGTCAATTTTAGAAATAAAGTTTCAGTATAGTATTTAGAATGATCTTGCATGTTCCCATTATAGAACTCTTAGCGATGTTCACAGTACTTAAAAAGATGCTTCCTGTTTAAAACAGTCCAAAGGCTCTCAAACAGTGATGATGCTACATAGAATCACCTATGAAACAGATAGAGGTATCAGAGAACCATCCCAAGCCTATTGTCCAGGAATATGGACCTGAAATTTGCGCTTACAAAACATCCATGCACACAGCTGAAAATCACTGTATTAGACTTGGGGACACTTCCATTGTGTTTTGCTGCTAAAATTGTTTCTGTTAAACTTCTAAGTAATGTAGTGATATTATCTACATTTTGTAGTTAATAAAATTTTCACACATACTGAAGAAATACCAAACTAAGGAATTTAAGACTAGAATCCTTTTGGAAACAGAATGAACTTGTTGACAAATATTGACACACAATCTCATATATATTACGTGATCATTACATTTTATACATGAAAATCATGTATTTATAACCAAGTAGTCAGTAAAGAATAAAAATCATCTGAAATATTGATATTTCCCTCCATTCAAAACCCAATTAATAGCTGTAAGTATGGCTGATAAATAATTTATAGACTTCTGCCTAGCTATAGGTGATGCATACTTTTAGTCAATATAAAAGTTTCTAGATATGCATAAATTACAGGAAAATAGATTTAAATATACTAGACCCAGTGAAATGTTTGGAATAATTTTCTTAATAAAGTAATAAATAGTTGGCTTGTTAATTTTTTAAAAGGCTTTGAGGAGGTAATTCTTCCAGAAATTCTTTGGAACATCCTGGGGACAATTATAATCAGGTAATAATGAGTGCATTTCAAACAAATGCCATTGTTCATGCATGATTACCAAGTTATAGCAACTTTTGAAGAACCAGCCTTCTCTTAAATGTTTTGCAACTTTGGTTGCCATAACAACGTAATATTGGTTCTTTACTCCTAAAGAGAAAAACTGCTTTATTTTTCTTTTCCCTGAAGAAAACTTAAAGCATGATAGGCGAAATGTTACATTTAGTAATACCAAGTTTGGTGCAATACAGAGACAGAGAGTGGGGGGAAAATAGACTTATTAATCACGTTAATTCCTGGGGCGCCTGGGTGGCTCAGTCAGTTAGGCACCCAACTTTTTATCTTGGTTCATGTCATGATCTTGCAGTTCCTGGGTTTGGGCCCCACATTGGGCTCTACACTAAAGGTTTAGAACCTGCTTGGGATTCTCTCTCCCTCGCTTTCTGCCCCTCCCCCACTCATGTGCATGCATGTACTCTTCCTCTGTCCCCAAATAAATAAATTTTAAAAAGCTGAAAAAAAAGTCAGGCTAATTCCCATTCCCCCTTTCTTCTTCAGGTACTTCAACATATTTTGCCAAAATTGCATCTTATTCGGAACTTGCAAGGCTATTTTGCTTACTAGGAACCCTATATTTCTAACACTATGTTCTTAAATCCAAGCAATTGTTATGTTGAAATTTTCTTAGGAAAGAGATGAATGTGAAAACTGAACTAGAAAAGCTATGATGAAATAAGGACAAAAGGAACACTGGAATAAATAGATACTATGATCTATACCCAGATCCCTTTATGGGAGGGCCTCTATTAGCCCCTCTTGAAAAGGTTACTTCTTGTAAGGAATCCTGCCATCCGTATTCATATTATCATTCATGTAATCAGTTTCCTTGATGCCAGGACTACGAAGAGAGTTGTCATGTATGTTTTTATGGGTTAATGACTACCACTGAATGGTGATCTAGAGTAAGGTACACCGGCCACTCTGGGCATTCCCCTTCCAGACCAGTACACCACTGAGAGTTCCCTGGAAGTTAACTAGATTCCCAAGTCACCATCCAGTGTCTCCAAGAAAACACCACCACACACCAAGTTATTTTTGACTCTTCCATTTTCCTACCTCTGACATGTAATTCATTGACAAATCTTGGAAAACCTATTTAAGGTTGTTCTATTTCTTCCACTCATGCCACCAGAAGCATTGTACAAACCACACTATCTCAAGAGCTTCTGAACTGACCTTCCTACATTCATTCTTATTCCTCTCCAATCCATTACCTACACGGCTATCAGAATAATTTTCTTAAGTGAGATCATGTCATTCCCTGGCTTTCAACTTTTCAATGATTTCACATTACTTTGAAAATAAAATACAAAACCTTTAAGGTTAACATCATCGAGACAGAAGGCAAGGATACACCTGATTCTTCCAGGGCCCAGAGAGAGAAGCCAGGCCAAGGAGCAACACTAAGTATGTAGTTTCAGTCTATTTTATAATGGAGGAACCCTGTTTCCTCTCTTCCTTTTAACAGGTCAGGCATTAGAGCAACATTATTAATGAAGGACATCACCCTTCCTGGATGCCAGAGAGTCTGGATATGAGAGGTGAAGTGTTATGGGAATTAAAATTGTTCATGGACTTCAGCTGACAGCATATGGAGACCCTGGGGCCCAGGTGGAGAAAAACACTTCATTTCTCCCAGAGGTGGGAGTAGGGCTGGTCCCAACTATTTTGTCCAAAGCCAGGCAATTCAGATTGAACATCCAGGTCATTTCCAGCGGGTCCTGCCCTTTGTATATCATCTGAATACTCTCCTCGTATAATTTCATTTTCTTCAAAGCATTTATCAAGATCAATCATATCTTGTTTATTTTGGAAACAATTAAAAAGCATTTATTCATGCCTACCATGCATCATTCTAGGTATTTGTTTACTTATTAATATCTATGTTTTTCACAAAAGGTCAACTCCATGGACAGGGAGCTTTTCTGTCTTGTTCAAAGATTTATCCTCAAAACAGCCACTACATAAACATTTGTTAAATGAACTAGTCAATTAATTACTGGTTGTTAACAGGTGTTTAAACCTAAAACATTTTTTTTAATTTTTTTTAACGTTTATTTATTTTTGAGACAGAGAGAGACAGAGCATGAACAGGGGAGGGGCAGAGAGAGAGGGAGACACAGAATCTGAAACAGGCTCCAGGCTCTGAGCTGTCAGCACAGAGCCCGACGCGGGGCTCGAACTCACGGACCATGAGATCATGACCTGAGCCGAAGTCGGACGCTTAACCGACCAAGCCACCCAGGCGCCCCTAAAACATTTTATTTCAACTCATCAGTCAACATTAATTTACAAAAAAAAATATGTTTTAGTTCTAATCTTAACCATGTCCTTCCAGTGATGCATTTTTTTGCCTTAATTATAAAGTATTCTTAACATTTATCATCCAAACTGGTTTACCTGTGAGAGTCAAAGAGACACATTAGAACTGAACAGACATTTTTCCAAGTAAGACATCCAAATAGCCAACATGTACATGAAAATATGCTCAACATCACTAATCAAGGGAAATGCAAATCAAAACTGCAAGGAGATCATCATATCACACCTGTTAGAAAGGCTATTATCAAGAAAACAGGAGATAACAAGTATTCTTGGGGATGAGGAGAAAAGAGAACCCTCCAATGTTGTTGGTGGGGATGTATATTGGTGCAGCCACTATGGAAAACAGTATGGAGTTTCCTCAAAAAATTCAAAATAGAACTGACCTATTATCCAGTAATCATACATCTGAGTATATGACTAAATAAAATGAAAACAGAGTATTGAGAATACATCTGTACTCCCATCTCCATTGCAGCTTTGTTCACAATTGCCAACATACTGAAACAACATAAGGGTCTGTCAATATATAAAAGAATAGAGAAGAGACGGCGAGTATATATACAGTGGAATATTATTCAGCCACAAGAAAGATGGAAATCCGGCCATTTGTGACAACATGGATGGGGCCTGAGGGCATTATGCGAAGTGAGGTAAGTCAGAGAAACACAAATACTGTGTATCACTTTTATGTGGAAACTAAAAAAGTTGAACTCATAGAAACAAAAAGTAGAATGGTGGTTACCAAGGAGTGGCATGTGAGGGAATTGGGGAGATGTTTAGGGGGCTAAACTTGCAACTAGTAGATAAGTAAGTTCTGGAGATTTAACACACAGCATAGTGATTATAGTCACCAATACTATATTATCAACTTCAAAGTTACTAAGAAACCAGATATTAATTGTTCTCATCTCAAAAAAGAAATAATTATGTGATAGAGGTGTTAGCTAATACTATGGTGATAGTCATATTGCAATATATATTTGTTTAAGTTTATTTACTTATTTTTGAGAGAGAGAGCACAAGCAGGGGAGGGGCATAGAGAGAGAGAGGGAGACACAGAATCTGTACCATACTCCAGGCTCTGAGCTGTCAGCACAGAGCGCGACTTGGGGCTCAAACCCACAAACTGCAAGGTCATGACCTGAGCCAAAGTCGGTCACTCAACCAACTGAACCACCCAGGCATGGCTCATCTTGCAATATATAAATGTATCAAATCGACATGTGGTACACCTTAAACTTACACCCTGCTATTTATCAGTTCTATCTCAAAAAAAAAAAAAAAAATGTATGCCAGGACAACGAGCATTAACTAAGATTGCCCTAGGTAATGCAAATTGTATGGTCAGCCTACTGAATTTTTTTCTACAAAGCCTGTTTCAATATTTTAAAGTAATTTTTATATTAACACATGGTATTTCTAATAATCTTATTTGTCATGTATGCACTCAGATCTTAAAAAGAATAATTTATAGTTGGATATTTGTTATCAAGATAAAAGCTAACACATCATGTTTACTACGTACCAAGAAATACCTAAATGTTTGACTTATTTTAACTTCTTTAATCCTCACAACAACCTATAACATAGGCACTTTTATTGTTCTCATTATAGAGGTGAGAAGACTGAGGGATATAATTAAATAATTATCTCAAGGTCACACCGCTGATGAGTAAGGGAGCCAGGGTTCAAACTCATCCAGCTTCCCTCCACAGTCCATGATCTTCTTGTCTAATTGTTCTTCACACGGTAATTGGTACGGGGGAGACTGTGCAATGGTTTGAGGAATGTTTAAGAACTTGACATAGACAGGGTGCCTGGTGGCTCAGTAGGCTGAGTGGCCAACTCTTGATTTCACATCAGGTCATGATCTCATAGTCACGGGTTTGAGCCCCTCATTGGGCTCTGTGTTCACAGAGCGCAGAGCCTGCTTCAGATCCTGTCTCCCTCTCTCTGCCCCTCCCCTGCTTGCTCACACACACATTCTCGCTTTCTCAAAAATAAATAGATGTTTAAAAAAGTGAACTTGACACAGGCAAAGTAATAATAGGGAATTTCAGGCACATTGCAAAGCATAGTTTAACTGCCAAGAACATCCTTATTCTGGGTAAGTCTTGGTCAAAAAAGAAAGAAAGAAGGAAAAAAAGATACTATTCTTTAAACAAATTTTTAAACATTTATTTTTGAGAGACAAACAGAACACAAGCAGGGAGGGCAGAGAGAGAGAGAGAGAGAGAGAGAGAGAATCTGAAGCAGTCTCTAGGCTCTGAGCTGTCAGCACAGAGCCTGATGCAGGGCTTGAACCCATAAACTGTGAGGTCATGACCTGAGCCGAAGTCAGACTCTTAACCAAGTAAGCCACTCAGGCACCCCTAAGAAGATACTATTCTTATGTTAGAAACATCATTTGTTAATTTTTCAATTGCCAGGCTGAAAATAGGAAATTTCAGGTCAATATGAAGTGATGAGAATAGTCTTGAATAAATTAATGCAGTAAGAATTTGGTGTCAGGCAAGTGAAATTAATGTCTGAAAGACTTTTAAATATGATACTTTGGACTCAAATATCAAATTTTATTCCTGATTGAGATCTTAAAATCCTAGGTATAAGTGGCAACTTGTAGGAAACCAAAAATGTCTCAATGTAGACATTTTAAGAATACAAGTGTAACCATTTGCAAGGAAAAATTTTTTATAGATTAAAAATTATGGCCTTGTACACTATGGTATTAATTATAATGTTATCCACTTATATTTTAATCTTCACTGGTTTTTACTTTGTTTCAAAATTACTTTTTAAAATAATATTGATTTTCATTTCTGCATGCAAAGAGCTTGGAAGTTGCCACTTCATTCTAACAAGTAAAAACATGAACAAAGTAGCCGGGGGGTGGGGAGGGGAAGTGTACAAGATCCTCAAAAAACTAAAAATAGAATTACCCTATGACCCACCAATAGCACTACTAGGAATTTATCCAACGGATACAGGAGTGTTGATTGATAGGAGCACATGTACCCCAATGTTTACAGCAGTGCCATCAACAACAACCAAATTACGGAAAGAATCCAAATGTCCATTCATTGATGAATGGATAAAGATGTGTATACACACACACGCGCGTGCGCGCACACACACAATGAAGTACTACTCGGCAATGAAAAAGAATGATATCTTGCCATTTGCAACAACGTGGATGGAACTGGAGGGTATTATGCTAAGCAAACTAAGTCTGTCAGAGAAAGATAACATGTTTTCACTCATATGTGCAATTTGAGAAACTTAACAGAAGACCATGGGGGAAGAGAAGGGAAAAAAAATAGTTACAGAGATGGAGGCAAACTGTAAGAGACTCTTAAATACAGAGAACAAACTGAGGGTTGATGAGGGTGGGGTGGGGGCTTGGGGGCGGGGAAAATGGGTGATAAGCATTGAGGAGGGCACTTGTTAGGATAAGCACAAGGTGTTGCATATAAGTGATGAATCACAGGAATTTACTCCTGAAGCCAAGAGTACACCGTATACGCTGCATGTTAGCTAACTTGACAATAAACTATATAAAAATAAAAATAAAATAAATAAAATAAAATAAAATAATTAGCCGAAATTAAAAAATAATAGAAAGCTGAGAAGTCAACAACTGTTCTCAAGCTTGTAAGAGAAGGGAGGACACAAGGCAAATGACTGCCCCCAAGACTGGAGAGACACCTTATCAATTCAGGGAGTCACGACTTACCTGAGCAGAGACTCAAGAGCCGACACCTCCACAGGAATGAGTGCCAGGGTAGGAAGACCTGAAATGTATTTGAGAAATGGCTGATGGCTCAGCGTGGGCAAGCATAGGAGTTAAAAACTCCAGGGCCACCCAGTCATAGAGGGGGACCACCACTATGTTAATGAGATTTACCTCCAAAAGCTTGACTTGGCTCCCACAGTAAATATGGAGAAAAAATTGTCTCCTGCTTCCAGCAAGGGGAGGAGAAAAGCAACCATTTTGAAGTAGACCAGAGCATAGCTGTTCTTTATAAAGCCTTCTCTCAGGGGAACCTAATAAACCAGGGCCTAACCAGCTGGGCATTATCAGAGCATAACTGACTTGGGGTAGGGAAATACCTCATTCAAGCCAGCTTTAGCCTTCCACAAGGGAGAAGGGAAATAGCCAAGTCCAGCCAACACTAGCCATATGGTCCCACCAAAAGAGAGAGAAAAAAACAAAACAAACAAACAAACAAACAAAAACCCTGAGAAACACTTCAGTTAATAGTCCAGAGGCATAGGCTCACTGAAAGACGGAGATCTACTCATAAGACTAAACAACACTTCCCCTCCCCCTACACCACACCACCACATTACTAAAGGCCTATTTACAGCTGTTCCTTTTACTAGGCACATCATGTATGGCTATCAAGGAAAAATTACAAGTCGTGCCAAAAGGCAAAAAACACGATTTTAAAAGAAAGAGCAAACACCAGAACCCGACACGGCAGAGATGTTGGAATGATCATACTGGGAATTTAAAACAACTATATTTACTATGGCAAGGGCCCTAATGGATAAATAAGACTGCATGCCAGAACTGATAGGGAATGTAAGCAGAAATATGGAAATCCTAAGAAGAAACCAAAAGGAGATATTTGAGATAAAAAATATTGTAACAGAAATGAAGAATGCTTTTGATGGGCTCATTAATAGATTGAATGGTGCTGAGGAAAAAAAACCTCTGGGCTTGAGGACATATCAGTAGAGCCCTGGAAAATCAAAAAGCAAAGAGAACAAAATCTAAAAAAAAACCCAAAAACAAAAACCCATAAAACAAAACCAGAATATCCAAGAACTGTGGAATAGTTTTACAAAAGGTGTAAAATATGCTTAATAGGAAAAATAGATGGTGAGAGAAGAGAAAGGAACAGAAGAAATATTTGAAACAAAATGGTGGAGAATTCCCCCCCCCCATTAATTTCAGACACCAAATCACATATCCAGGAAGTTCAGAGAACATCTAGCAGGATAAATGCAAGAAAAAAAGAAAAAAAAAAGCCCACAGCAATGAAAACAAACAAAAAATACCTAGGCATACATTTTCAAACTATAGAACACTGAAGATACAGAAAAATTCCTGAAAGAAGCCAGGGGGAAAAATACCTTAACTATAGAGGCACAAAGATAACAGGCATATCCAGCTTCTCAGAAACCATGCAAGCGAGAAAACTGGAGTGAAATATTTCAAATGTTGAGAGAAAAAGACCACCAACCTAGAACCTAACACCCTGCAAAATTTTCCTTCAAAAATGAAAGACTGTCTCAAGCTATGAAAAGACATTGATGAAACTTAAACGTATTTACTAAGTGAAGGAAACGAATCTGAAAAGGCTACATACTGTATTATTGCTATTATATGACATTCTGGGAAAGGCAAAATTATATAGACAGTAAAAAGATTGGTGGTGGCCAGGGGTTGGGGAGGGGGACGGAATCAATATGCAGAACATTGAGGATTTTTAGGACAGTGGAAATACTCTGTATAATATCCTACTAAGAAATACGCATCATTATACATTTGTCCAAACACATAGAATGTACAAAACCAAGAGCGAACTGTGATGTAAACTGTGGACTTTGGGTGATTATGATGTGTCCATGTGTCGATTCATCAGTTGTAACAAATGTACCCCTCTGGTGAGGGATAATAATGGAGGCTGTGCATGAGTGTGGGCAGAGGATATATCTGTACCTTACCCTCAATCTTTTTTTAAAGTTTGTTTCTTTATTTTTGAGAAAGAGAGAGAGAGAGAGAGGAAGACAGAGAGGCGGAGGGGCAGAGAAAGAGAGGGAGAGAGAGAATCCTAAACAAGCTCTAAGCTGTCAGCTCAGAGCTCATGTCAGGGCTCATTCTCATGAACCGTGAGATCATGACCTGAGCCAAAATCAAGAGTCAGACACTTAAACGACTGAGCCACCCAGGTGCCTCTATACCTTACCTTCATTTTTGCTGTGAACCAAAAACAGCAAAAAAAATTCTTATAAATATGACATATTTTAATTGTAAATTATGTATTAAAAATAGAAAAAATAGAAAAACCCCACTCAACCAAAACCTGGCCATGTGAAGTAGTCATTCATAAAATTGATTATACATTGTGGTGCATATTTATATGTGTATAAGGATGGGTAGATAGATGATTTGATAACAATACTATGCTATTTTTAACATAAAAATATCAGTTTCAATTTTGATGACATTTAACAGAATTTGAAAACTGAAGCAGAACTGATGGAATTTCTGCACTTTAGATAAAAATTTAGCATCACTGGTGGTAAAATTTCCCAAATGATCTAGGGTTGACAAAAACAAAAGCCAAAAAAAAATCATTGAGTATGGAAAAAAATTCAAAGTTTTAATTCCTTTCTCTTATGGAGTGTGTTCTGCTGAATGATGATAAAAAAACAAAACAAACAAACAAACAAACAAAACCCACTCAAACGTGCTCCGATGCTTTCCTCTCCTGATCCAAATTGCTAAGAACTAGGAACTACCGAATTTAATAACACAGACTTCATGACCTCTATATAGGAGAATATTTTGGAGGAGTGGTAAGGGAAAATTCACACAATAACTGTAACTAATTTTCAGGTTAGCTAAAGAGCTATTTTCCAGAGCATCAATTCCTCCCAAATTGTAGACGCCATACTGATATATATATGTATAATCCAAGTTAATAATATGAATTTTCTGTGATTTCTACATTTTTAACTCTTTGTTTTATAATTAAGTGAATGCAAAACTCACCATCCTTTGTCTTCTGTCAATTTCATTGTTTCTCAGTTCTGAACTTAAAAAAAATCCATCTCTTGGGACAGGGTTTCATCACATACTTTTTTTTAATTTCTTTTGCTTGACCTTGATTTTTTCTCCATAAGGTTCATTACCTGCAGCATTTCCTTCATGAATCTTAATATCTGTTTCCTTTATAGTTGCATGATAACGTGGTTGAGTATACATTTTTGACTCATGCTTTCTTCATCTCACAGCTTTGTAATTATTGCTTTACTATCTTTGGGCATTGAAAGATGCCTTTCTTCCTTTATCCCAGCATCTCTGATCAAGCATCTTCAGTTGGTTAGATTATTTTTTCTGTGTTAAACATCTTGTGTTTGGCTATTGAGGTATCATTGGCCTACAACAGTGTATTGGTTTTAGGTATACAACGTAGTGATTTGACATTTGTATATGTTGCAAAATTGTCATTACAATAACTCTAGTTACCATCTGTCATCTTACAAAGTTAGTACAATATTATTGAGTATATTCCCTATGCTTTATTCCGTAGGACTTTTTTATTTTATACCTGGAAATTTGTATTTCTTTTTTGAGAGTTTTTATTTTAATTGCAGTTAACATCCGTGTTATATTAGTTTCAGGTGTATAATATGGTGATTCAACACTTCCATACATCACCCAGTACTCATCACAAGTGCACTCCTTAATCCTCATCACCTATTTAACCTATCTCCCCATCCCCCTCTCCCCTGGTAACCATCAGTTTGTTCACTATAATTGAGAGTCTGTTTCTTTTTAAAAAATTTTTTTTACATTTATTTATTTTTGATAGAGACAGAGCACAAGTGGGGGAGGGGCAGAGAGAGAAGGAGACACAGAATCCGAAGCAGGCTCCAGGCTCCGAGCTGTCAGCACAGAGCCTGATGCGGGACTTGAACCCACAAACCACAAGATCATGACCTGAGCTGAAGTCAGATGCTTAACCGACTGAGCCACCCAGGTGTCCCAAGAGTCTGTTTCTTGATTTCTCTCTCCCTCTCTCTCTCTCTCTCTCTTATTTTTTCCCTTTGCTTGTTCTTTTTTTTCTTATATTCCTCATATGAGAAAAATCATATGGTATTTGTCTTTCTCTGACTTATTTCTCTTAACATTATACTCTCTAGCTCCATCTATGTCATTGCAAATGGCAAGATTTCATTCTTTTTATGGCTGAATAATATTCCATTGTGTATATATACGACATCCTCTTTATCATTCATCATTTGATGGACACTTGGACTTTTTCCATAATTTGGCTATTTTAGATAATGTTGCTGTAAACATTGGGTGCACGTATCCCTTTGAATTAGTATTTTTGTATTCTTTGGATAAATACTTAATAGTACAATCACTGGATGGTAGGGAAGTTCTATTTTTAACTTTTTGAGGAATCTCTGTACTGTTTTTCAGGTAGCTGCATCAGTTTGCATACCTACCAACAGTGCAAGAGGTTCCCCTTTCTCCACATCCTCACCCACACCGTTGGTTAGGTATTTAACATCAAGTAATCTTTCCGTTTCTTCAGGAAGGGCTCATGAGTTGTATCTTCTCTGAGTATTTTTTGGTTGTTGCTGTTTTTTATTTATAAAATGTATTCCTCTTGCCCTAGTTTGACAACCTATTTATATGCAATATTTTTGTTATGTTTACTTATTTATTTTGAGAGGGAGACAGAGACAGAGGAAGAGAGGGAGTAGGAGAGAATCCCAAGTAGTCTCCACACTGTCAGTGCAGAGCCCAACATGGGGTTCAATCTCGGGAACCATGAAATCATGACCTGAGCTGAAACCAAGAATCAGACACTTAACTGAGCCACGCAGGCACCCTTGTATACAATCCTTAGTTACACTCTTTGCCATTAAATTGTTGCTAACATTTTTGCCCTTGTCTTCTGGTACCTTCTGACACTAGATTAGGTTTAGTAGAAGTCTAGGAACAGTCTGACATTTCACCTTTTATTATTTATACACACATATACGTGCACATGCACATACACACACAAATTTTTTTGACCAAAGAATTCTTTTTTACCTCCAAAGTTTAAAACTTTATCAGGATTTTTTTAGTGTAGATTTCTATAGAAAACTGTCCTAGACTATCATGCATCCTTTGGATCTGCAATTCAATTCTTCCTTATTTTGCTTGATTATATTTCAAAATCTTTCTTTTTGCCCTTGTTGATGTCCCTACTTTAGGGTCACTAATTTAGGGAAACTGGGGTAAGTCTGCCTATTCAGTCTTAGTTCAAATTTCTCCAGAATGGAGAAATGGGATATATAATATTAGGGAATAATCTTAGGGACACTAAAGTTATCTTTTTTCTCTCAACACTGATAAACCTATTCCAATGTTCTCTTTTCCAGCATAACCAGTCTATTTATTTGTCCCATTCTCAATATATGAATTTATAAATGGCGTATGATCTTATTAAGTATATAAAATAGTACATGGCCATAGGGTACAATATTACCAGAAAAGAAAATTGATGAACAGAGACAGAAATATACATATGTGATATCATTTGATACCTCTCAATTTGCAACGAAGTATTCTCACTTAAAAGTAAGGTGTTTACTCCCCCTGCCCAAATTTTTTTACCCAGATCCTTAAAAGTCTGAGAATACTTTTCAGTTCTTGCTTGTTCCATGCACTGTGATGCATACTACATAACAGTAATTTCATGCAATAGGAAACATGAACTTGGGAACTCCTTGGCATCTTCAATGATTTTGGTGACCATTGCAGGGTAGAGAGCAATAGACCTCTGGAGGCAAAAGTACTAATACACACAGGCACCTCACTTACTTGGTTCTCATTTGAACATCTCAAACGACTTAATTCTGGGTTATTCAAAATTGCCTTAATTGATTTTCAGATTTCAAGTGTTATTACTGGGATGTATTTTTATTTTACTGCTTTGTCTCTGCTTTATTGTTTTGCTCATAGCTAGCCCATTGAGATCTCCTGCTACAAGGCATTTCTTCTTAGCCATATTTTATTGAAATGTCGACTAGTAGTAGAGTTTTCCTTTCCCTGGATTTTTGAAACTCAGAGTGATTTTGGCTTTTACATGATACTTTAATAATGTTGCCAATCCCCTGATAAGTTGTTCACATCAGCTATTTAGCCCCAATACCTAAAGCTTGGGAATCACAATGATTCTCTTCACGTTTTGCTTCTGCATTCCAAGAGTTATGAATATTAAGTTGTACTTGCCCCAAAGCAAAAGTGTATTCACCAAGATATTTGCTGAGATCAGGAGTCTCTGGGTCTCATTTAAAAACAATACCATTAATAAGAAAGCACCACAAAGTGTATGACATTTGAAAAGTAAGAGAAACAAGAATTCAGAATTTTTTAATAAAGTTAAAATACATCCATTGGTTGAAAGTTACCCTGAGTAATGCAACAGAACATCTCACATGAGGCTGATATTGAATTCTATCTTTTAGGAACAATTCATGAGAGCAAAAAAAACAAAAACAAAAACAAAAACAAAAAAAAAAAACTTCTTGGATTTTCACACTGTAATTATTACCCTTGGATTGCACTTATTTGGACTTTCACAAATTTTAAGCTTCAAGATAGTAAACATTTCAGAAGCTGATTTTATATGGTAAGTTACATTTATATATCATTTCAGTCAAACAATACTATTATTTTAATAGTAAACATCAATCAAACCATAAAAGTTACTTATTCCTATTGAAAGTCCTAGCTAATATAATTATAGCATTGTACTAAAATATTATAATTTTTTTTAAATAAAGAAAAACCAATTTCAATTCCAACTACAGTTTCTTCTTTAATTTTTTAAGTGCATTTATTTATTTTGGGAGAGACAAAGACAACATGAGCAGGGGAGGGTCAGAGAGAGAGGTAGAGAGAGAACATCCCAAGTAGGCTCCGTGTTGCCAGGGCAGAGCCAGACTCAGAGCTCGAACTCACGAAACTGTGAGACCATGACCTGAGCTGAAACCAAGAGTCAGACGCTCAACTGACTGAGCTACCCGGGTGCCCCAACCAGAGTTTCTTGATCATATCCTTGTTTCCTCAGAAAACATAACAAGATAGATCATCTGGTAGGTTGAAGGACCTCTGCACTGTAATAGGGCCAGCTTTGAATTTCACTTGACTTCTCAGAGCTTTCGTGCATTTTTACTTTATACAACTTACAAAGGAAAAACTGAACTATGTTTTGTAATATTTTTGTCTAGGCTTTGAAATAAAGCAGACTGTTGATTTGGAAGATTCCCCAGACATAGCTGCAGAGAATAAAAGATCACTAAATTTAAATTCCAAAGCATGCCCACTGTGCTGGGCAGTGGAGTAGCAGTTCCAGTATACCATGATCAAACCTTCCACCACAAGTCCAGAGCATCGACTCTCAAGAACTCTCGACTCTGTAAGCCTCCCTAATATCAGAGCTAGACTCTTAGCCTGTTCAATAGGAGGGTACCCTCAGCAGTCACTTTTTTTTTTTTTTTTTTAGTTTCTTCACACTCAGCAGAGAGAAATCTTTAGAGGAACTGTGCGATTCTCAACTATTCTCAAGTCTCAGATCAAATCTAAAAGAAGTTCAAAGAACATATAAATTAGGAAAAACAAAACAGAACGAAAAAGAAAGAAAGAAAGAGAACATAAAAACCAAAACTCAGCTAACTAAACTGACAGTTTGGCTCCGGTGCAACAACCGCGACAACAAAGGTAAAGACAAACCTCATTTCTTACTGAAAAGACATAAGCAATAGAGACTTTAAAGTAAGGCAATTAAAACACATTAAGTCCAATAATTACATTCCACAGTTTTAAAAGTTTGGTGGTTATGCACTGCCTCGTGAACTGAATCCACCACTGCTTGGATTAATGTTTAAGAACCTCCAAGAGTTGGCAACAATCTACTTTTCTACCCTCATTACACCAGAATGCTTTCGAAATGTTCAGAATTAAATCCATATTTCCTAGAATGTGTCATCTTAACTCATAGCTCAGCTGATTTTCTAATGCTCTGTCCTATGCACCAGAGGATATTAACATTCCAGGATGAGAAGCTGAGAAGTGGAAAGAGAAAAAGCCTCAAGTTCTAGTCCTGGCCTGCCATTAACTAGTTACATGCAGTGAGTGGGTCAGGCTTCTTTTATCTTTCTTTATTTTTTTCTTTTAAGTTTATTTATTTTGTGAGAGACAGAGACAGCACAAGTTGGGGAGGGGCAATGAGATGGGGAGGGAGGGAGGGGGAGGGGAGAGAGAGAGAGAGAGAGAGAGAGAGAGAGAGAGAGAGAGAATTCCAAGCAGGCTCTGCACTGCCTAACCCACCTAGCCAGGTGATCATGACCTGAACTGAAACAAAGTCTGACACTTAACCGACTGAGCCACCCAGGCACCCCTCCTGTATCTTTCTTAGCACCAGTTTCCCATCTAAAAAATGAAGCCAGACTCGACTAGTGGTTGTTTTGTTTGTTTTCTTTTCTTTTTAAAAATTTTCTTTAACGTTTTCTTTACTTTTAAGACAGAGAGACAGCATGGCAAGTGGGGGAGGGGTAGAGAGAGAGGGAGACACAGAATCCAAAACAGGATCCAGGCTCTGAGCTGTCAGCACAGAGCCCATTGCAGGACCTGAACCCACAAACCCTGAGATCATGATCTGAGCCCGTTGGATGCCCAACTGACTGAGTCACCCAGGCGCCCCTTGTTTGTTTTCTTTTTACCTTGTGACACTGGTATGTATAATAGATAAATGTGGAGCTCTTCTGGACCACAGAAGAGTGGTCACACGGGCAGTTCTGGGCTGCAAGGTTTAAAATCCAGACTGGTTGACATGAGTCCTCCAGTCTCTCTCTTCTGAGTATACTTTTACAGTATTAATTAGCATTATTGGAGCAGCTGGGTGACGGTCAGGTTAAGCGTCTGACTCTTGATTTTGGCTCAGGTCATGATCTCATGGTTGGTGAGATCAAGCCCTGCATCTGGCTCCACGTTGACAGTGAGACTGCTTAGGATTCTCTTTCCCTCTCTCCCTGCCACTCCCCCTCCCCCTGTGCATGTGCTTGCGTGCGTGTTCTCTCTCTCAAAATAAACTTTAAAAAACTAGCATTACTTTTTCTTACTCTTCTTGAAATATTTGCATTCTCCCTGAAAGCAGTATAGTTTTGTCATATCTTCAAGTTTTCCTTTCACCTTGCCTTTGGGTTGTATTTATACATAGTGCTTTCTCATTTGCTGTTAAAACTCTGTCTACCTCTCAATGGCCTGTGATTGTTACAATCTCCTGGAAGACTTCAGTTTCCTCTGTCAGAAGAAATTCCCCTCCCTAAACTTACAAAAGACTGTGCTTCTTTTTCACTGTCTTAATTTGTGTATTAATTAGCACATAAATAACTAAGTATTTGTGTATATGTTTTCTGATCTGTTAGCTTGTAGACTCCTTTATGGACAGAATCGTATTTTATTAATCTATAGCAGGAAATACTAAATTGCTGTTCCCCATCCCTCAAATTGTTGGATCTAACAGAAACTGATGCCATACATCCCAGAAGACTAAAGGAATGTAATTTATAGTCATCATAATTGTTTTAATGTAGGTTAGGGTCTGGAATGAGTCACACCCTCTACAGTAAACTAAGACTCACCTTGGTAGAATTTGCTTTAGGGTCCCTGTGGACCAGATAGTAGTGCCTTTGAGCAAATAAAAAAGAGGCACCCCTCTTGGTGGATATAGCCCTGTTACAAGGCTCACACTAGAGGAGTCAAGTGCTGGCTGGGGACACCTGCTCTTTCAGCTGGGTATTTGTAGAGCCAACAGCCTGTATGACTTGCACAACTTTGTGTGTTGACCTTGTATGTTTCCTAGGTAACTAGTGAGAAATTTAACTGGTAGAGAGAGTGAACCAGTACCTATTCTCCTATGCAATAATCAATTCCCTATCCCAAGAGAACCTCTTAGGGCTTCCAGATAAAGCTTGAGTTCTTCAATTTGCAAACCACAATTAAGGTGGGGTGTGGCACTGTCTTTGTTTTTAGGGAAGGGTAAGGAGTGGGTACTGGATTGTGGGGTGGGCCGGGTTGAAAGAGGAGACTATGCAAAGGGATTGAGGCAAGCAGCCATGACTGACAAAGAGAGCTTGTCAGTCTCTTCTAGAAGGCTCTAGTCTTTATCCTGCAAGACCAGAAATGACTCCCATACCTTATCTGGTAAATTTTACTCTGCCCCACTATAAACAAACTTGTATTATTCTACTAGATCAGTGGTTGATCCTGAAAGCTTGGTTCAGCAGGATTCACTTGGGTAAAGTAATGTCCGATTAGAAACAGGTGAGTTAGACATGGCCTCACTCCTACTGATATGGGGAACAGAGGCCAAAGAAAAAAAATTAAATTTCCTTATAACATACTACCCATTTACAGGTCCTTGAGACAGGCAGAGTGACCTTCCTCTAGGAACTCAACTGCCTCAATGTCAATTCTTTGCTCACAGCAAAAGGCGATCTTAGCTTAACATTATCCCAACCTCCAGGATCCTGTAAGTCTCCTTTAACATATAAAAATTCCTCTGGAAACTTCCTTTATCTCTACCCCCCTAGATGTATGTTAGCAATCATCCTCCAAGCATATGGTCCACTGATACACATCTGAAGGGTCTCATGACTAAGTTTTACTAGACAATAATAAATGACCTTTTCCTAACAATAGCTACCCCCCTCAAGGTCCTGGAAAATTTCCAAATTCCTTAGAAATTTACGCTATCCCTAACCTCTTCCCAACTTGAAAGTATATATTCAGTCACCCCTCACAACCCAAGTGCAGCTCTTTCTGCCCACAAGTCCTGACCCTATGTCTTAATAAAACCACCTTTTTTGCACTGAAAATGTCTCAAAAATTTTCTTGATCTTTCACTCCAGACCGCAACATTTCCACATCACTTTGAGTGCATAGCTCAGTCACTATTGGTTATCTACGTGAACTTGAAGACCCAAAGGCCAAAAGTAGCAGAGGTGACTCCATTTGACAGAAAGGCCAGATATTACCTTGAATATCTTTTGTTGAAGGTAAGAGTAGACACCCCTCATAGTGCCTGGTTCAATGAACTTTTCTTCAATGAATTAATGAGCCTCGGTAAATTAGCTATCTTATGCATTCTAGTGTTTACAAATTATGACATAATTGAACTCTGATTTCTTCCAGGATTGAGTAGACAACTTTAAACATAAACTGAATCTTTCACTTTAGAATTAGAAGTTTTCTCAGGATATATTCCTGGTCTAGGTTAATAGCCCCACCCCACCCACTAGGGTGCTCCAGTCACCCTAGCCAGAAATTTTTATCATGGATATTTCCCCTCCTTTTCTTTCCCACTTTAATCCTTACTTTAAATTCTTGCATTTAAACTTGCTTTAAATTCTTCATAGTCTCCTCATCACCCAGCATAGGGTATCTGAACCTGGGATTTATAACCACCTATATCAGAATTGCTTGGCCATTGTTTAAAAAATAAGCCAATGAAATCCCCATGGCCCCACAGTTTAGGCACCCTGAACCTGAATCGCTGTGGTTTTGGATTTGGGATCTAAGGGGTGCCTGTGTGGCTCAATCAGTTAAGCGTCTGACTCTTGATTTCTGCTCAAGTTATGATCTCACAGTTTGGTTCCTGAGATTGAGCCCCATGTCAGGCTCTATGCTGTTAACACAGAGCCTGCTTGGGATTCTGTCTTCCTCTCTCTCTGCCCCTCCCCGCCACTCTCAAAGTAAAGAAACATTAAAAACAAATAAAAAGGAATCTAAGAGCCATTGCTTGCTCCTCCATCCTTTTAGACCCCATCTACCTCTCCTCCCTAACCTCCATCTTTTTCACATCCTGGTTCCAATCTTCACAGCCTTAGTTTCCTGTTTAGAATATCTACTAATCTCTGTGTCATATTTTTGGTATACTCCTACCCATCTTTGAAACTCAGTAAAAATGTTGTCAAAAATGCTTCTAATGCAAGTAAGTCATCAAAGTGATCTCCCTCTGACTTCCTACTCACGTGTGTGTTACTTAGCAAGCAGTTAATATACACTCATGAGATGAATAAATGGTGTTGATCAGTTCTAGTGCTTCAAAACAGCTTATGGAAAACACTCTTATAGTTAGCTTTTCTGATTTTCCAACCTAATTTTTCTCAAAGCCATAGACAATCACACTACCCTGATAGAATTAAGTGAAGGAATCATTGTCTAATGCCTTCTGTTCCCTTTCCTCTTAGCATGGACCCAGTCAGCAGTCTCTTCTATAATCCAAGGATCGTAGCCACTTGATAAGCTGCTTTCTTCTTTTAATAGGTATCACCTGCTGCTGGGTTTGCTAATTTCTTTAAATGCTGTGGTTACATTATATATTAGTAAGTTCCCCATAGCTCCAAATAAATCACCTACTTGTCATCACAAGCCAATTACTTTCAGTGAGAGCTTGAGATTGCCAAATATAAACAAATAATAATAACGGCACAACAAAAAACTTCAGGACATCAAAATTGAAGCAAAAAAAAAATCATTTGACAATAATACACGTATATAACTTGCTTTTGACAAGACAGGATTTTAAGCAAAACTATCATGCACCTTTGCTATATTCTCTTTTCTAAATGATACATATTCAACAACATTTTGTGGTTATTACTCCATTATGACCATGCTTGCGAACGTTCTGTTAAATCTTAGATTATCAAAATCTAAATTGAGAGTTGATCTGTACATCATGACACCACTTCAACATTTCCTCTGACCTAATCCAGATAACATTCCGATGTCACGAATCACTTTGGCAGTGTTTTGACTGTTGCCTTTTCTCAATCGCATTTGCAGCCTAAAAGTGCTTTTGTTTGACCAATGCAATCTTTTCAACTTTCACTTGCTAACAATAGCTGATTGCTTTCATGAAAAACTCATGTCACAATAACTATGCACTAAATTCCTAACCTGGTTGATAGTTGCCTATGAAGAGCTATTGGAAGTGAAACAACCCTGCTGTGGAATGTAAGTATTTTAAAAATTCGCTTAAAATAGGTGACAGCATCTCCTGGTTAGCTCTCCTTTCTTTTTCAGAAAGTAAAGTCTCTTATTATAATTCTTGTGAGTGGATTAGCTGTGAGGTAATCTGCATTTCCACCAACACTTAACTACTGATGGACAACTTCTAACTTCACAAATAAGCGTCTTTGTAAACTAAAGGAGCAAAATAAGTGTTTACGCACTTTCGAAGCACACGGAAGGTAATTTCTATTCTTGGCAGTAATATTAATTATTATTCTAGGAACTACATTTTAATACTTGCTTCTCTGGCCACCAGCCTGGGTGCATTATTCTCTCATACACAAGAAAATTCTGTAGAGAAAAATGTTTTTTCCAATTTTCATGCAATCAATAAATAGAAATGTTACAGATTAAATACCGTGTTTTAACTACTGCTCTGCTCATGAACTGTTTTTATATACCTTTTGTTTTCATTTTTTTCTAAACAGTTCTAGCATTCGAAGTTCAATAGTTCTTCTCTGTTCTGAGATGTAGTAAAAATTTTTGCATAAGGAGTAGTGACCTATTCTATGACCAAAAGAGTATTTTAGGAAAAATTGCTTTAGTTAACTTTGGATTTATTGAGTTTGGCATCAAGTATTCTCTCCTATTGCTAGACATTCTCAGGGTATATCCAATTTTTAGTTTGGAAAATCCACCTTCCATAACAATAGCCCTAGCATACTCAGAGAATTCGCTGAACAGAAGTAAACCCATCTCTAGCAGAGATACTTTAGCAGATATCTTGGGATGTGTTTCACGTGGGATATTTGTAATTATAAATTACACTTCGCAGATGCCTATCAACTCAGCTGCTTGGTGACCTTGGCCCCAAAGTTATAGTTTTTCTGAAAATAGTAAAGAGTTTCTGGAGAGGAGAAAGAGCAGAATTCTGGTTCCCGAGAAGTGAGAGAAACCAAGCAAGAACTCTTGTCACAGGACTAGTGCATAAGGAAGGTTAAGAGTGTTTCGCAGCTTTTTGAGATTCCTCATATAAGTGATGTCATAGTGGCAATTATATTGCAATGCATAAATGTGACAAATCAACACATGCAATGCCTTAAACTTATATAATGTCAATTATATCTCAATAAATATTAATTAATTAATTTGAAAAATGTGTAAAAGCAAGGATTTATCTATGTGGGGACAAGGCAGAAATCTGTTTATGAAAGCAGAGCCCAAAGTCACAGTATAATAACACCAGGCTGAGCTTCTGAGTTATATGTTCAAGCTTCTTAAATATTTCTTAATTTGTGACAAGATTGGTTTCAGAGTCTTTGGTTGAACAGTTACCTTGGAGTTAAGTAATCTTAGTTTAAAACAGAATGGAAAGGGTCAGGCCAGTGAGCAGACAGTTGAGAGAAAGCACCTGCTCAGGCAGTCTGAATGTGAGCATCTTCTCATTTTTGTTATTATGGAAAATAGGTGCCTTTGTAGGTTTAGAATCAGTAGCCTCTCTCTCCACTTTCTTTTCGCCTTCCCCAAGCTTCTTAATTTTATACATATTTCTGTCGTTACTATTTAAGGAGCAGGTCAAACGTAGCTCTTGTTAAGTCTTCTTTTAAATACTTTTTTCTCTTTGGACTGTAAGGAAAAGAACAAAGGAAAGTGTTGAAGTTTGTATTTGTGCACGTGTGTGTGTGTGCGCGCGCACCAGTGTATCAAGGAGAAATGCAATGGATTTGTTACATTTCCTAAACTTGGCTTTTTATTTTAAACAAGGCCCTTTTATTTTTCATAAAGTAAAATTATAAGGTGGATGTTCTGAAATTTCCCTTCGTCATAGGCATCATGACATCATCATACCTAAGTGGTTCTCAATCTTAGCTGTGCACTAGAACTACCTGGAGAGGCTTTAACACCCTAATGCCCAGGCCACACCCCAGACCAATTATAAAATCGAGGTTGAACCCAGGCAATGGTGTTTTCAACACTCTCATATGAGTCTGATGTAAAGCCAAGGCGGAGAACAATGCTTTATAATAATCATCATTATCCTCGTTTTCCATCATCATTAGCACATAAGTTTTATTTGATGTTTGATTGGGCAAGGCATAAAGGTAGGTGCCACCCAAGGAAAACTTAAAATGGATGCCTGCTTTGTAGCTCCTTGTAATCTAGAATTTTAGCATTCATTTCTTCCTGTATTCAAGAATAAACATTCAATAAATATTGACTAAAATCTAGATGTGGTGCTAGCTGATGAACATACAGTAATAAACACAGTAGAAATAGCTTCTGACCACACGCAACTTTAAGTCTAGAAGAATGGAAAAACACATAGAGAGGACTATAGGATTTTGCTAGCTAATTTTCAAGACCTGTGAACCGAGATACATATTTAAAAATTTCCTAGGTATATTCCTGATGGTGACTGAAACCAATCAGCACAACCACCTACAAAACTCTAACGGCCAATACATTAAATAAATTTGTACCTCCTGGTGAAAATCTGGGGAAGGGAAGGCATGGATGTACCTTTACTTGATGCAGCAACAATCATGGGAAAATGACTGATGCAAACCTGAATCTTTTGTTAGCTGACTGTCTATGGCTCTATAGCCTCCAAAATATTATACGTGGTTATTTAGAGATGTTAAAATGATTATTTCAGATGGAAAATACACTAAGTTGATCTATTAAAGATGCACAGAAAATAATTGAATTAGCAAAAATTGTTGAAAGAACTTACAGTGAATGTAGATCTTTTCTTTTTATTATAATGAAATAGTTCTAATTGATTTTTTAAAAAAGTTTTGATTATGTTTCCTGGTCAAATATCATTAGCATATAATAAAGGTATCATGTGGCATACATCTGTGTCAAAATTACTGTGGGCTTTGGGGTTCCCTCACTGGGACTAATACATAGTTGAGCTAATTAGTCTTCTATTGTTCTTTTAACAGCAAGGCCAATGAGATATTCTTATTTAGAATGGCAACATAAGAATTCTTTTTTCTCCAGTGGTCATATTCTACAGGAGGTAGTTTTTGAACATGATATTTTAGAATCAGGTATCTTTTAATATAGTTAATTTGTAGTAATTGTAGGACTGCATATGTACATGGTAAATTATGAAAACCGGAACATTAACGAACAAATTAGAACAAGTTTCTCATCCGTTTATTGAGCATGATAGTGCTAAAAAAAATCCATAACAGTTTTGATGGTTATGGCTGATGCCCTTTTGACTGCTGCAATTTGAAAGATAACTTTAGTCAGCTGGAAAGCATATGTTAAAAGGGAGTAGCTCAAGTGAAACAAATTCTTCTTGCTTTTGTCTCCAAGTGAACTGCACTGTGAAAGGACACACAAGGCGCACGCATTGCCTGAGAGAATTGCAGTGTGAGTTAAGGTGTCTCTGTCGCAACTGGAAACCTCTTTCTATTACCAGAAATATTAAAAATTGGAGAAACCTATGTCAGTTGTTTTTTTTAACAAGTGAAACAAATCATTTGTTTTGTTTGTTTGTTTGTTTGTTTGTTTTTTAAGTTTTTTTGTAGGAATATACATTTTTCACGTGAGCTGTCCTGGTAGATTTCCTAAAAGCTGATGCTAGAAGGCAAATATTGCTACATGAGGAAATTTATGATGACTCAGGTGTGCGAAATGAAGTGCAGCTAAAGCATATTTTTATTTTTTAAAGCACATTTTTAAGGCAAAAACCCAAATTTAAGAAACAAATTTATTATTTTTTTCTTATCTATTAAAAGCCTTCATTACAGAACGAGAATGGTTTATTGCTTCACTCCTGCACTGCTTTTCAGTAGAGCTACTCTACCAGTATTTGATGACCCTTTCCCCACCTTTTCCCCTTAGCTTGAAAGATTCTACCCTCTCTTTATATATTTGAGAGTAGAGACAGGTCACTGCTTTCAATTTGTTAAGGTATGTTTTCATGCAATTGAGATATCAAAATATCTGTACATAATGCCAGCTTTCAGTAAAGGTCACATTTTACAGTCAGATCCTGAGAGGAAATGTACAGAATAACTTCTCCACATATTCTCAGTTTTCACAAAGTAGAACATGATATTCTATCACTTAGGTAAAAAAAAAAAAATCTTTGGTAAAAATTGCCTTTCCTTATAATGAAAAATACAGTAGTCCAGGAACATAGGATATATGCATTACTTAATTTGATGAGTATTAAAATATGAAGTACTGGCTCTTTGGGGGGAAAATGCCCTTTGAATATTTTGAATTTTTTGTAGGTTTACTTTTTTTTAATGTTTATTTTGAGAGAGAGAATGTGCATGCATGTGCAAACGGGGGGGGGGGGGACAAAGAGAGAGGGAGAGAATCCGCTCTCTCCGTGCTGTCAGTGCAGAGTCCAACATGAGGCCCCATCTCATGAATTGTGAGAGCATGACCTGAGCTGAAATCAAGAGTTGGACCCTCATCAACAGAGCCACCCAGGCACCCTGAACATTTTGAATAGTTAAATGAACAATAATGAAATGAAATGCTTCTCTATGTTTGGGGCAGGTAATGACACACTCGTTCTGGTGCTTTACATTTTTAATACTGATTTCCAACCCCTGACAGACAAATTTAGTGTACCTTTCTCAATTACCCTTGGCCATGAGTTCTCTCTACTCTTTTTTCCATCGTTTATACTCTTTTCCTTCCCTTTCCCCCCTACCAACTACATAAACAAAAGCAAGGTTAAAACCAGTTAGGGAAAAGTTTATTTCATATTTTTCTACACGACACAAACTTTTCTAAGCAGCTCAAGTACCTCCACTGTCTTGAATACAGAAGTGAACTGGTCAAAGTATATATTTGGAGTAGGATGCATGTATCTAGGTTTATATCGCTCCACTGGAATACTGAACAAAGAATCCTGAATTTTTTTTTAAATTATAAATACATGTTTCAAATGATTGCAGCTGTAATCATAGTGTCCAACTTAATTTGCAAAATTCACTTTCTATCAGTGCTAGAAAGATCTCTCAGAACCATTTTCCTGTTTTGGTGGATCACTATCACTACCTTTTCTTGCAAGATGACATACAATCCTTAAAGAGAGAAAATTATATACTTACTTTTCTTTTCCAATATTCTTCCAAATGGTAAAAACTTATTACCATTATATATTAAAATATTTTTAATAGAGGACATATTTTAGTTTGGTTTTCTAGTTCTTTAAATTCCAAATCATGATCTGTACAATTTTACATGTTGACATAAAAATTTCTCATTCTTTTTTTTTTCAAAAATACAGCCAGAACCACAAAGTAATTTTAGAGTTTATAACGATACCTCTTATTAGTTTTCTGTATTTTATCAAAATCGGCCAACTCCTTCAAAAGAAAATATAAGCAGAAAATGTGACATGTCAAATACTAAACATTCAGGCAGAGAATGAATCCTTTTTAACTTGGAACAAGGAATTAAACAATGCCAACTAATAAATTGGAGTTCGCCTTTCATTAGAAATAAATCAGCTTGAATCATTTTATAAATTGACGTACTAATAACTATCAGGGATGTGTTAAGGTAAAACTTAAGTTTTGTTTGAAGCATTCAGGCACATCTCAAATTTATTCTCACATCTGGACATCAGCTATTGATGACTTCCTATTCCACTTTCACTAAAAATATTCACCAAAAAAACCTGAGCCCAGTTGAAAAAGCAATAAAAAATAATGAAAGTAAGATCTGATGGGTGCCCTACTGCCAAAGTCTACAAAAGTGTGTGATTAACTATAAGGCACATCATATCACATAAATCGTATTTGTCACCCCAGATTGCCTTAGCCCTCCTTCCTGTACCAGGTTGACTCCATCTGGGGCAGCCAACAAGCTTTGGGGGTGTCAGACCCTCCCTCTGGACCAGTTTAGTGCAACCAGGTTGACCAGTCTTACGTGCCCAGACTTTTTGGTTCATCCTGCCATTCCTGCCATCATATCTGGCACCTGGAACAGCTGCTAAAGGATCCACATGATTCAACCTGGAAGTGTGGGAGTTACCTCCCTGGAGATCAAACTTTGCCCATTGGGAAGCGAGAGACTAGAAAGAGCATGCAAATAAAGTCCCACCTTCTCCCTGCTTCACACGGACTGCTCTGAGAATGTGTTTCCATATAGCTCTCCTGAGACATTCGACATGCCCAGCAGAGGCATTGCTGTGAAGTAGTGGTCAGTGAAGTGATCCCTGATTTTGCACTGCTTTGAATCTTTAATCACCCCCTTTTCCTTATAATTCCCTCTTGCTGTCCTGGGTTCATGCAACTCAAATAACCCTTGTCTTGGGCTCTGAATTCAGGGAAATCCGGGATGAAATACACATGAAGCTAGATTAAGAAAAACACATTCAGACACTCCTAATGTGATACTTTGGGCTTCATATTGTGAAGCATTTTTTTCTCAATTGAATAAAATGAATGTCTATATTCAGATTCAAATATTCAGGAACTACATTAACAGGATAGGGGGCAAGTGTCCTGCTTACATGTGAGTCAACTAGAATTGGTATCTATCTCCTCCGACTGTCCATCTTACTGAGGAAGAGAACGAGAGAGAGAACAAATCGCTGAAAACACCTGAGCTAATGTGGAAGGAGGTAGGAGGGTGAGAGGTACTGCCAATAGCACCCTGGATTAAAAGTGGAATAATCACCACAAGTGAAACTATCAAGTTGGAAGGGGAAACATGAGTAATTCTGATAGAAGAGCATGCAGGCTGGAAACTCTAAGTTTTCACATACACTTTATTGTCCGGATGACAGATATTAGGAAGTAGGCATACTAAAGCATTTCCTCTTAAAAGACAACTAGTAGAAATCTTTTTTGGAAGCTGACAAATAGACTGGAAGCTGAGCGAATAACTTTGTCTTTGAGACGTAAGCTTAGAGAAGGATATTTGTCACAGAGGAAGAAAAAAAGGCACGGAACGATTCATATATTATGTCTGTTAGGAGATTCGGAATTTGAATATAACACACTATTTGGGGAGATACCTTAAAAGAAAAAAAATACCACTATCTGGGGATTGAACTGAGGAACAAGGTAATGAGAATGGTATGTATAAGACTTGGCAGCAAAAGATATCTCTGAAGATTATCTAGTAAGGGGTCCAGATGAAACTTTCAGTAAAAGGCTTGGCATGTGCAACATATTGCAAGGAAGCATGGCATTTATTGAAACAGGAGTTGAAATTCATAAAGAGAAAACTGAGTAATATTAAAAGGCAATAGGATAAGACGGAAAGACAACAAGATTTAGCGAGAAAGGATTGCCAGGAAATTAAAATACAATTGCAGTCCTGGGCAGAAGTGATACTACAATCTGTGATACAGAATATATATTAACAGGTCTTCTGGTCATCAAAGAGAAAGGAAAACTGCACAAAATAATAAGAAATAAAATGACAGGTATCTAAAATAAACCCTGGGGGGCGCCTGGGTGGCTTAGTCTGTTAGGCGTCCGACTTCGGCTCAGGACATGATCTCGCGGTCCGTGAGTTCGAGCAGCGCGTCGGGCTCTGTGCTGACTGCTCAGAGCCTGGAGCCTGTTTCGGATTCTGTGTCTCCCTCTCTCTCTGCCCCTCCCCCGTTCATGCTCTGTCTCTCTCTGTCTCAAAAATAAATAAACGTTAAAAAAAATTTAAAAAAAAAGAAACCCTGGAAAGCCAATGTATAGATAATTTCTCTGTCTGAAGAAAAACTGGAACAAATGAAAATGATGAAACTAGAACAATTGTTGATAAAATTAGAGAACAACCCTCCAAGTCAAAGAGAAACTGTGACACAGATCAAAAGAGGGTTACTGCATTCCACACCAAGTGAATTCAGAGATACCTATACATGTTCCAGTAAATGCTTTCATCAATAAGAATAAAACAATCACAATTCAAGAGGAAACTAGATTACCTACAAAGAAAACAATTTAGCATTCAACCTGTTCTCTACAACACTAAGTTCCTGGATTTTTAGTAGAAACTTTAGTAGAAAGACAATCATTACCCAAGATTCTTGTAAACAATAAAGTTGTAATTTATTAGCAAAGGCAAGACAATAATATTCTTGAATCTCAAATGCACGAATAGTATAATATGGAAATTACATAAAGATTCATTCCAATTGATCAAGAGATGAATCAAAATTAAGAGCTTAAGAACTGTGAGGACACTGTGTGCTAATTATTAAGCTTGTCTCTTAGATCCAAACCCAGCTTTCTATAATCGGCTTTGTGGTCCTGCGCTGGGATTCCGCAAACTTCAATTCTCCTTTGCCAGGTGTTTTCCCAATTGATAATACCAATAGGGGCGCTAGAGGGAGATTGGGAGGTGGGAGCGGAGAGAAGGGACTTGCTTCTTCCTGCTTATTTATTGTCCCCACCAGTCAACACCTCTGAGAAACATCTCTTCACCTCAGAAAGGGTGGTTGGCTCCAGTGGGTAACTTCTTTTCACCCCACACCAGCCACAGTGTGCCACAGACTTTCCTCAGAGTTCTGAACCCATCTTTGGTGGGATCCTTCCTCTGAACAAATGGAGCATTAGTGGCAGCCAGGAGGGTGTTCGCTCTACAGGTTTAGATATTTCCAACATCTTTCTTTTGCCCCAACTTAGGGTTGGTTGTTTCATGCTGTCACTAACTCAACTTGTCTCAGTATTCGTGTTTTTTTTAAGTCCTCCAGTGCCTGTTAAAGTACTTTTCCTGTGTCCATTCTCTCAGTTAAAATAACCAGTGTAATTTCTAGGTTCCTGCCTGAACTCAGACATATATGGTAGTTGGTATAACATTCAAATGGGATTGGCTTGTTATGAATCAATTGGCCTTGATCTTGAATTCAGTGCTGAGCTCCTTGCCAGTTTGCACTGATATGCATTTACAGTGTATTGCAATTAATCACATTATCACTTATTACTGATGGTAACAGAATGCTTGCTGAGAAAGTATTTGGTGGGGGGAAACAAATTGCTTCTGAACTTGAGGGCTATGGAAATAATGATGGCTGTAGGATGGAGTTTGAGAGCTCCTTTTTCCATATTGGAGATTTTGCAGAAGGAAATGACAATCCCAGAGCTTT